>NW_017617502.1:3282500-3882500 GCF_001879475.1 Ipomoea nil | reverse complement strand
CTCTCTCTCTCTCTCTCTCTCTCATGTTTCTCTTTATCCCTCTCTTAAGCACAACTCTCCCATACTCCAATCTTCTCAATCGTCACAGCTATCGCCTCACTCTTCATTGGAGTCAATTAAGTTCAAGTACGTACATATCATCTATTTTCTTTAGTTTCATTTATATATTCAAATTATTATTTTTTTGGATATGGATTTATTTGTTTGATTTTCTACCTTCGATTCTTTTTTTTGTTTTGAGTATTTTTAAAGTTTCAAGCATTTGATTCTATACACATAAATCGAAGAAATTGAATTTCTTCAGCTCAGATTAGAGCTACAAAATCTAACTCTCAGACACTTTGTACGCATTTAATTTAGATCACAACAATTTAGTACTCGTATACACAAAAACAGTATTACAACAAAACATATTAATTATAAACTATGACATTCTAAAAAAAAAGGTGCTACTTGACCAAAAGGTCTAGGCTAAAAATATAAAGTATTGTTTTATTTCAATAGTAATAGCTGTTACTGTTGTTGCTATTATTATTTAACAGCTAGAAAGTACTAATTAAAAAGTCAAAATTATTATGAATTATCAAAATTTAAAAGTTACTTGATATTTATATAAACTTTAATTTAATTTTAACATTATTCCGTAGAATTTTGTTGTTGTTGTCATTGTTGTATTAGTATTATTTTGAAACAAAAAAAGTATGGCGGTATGGGTTTTAAAGAGCTGAGGGCTTTTAATATAGCAATGCTAGGTAAACAAGCATGGCGATTTTTAACAGACCCAGAAACACTTGTAGCCAAAATCTACAAGGCAAGGTATTATCCCACAACAAATTTTACAGATGCAACTATTGGTAATTGCCCGAGTTATTGTTGGAGAAGTATAATGGCGGCCCATGCAATGGTAGTCTCAGGGGTGCGAAGGAGGATTGGGAATGGACAGACAACCCTAATATGGGGACACCCGTGGTTACGAGACAATCCTAGCCCATTGATTCAAACAGAAATGCCGCAACAATTGAGAGAGGCGCGAGTTGCAGGACTAATTGATTTACATACTCATACCTGGGATCCGCACATTCTGTCTGATTTATTTATTCCTGAAGATGTGGAACGAATAAATATGATCCCTGTTAGTCCTGAGTATGAGGACTCATGGTATTGGATGAGTGACCCAAAGGGGACATATACAGTAAAGAATGCCTATAGGCATATTGTGGGAGATTATGAGAATAATCCAGCGAATTTTGATAAGTGGATCGCAATGTGGAAATTAAAAGTACCCCCGAAATGGAAAACTTTTTTGTGGAGAGCCATATGTGATATTTTGCCAACAACCCTTAACTTGATATTTAAAAGGGTGGAGGTGGACCCAACTTGCCCTATGTGTGGTTTAGATCATGAAGATGTGTTACATGCTTTAGTGCTTTGTGAATATTCTAGACTTGTTTGGAATATAACACAATTACCTATTATTAATATTGTTGCAGACTCGTTTACAACATGGCTAAAAGGGGTTATGACAGTCTTGACGGAGGAGCAGATCCGGTTAATGGTAGCAATATTATATTATATTTGGAGAACCCGGAATTCAGCTGTCTGGAAGGGATCAATGATGCGGCCTGCCCGGTTGGTCAGAGCAGCCACCGTAGCACTGCAGGCGTATGGCACTGCTCATGTTGGCCGAACCAACCCGACACCGGCGACGGACCACGTGAATGGTTCAGGAGGGGGTGGTCTACGATGTTATGTGGACGCGGGTTTCCGGCACGACACGGGCGAGGCTACTTACGGCATGGTAATTATAGCGCCAGATGGCTCGTTTGTGGCAGCGAGGAATGGCAAGTTACCAATTTGTTTTTCACCACTTATGGCGGAGGCTCAGGCATACAAGGAGGCTTTGTCCTGGCTACTTGAACGGGACACCACATCAGTAAGTTTACTCACGGATTGCATGGAATTGGCAGCGATATTCAGGCACCATCATACGCCGATCCATTCGTACGGTGGGGTCACAGTTGACCAGTGCAGGATGTTTATGTCGTTATTTAATCGTATTACTTTGGATTATATTTCTAGGCAGGTTAATTTACATGCGCATACTTTAGCTACGTTAGCATTTACTCAGGATCAAACTATGTACTGGGATGCTATCCCACCTGACACTATTTCGGCTTTGATTCATTAATACAATCGCAAGATTGACCTTCAAAAAAAAAAAAATAGCCATTTTAGAGTTCAAGGACAAGAGAACTGAGACTGAATATAATTAAAATTGTCCAATTCTAAAAAGGAATTTAGTTAGAAAACTATATAGACATTGTCAATTCATTCTAAACTTACAGGTTTTATTTTTGTCCATTTATTTTAATTTTTCATCGCATATTTCCTTCCATAACTTTATGAAATAATTAAAGTTTTTCTATATTTGTGTTCATCCCCTACACATTGAGCAACAAATGTTAAATACCATAATTCACCTCCTTTTCAAACTAGTTTTAGATCTTCATGTACCGTTTCCATTTGATCTTAAAATTCCATTGTCTTCTTCTGTTTGGTTTTCCTTTTCCACAAAATTAACCAAAAAAAAAAAAAAAAACATAAAGATCCTTCAATCTAAAATTGATTATAAAATACCAATGACAATTTACTTGGCCTGCAACGGAGACCAAAATTCGGGGAACAAGAATAGATTCCATCTATTCCCTATTGGGACAACCGGACAAGGATACTCCTCTCTACCTAAGTAACCTAACACCGTCCTTGACTTATATGTGTGTGTATAAAATTTGTATTTGGATATATGATGTTTAGACGTTTTATAATTGTGGATTTGTGTTCTTATTTACATGAACACTCTTTGCATTCTGTAATTTGGCATTTCCGTTGTCGTTGAGGATTCAAAGAAAATTTAACTATTTAATTTTTTAAAAAAAATTGTAATAGTTTAACTAAGGCTGACTGAGTACGGAGAATCTCCATTATTCCAAAAAATTCTCCGTGGGGCATGGATGGGGATAAATTTCCAATCTGGATGGAAATGGGGATGAGAAATAGGATGGAGTTTTAGGGATAGAAATGAAGATTATACTCAGTCTTCGCGCCATCCTGTATGTTGACCTCCATATTGAAAATTGAATATTTATTTTCCTTAGCTTTGGAATGAAATTAGTTTGTTTTAGTGTACTTTGACTTGATGTTACATTTTGAAGATTATTAAGGTTTTTAATTTGTTGAAATAGCTAGGAATTAGATTGCCCTTCATATGAAGAATCGAACTTGAACAAATTGAAAGTATGAATATTTCATTAAATTCATAAAGATAGAACCCTAACCTAGCTCTATCATGCATTATTCTTATTAAACCTAAGGTGACAAAAAAAATGGCAATCAAATTTCCCTATTTTGTTTTTGTTTTTGTTTTAGAAGTCCTAATAGGAAAAGATGTGAATGTTACAAATTCAAAACTTCAATTCATTCATCCTTCTAATAGGAAAAGATGTGAATGTTACACATTTAAAACTTCAATTCAATTGTATTAGTTTATCAAACGAAAATGAAAATTTTTTGTGAAATTTTACAATTTAGTAATTTCAATTGATTTGTGGGTTTCATAAAGATTTCAATAAAATTGGAGGAATACGTGAAGAAGAAACTATTGAGACATTATTCAAACCATTGAATTGAAGTACTTTCTAAATTTTCATAGATATTGTTTTTTATTATTTTTTGTTTCAAATTTACTTGTATATTATATTATATTTAGAGAGTGAGTTGAAATTGTAAAAATCTAGAGAAAATAATATTGAATTGTATTTTCCAAAAAAAAATATTGAATTGCAAATGAGATGATATAGCACTGGGGTCCACTTCAAAAAGTGGGAGAGTATTGTAAGGATGCGGATAATGTAATGTAAACAAAAGTGTACCAACTTTCAATTATGCACGTATAAGATTCAAACTCTCACTTTTAATTTTTGACTATAGTATGTAGCATTTATATTTTTTCCAATAATGCATCCAACGTTTAAAATAGCTTTGATTTATAATTTTTCCAATAATGCATATGCAACGTTTAAAATAGCATCGCAAAGATATGAAGGTTCCCACACAACCAAGTAATAGGTTAAAATTATTTTAAATTTTGGGTTCATTTAAAAATTTAGAAAATAATTTTCAGAAATTCTTTTGTAGATTTTCTAATATTTAGTTATCCAACGGAATATAAATTCAACGAACGGAAATACATTTTCTGAACAAAGGAAAAAATTTGTATTTTTGGCACAAAATATCTTTATAGATTTTTTAATCTAAATATGTTTCTCACATGTCTCTCATGCTTGGCTCTCTCTTTTCCCGGTATTTCAGGCTTAGCTTGACTCTCTTTTTCCTCATTCTACACGTTTCACTCCGTCTCCCTTTCTCTCTCACATTCAACTTTATCTCTCTCTCTCTTTCTCACTCTCTCTCTCTCTCTCTCTCTCTCTCTCTCTCTCTCTCTCTCTCTCTCTCTCTCTCTCTCTCTCTCTCTCTCTCTCTCTCTCTCTCTCTCTCTCTCTCTCTCTCTTATGTTTCTCTTTATCCCTCTCTTAAGCACAACTCTCCCATACTCCAATCTTCTCAATCGTCACAGCTATCGCCTCACTCTTCATTGCAGTCAATTAAGTTCAAGTACGTACATATCATCTATTTTCTTTAGTTTCATTTATATATTCAAATTATTATTTTTTTGGATATGGATTTATTTGTTTGATTTTCTACCTTCGATTCTTCATTTGTTTTGAGTATTTTTAAAGTTTCAAGCATTTGATTCTATACGCATAAATCGAAGAAATTGAATTTCCTCAGCTCAGATTAGAGCTACAAAATCTATCTCTCAGACACTTTGTACGCATTTAATTTAGATCACAACAATTTAGTACTTGTATGCACAAAAACAGTATTACAACAAAACATATTATAAACTATGACATTCAAAAAAAAAAAGTGCTACTTGACCAAAAGGTCTAGGCTAAAAATATAAAGTATTGTTTTATTTCAATAGTAATAGCTGTTATTGTTGTTGTTATTATTATTTAACAGCTAGAAAGTACTAATTAAAAAGTATAAATTATTATGAATTATCAAAATTAAAAAGTTACTTTTTTTTTTTTTGAATGTTAAAAAGTTACTTGATATTTATATAAACTTTAATCTAATTTTAACATTACTCCGTAGAATTTTGTTGTTGTTGTCATTGTTGTATTAGTATTATTTTGAAACAAATTAGTATTTAAATAGCCATTTTAGAGTTCAAGGACAAGAGAACTGAGACTGAATATAATTAAAATTGTCCAATTCTAAAAAGGACTTTAGTTAGAAAACTATATAGACATTGTCAATTCATTCTAAACTTACAGGTTTTTTTTTTTTTTTTTTTTGTCCATTTATTTTAATTTTTCATCGCATATTTCCTTCGAATTAATTTCACTTTTGGTCCCACGACTTTTGATATTCTATCACTTTTGGTGCACAACTTTAAATTTTTTTAATTTTGGTGCCTAACTTTGTTATTTTTATCAGTTTTGGTCCTTTTGGCGAATTTGACAGCGAAATGTTGCTGGATTTTATATTGTTAGGGGTAAAATCATCATCCCAAGGCAACATCTTCAATATCTAAACAAAATCATCCTGTAAAATCATATCTATATGTGTTTGATGATGAGAATAATGTGGAAGACGGGCAGAAACCAGACAGATCTATGGGATTTATAGTTTCGACCATTGGCAAACTCTTTTTTTCCTCTTAATATGGTTTTTCTTTTGTTTAAATATTGAAGATCTTTCCATGGGATGGCGATTTTGCCCCTAAAATATAAAATCCAGAAATATTTTACCGTCAATTTGGCTGGAAGGACCAAAACTGATAAAAATAACAAAGTTAGGCACCAAAATTAAAAAAATTTAAAGTTGTGCACCAAAAGTGATAGAACATCAAAAGTCGTGGGACCAAAAGTGAAATTAATTCTATTTCCTTCCATAACTTTATGAAATAATTAACGTTTTTCTATATTTGTGTTCATCCCCTACACATTGAGCAACAAATGTTAAATACCATAATTCACCTCCTTTTCAAACTAGTTTTAGATCTTCATGTATCGTTTCCATTTGATCTTAAAATTCCATTGTCTTCTTCTGTTTGGTTTTCCTTTTCCACAAAAGAAAAAAAAAAATCCTTCAATCTAAAATTGATTGTAAAATACCAATGACAATTTACTTCGCCTCCAACGGAGACCAAAATTTGGGAAACAAGAATAGATTCTATCTATTCCCTATTGGGGACAACCGGACAAGGATACTCCTCTCTACCTAACACCATTCTTGACTTATATGTGTGTGTGTATAAAATTTGTATTTGGATATATGATGTTTAGACGTTTTATAATTGTGGATTTGTGTTCTTATTTACATGAACACTCTTTGCATTCTGTATTTTGCATTTCCGTTGTCGTTGAGGATTCAAAGAAAATTTAACTATTTTAATTTTTTTTTTTAAAAAATTGTAATAGTTTGACTAAGGCTGACTGAGTACGGAGAATCTCCATTATTCCAAAAAATTCTCCGGGGGGAATGGATGGGGATAGATTTCCAATCTGGATGGAAATGGGGATGGGAAATAGGATGGAGTTTTAGGGATAGAAATGAAGATTATACTCCGTCTTTGCGCCATCCTGTTGACCTCCATATTGAAAATTGAATATTTCTTTTATTTAGCTTTGGAATGAAATTAGTTTGTTTTAGTGTACTTTTACTTGAGGTTACATTTCGAAGATTATTAAGGTTTTTAATTTGTTGAAATAGGAATTAGATTGCCCTTCATATGGAGAATCGAACTTGAACAAATTGAAAGTATGAATATTTCATTAATTAAATTCATAAAGATAGAACCCTAACCTAGCTCTATCATACATTATTCTTAAACCTAAGGTGACAAAAAAATTGGCAATCAAATTTCCCTATTTTTTGTTTTTGTTTTAGAAGTCCTAATAGGAAAAGATGTGAATAATGTTACAAATTCGAAACTTCAATTCATTCATCATTCTAATAGGAAAAGATGTGAATGACACATTTAAAACTTCAATTCAATTGTATTAGTTTATCTAACGAAAATGAAAATTTTTTGTGAAATTTTACGATTTAGTAATTTCAATTGATTTGTGAGTTTCATAAAGATTTTATTTCAATAAAATTGGATGAGTGACATTATTCAACCCATTGAATTGAAGTACTTTCTAATTTTTCATAGATATTATTTTTTATTATTTTTTAATTTGTTTCAAATTTACTTGTATGTGTTAAGTTGTTTCATACTTTTTTTTTTTTTTTAATTCTAAAAAGAATACTAGAGATTCAGAATCCGAATTTTAGTGAATTCCCTTTTCTTGCATTTGTGATTATTTAGATTTTGCTAATTATTATTTAAAAAAAAAAAAAAAAAAAAAAAAAACTGGAGATAGGGATGTGTAATTTTTGCAGTTGACCATTTATAGAAATGTTACTGATACTTCTAATACTTCATTTTGTTAGGAAGGCTAAAAGTTTAAAGGGGAATGAATATATAGATCAGATTTTTGTATTTGAGCAAAAAGAGAAAAAAAGTAGTTTTCAATTTTTTTGTATTCCCTGTTATTATATTCTTCATCTACATTTCTAACAATAAGTTCATGGTTGATAATCTGGTAAAGAATTGAAGAATGGTGAAGGGCAAAGTCCGCAAGGAAGCGTCAAAGGAGCCAAGAAAATGGGTGGATTACATCCAGGATGAGAGTGAGAAGAAGGCAGTTCCAATATTAGCCGGCCGGTTTCAGGCGGAGTTGCCGGAGTGGATTGGTCCACCCAAGAAAGGTGATCAAGAAACAGAATTAAAATGGTTGGGTACGCAGATATGGCCAATCAAGAATGAGTCGTCTGATACAACTACAGAAGAAGAAGAAGAAGAAGAAGATGATGTGGGAATTATTGGAAAAGGGAGAGCTGAAGAGTTGTGCGACTGCGAGTCTCGTGGATCTGTTGAATGTGTTAGAAGGCATGTAAATGATGAAAGGATAAAGCTGCAGTCTGAACTGGGATCGGCGTTTTGGGAATGGAATTTTGATGGGATGGGAGAAGAAGTTTCGAATCAATGGACTCTAGAGGAGCAGAATAAGTTTGAGTCAATCGTGAAAATGAAGCCATTATTATTATCTCAAGGTGGAAAAGGGTTTTTGAAGGCTGCCATGGCCGCTTTGCCCTCCCACAACACCCAAAGCATCATCAGTTACTACTTCAATGTTTATCTGCCACGGAGAATCGCCCAGGAAACCAGGAGGTCAGATAATAAAACGGCCAATAATACCGACGACGAGGATGAGACTAAGGAGGCAACAAATTCCAAGACTAGTCGTCGGAAGAAAAGGCGTATCATATCTTGAATTGATAGGGCGCGGCGAGGATGAATCTGCAACGTAACTCGATCCATATGATCTCTGCTTTCATGAATTTGCTTTGTGAGTCTTGCATGCAAACTGCAAACTATTTGTTTTCTTGTTTTGGATGATGTTTGAATTGGCTTCTTATCTGCTGTATAGTATCAGTAAAGCACCTTCCTTCTGCGTACTTGTTGCTTCATTCATTATTTCCAAATCAGGATTGAAAATGAGTGACTAAATTAATTGTGGTACAAAAGTAGATATGATTTACCCTACAAATAATCTATAAAAAAATATGTTGTTGAGCCCAAACCCCATGACTCCATCGTGAATTGGCCACTTCTTCTAGACAATTAGAAGTAGTAGTAGACCCTGTCCTCATGGCCTTCACATTACAGCCTTTGCACTCACCCTGTTGAACTAAAACTTTCCTAACACCTGAACCCGTTCTTGACCTTGGCCCTACAGGCTCCAACCATTGTTAGTTTGATCGTAGGATGCTCCAAAACAAATTAAAATCTTCCCTATGTTGATTTTTAGAATAGTGAAAAAGTAGGGTTTCTTTTCTAATGAGATGACGCATTGTTCAAAGATTGATCTTTTCTCATGCTATTTATGTTTTTCTTGTGGGGCCTAGAATGTGAGAGAAAATGGAAAACAACAGAGCATTTCTGCCTGTGGAGCACAAGTATCTATAAAGTTTTTCAGTTTTTTTTTTTTTTTTTAAATTGTTGTCAGCCCTTTTTTCCTTTTTTTTTTCCTCACTTTTTTATTGACATCCTCTCTCTTTCCTAATGGCACTTCAAAAACCATGAAAAAACAAGAGCTGATGAGGATGCTATAAGCTGACTACCTTCCTAAGGGCAAATTATATCGTGGACCGCATAATGGACCGAGTTTCTAAACGACGTTATTTTGTTTAATGAAAAAAAAAAAAAAAAAAAAAAAACGGCACCCGTTCCACAAAAATTAATTAACTCTGTTATTCATTTTCATTTTGTATACACTGCATTTTCATTTCAACACAACTACAGTTTCATTTCGATATAACTATAGTTTCATTCGATATTTATACACTCAAATATATGAAAATGTTATTTAATTTTATTTTATATACACTATAGTTTCATTAAAACACAACTACATTATCATTTCGATATAACTATAGTTTCATTGCACAATATACACTCAAATATGTGAAATGTTATTCAGTTTCATTTTATATACACTGCAATTTCATTTCAACAGAACTACAGTTTCATTTATATATATATATATATATATATATATAGAGAGAGAGAGAGAGTGAATAAGGTACAAAATTGCATAACATGAGACACAGAAACGCATAACGCATAACACAAGACACATAGACATGTTTTACAGTTTAAAAAAAAAAAAAAAAAAAAAAAAAAAAAAAAAAAAAAACCTGAAACGTGAATTGAACAACTAACGGTCACCGTTAAAATTAAAATTCAATTCAAAACTGCATCGTTTATGATCATGGTCCATAATGTGCTATAGACCCTGGTCCACGATATAACGATTGTTTAATTTGACTATCTTTTTTTTTTTTTAAATTAATTGGACATTTTTCAATCACTGCCTATTTTTAACTAGTAAAATTTTGGTAATTTCAATTAACACTAGAAAATAACATAGCTCACCCCTAGTTATACTGCTTCGGTCTTCTTGCCCGTCCATATAATATAATGTCATTTTTTTTTTCAATTTCAGGACAAGGGTTTCAATTTCCAAATTTGTTGTTGAACATCTGCCTTACCTAGTAACTGTTGATAATTTTAAGGTTTAATGCACATGTTTTTTTATGCTTTCATTAAAAAAAAAAAAATAATAATAATAATAATAGACACAACTATTCCATAAATCTTTTCAAATTAAAGTTAAAAGACATGATGATTTGAAAGTATAAATATTTGTATATAGTTTGCTAACCATTTTCAGTGCTTGTAGCTGTTTGTTGTATATATTACAGATAAAAATGAATACTTTTAAAAGGT
Source organism: Ipomoea nil (assembly GCF_001879475.1). Lineage (NCBI taxonomy): Eukaryota > Viridiplantae > Streptophyta > Magnoliopsida > Solanales > Convolvulaceae > Ipomoea > Ipomoea nil. Next base: position 3,872,032 of record NW_017617502.1, on the reverse strand, counting down.
GAGATGTCAAAACTGTTCAAATCATCATCTATATATATTTTCTGCTATTCTTCAACTTGTCAACTTGTGTAATTAATATAATAATACCTGTTTGATATTCTGGTTATGAAGAATACAGGAGACCAAGCAAGCATCAAGGAAGAATCCAGTGCAAACAAATTGGTTGGATTACATCCAGGATGAAAGTCTCAAAACGATCGTGATTCCGGTAGGGCCCCGGTTTCAGGCGGACTTGCCGGAGTGGATTGGTCCGCCCAATACTGGAAAAGAGAAGGAAGAATCAAAATGGTTGGGAACACAGTTATGGCCAATCAAGAATGACGACACAAACGAAGAGAGAATGATTGGGAAAGGGAGACCGGAGTTCTGTCACTGTGGGTCGCCTGGATCAGTGGAATGTGTGAGAAGGCATGTGGGTGATGAAAGGAAAAAGGTGGAATCTGAACTGGGGCCTGCGTTTCGGGAATGGAGATTTGATGAAATGGGAGAAGATGTTTCTAATGAATGGACTCCACAGGAGCAGCGCAAGTTCGAGTCAATTGTGAAAAGGAATCCGCCATTGTCTATAGGTAAAAGCTTTTTGCAGGCTGCCATGGCGGCTTTCCCCTCCCACAACAGACGCAGCATCCTCAGTTACTATTTCAACGTTCATCTCCCTCGGAGAATTAGCAAGGAAACAAGGTGGTCGGATCATGGTGAAGCCGCCGGCACCGATGACGAGGAGAAATCGGCGTCGTCAACGAACTCCAGGAAGACTAGTTGTCGGAAGAAAAGGCGTTTTGTATATTGAAATTAATCTACAACTCGTACTGGAAGGCAAGCAAATTCTTTCGTTTGGATACTTGATATACTGTCTATTTATGGTGGTTTAAGATGAAAAGGGATGACCTTTTTTAATTGTAAAGCAATATTATATTATATGTACTCTTAAACTCCATTCCCATAAACAAGCTAAGTGTTATAAATATTAAGTTATGGCCATTATCTTATAATCTCTCCATTATCCCACTTTCTTTATTATTTTATATTGTATGAGCATTTCAGAGCAGAGCTGAGCTTTAATTTGCTGCTAAGGAGCTTCCTCTCTAGTGGACAGTGGTCAGTTTTTCTTCAGAAGGAGATGCATGCTGGTTTCAGCATGCTTGAGTTAACAAACTAATGTTGATGCCTTGATGGTTTCCAGAGGACTCGTGTTGGTGGCTATAGCAATAGCTGGCAATTAACGGATGGTTTGGTTGGAGGGTGGAAATTAGGTGGGAAAGGAATTATAATTTCATGGGAAATGAATTATTACGAATAAAGTGGAATTTAAATTTCACTATTTGGTTTACACGAATAGAATTATTGGGAATTTCAATTTCAATGTTTGGTATACATGGAATTGAAAGGGAATAAGTAGTATAAAGTCTAAAATGTCTATTATTATTGTTATTATTATTATTATTATTATTATTATTATTATTATTATTATTAATAAATGACAACTATTTCATAGACCCATTTGCATATTCAAACACAAAAAATATAAAATATTAATTTCAATACTAGTCATCTATCGTATCTCTTGAACTAGATATATATATTGTAATTAATTTTCATGCAAATACTTAAAAAAAAAAAAAAAAAAAAAAAAAAAAAAAAAAAGCTTAAGTTTTAAAAAAGAGGGATAATAATTTTGTCTCATGATTATCTTTTTTCTTCCTAAACTCCATGGAATTAAAATTACAGGGGGACATGAGATTTTACAGGGTGTTTGGTTGAAGGGAATTTAAATTTCCTCTCACCTAATTCCAAATGTCACAAAATCCCATGTCCCCCTCTGGGAATAAAAAAAAAAAGATAATGATGAGTCAAAATTACCCCTTCCTTTTTTAATCTAAAATTAATGTCTAACAACAACAATGGACATTTTTGACTTTATACTACTTATTCCCTTTCAGTTCCCATGTATACCAACATTGGAATTGAAATTCACAGTAATTCTATTTCTGTAAACCGAACACTGGAATTTAAATTCTCACTTTATTCCCAATAATTCATCTCCCATGAAATTGTAATTCCTTTCCCACGTAATTCCCCTCTCCAACCAAACGCCCTGTTAATTCCTTGAAAATGAGGGAATTGCAATTCCATGGAATTACAATTCCTTCCAACCAAACTAAGAAATTTAGTGACTTTTGAAATTGGGTGAGAATTAAGTGGGAATGGAATTTAAATTCCCTCCAACCAAAAACCCTAACAGCACATTTGGTTCACGGAATGAATTTTGAGGTAATAGGAATGCTATTCCATAAGGAATGGAATATGCAAGGAATAGAATAGGAATTGTATTCTATTGTTTGGTTCGCATAAGGAATAGACTTTAGGAATTATATTACAGTGTTTGGTTGATTTAAGGAATAGAAATGAAATATGTTTTAAAAGACATAAATACCCTTATAAAAATATGTGATGGTGGCGATGGTGGTGGCGGTGGAGGCGGTGGTGGCGGTGGTGATGGTGGTGGTGGCGGTGGCAGTGGTGGGAACGATGGTGGTGGTGGTGACGGTGACGGTTGTGGCAGTGGTGGTGGGGGCGGCGACGGTTGTGGCGGTGGTCCTGCTGGGTGATGGTTCTAGTGGTGGTGGTGGCGGCGGCGATGGTGGTGGCGGTGGTGGTGATGATGGTGGTGGTGGTGGTGGTGGTGGTGATGGTGGTGGTGGTGGTGGTGGTGTGTGAATAATGTTATTATTGTTATCTTTTATATTGTTATTATTTATTATAGTTTGGCTTAGTCTTCTATATAGGCCCTACTAGTTAGGAGATATTATAGCTATCTATTTCATATAGCTCTGTAATCCTTATCGATTGAAACTGAATGAAACACTTATTTCTCATCTGGTATCAAGAGCCAACGATCCTAATCCTTTTTTTTTTCTCTCCCTCTCCGATCGACTATGTCGACTAATTCTTCCGGGAGAACAGTGACTGCCGCCACCGTATCTACTCCGGCCACCACCCCAAACATGCTTGCCTCAGCCCATCATTTTGTATCCATCAAGCTCAATTCTCGCAATTTCCTGTTCTGGAGAACGCAACTCGTTCCCTTTCTCAAAGGACAGGGGTTGCTCGGCTTTGTGGATGGCGAAAATCCATGTCCACCATCCACGATCGCCATTCCACCAACCTCCGGCGACTCCAGCACTGCGACGACGACCACGCCCGCCACCACTGGTCCCAATCCCGCGTTCCACGCGTGGGTGCAACAGGACCAATTAATCCATCATGTCGCTTCTCATCTCCTCACTATCTGATGAGGTTATGTATCTGGCAGTAGGGAGGAGCACTTCGCGTGAGGTGTGGGAGGCCATAACTGCTACGTTGGGGTCATCTTCCCAGGTGCGTTGCTTGAATCTGTTGGGCCAGTTCCAATCCTTGCGGCAAGGGAACAGCTCTCCGGCGGAATACCTCAGCAAAGCTCAGCTCATCGTGGAAGCGCTCGCCCTCGCCGGTCGCCCTCTCTCTCTGGACGAACAAAATATGTACGTCTTCAGGGGGTTGAGGCCAGAATTTAGGGCGATGGCGTCGTCTCTCACCGTCACCGGAACTCCGGTATCCATCTCCCAGCTTTCGGATTATCTCCAAGCTCAGGAGTTTATTTACTCCGATGATTACCCGGCCACAGAAGGCGGCACTGCAGGTTCTCCGGCAGCCTTCTTCGCAGGTCGTGGACGTCACCAGTCCAGCGACCATGGTGGCAGCAGCAATCGCGGTGGGCAGAACCGCGGCAGGCAGGGTCGTGGACGTGGCGGTGGAGGGCGTGGCCGTGGCAGAGCTCCCCGGTGCCAAATATGCCGCTCGCACGGACATACTGCGGTGTATTGTTACAAGCGATACACGACTCCGCCGCCGGCTCCACAAGTCAATCTTGTCGTCGCCGGCGATGATGCTACCGTACCGGCAGTCGGGTCATGGTTCCCGAACACTGGGGCCACCGCCCACGCGACACCGGATTCCGCGATGGTTTCGCAATCTGAAGAGTACACAGGCAGCGATGTTCTAAGAGTCGGGAACGGCGCAGGTTTGACGGTCTCCCGAGTGGGCCATGCATTTATTCCTACTCAGTTTAAATCTCTGTCTATGTCTAATATTTTAGTTGTACCCAAATTGTCAGTTCCTTTATTATCTGTACACCGCTTTGCAACTGAAAATAATGTTTACTTCGAATTTCACAAAAATTGCTTTTTTTGTGAAGGATTCCGTCACCAAGGCGACACTTCTTAAGGGTCCTGTTGCGGGCGTTCTGTAAAAGCTGCCGATGTCACAGTCACATTTTGCGTTCATAAGCTCCCGGGCCACTCCCGGGGTGTGGCATCGCAGGTTGGGTCATCCACATAGCCAAGTCCAGAATCGTGTCCTTCAAGTTTGTCCAGTTACCACAAATAAATCTGAGGCGTCGGGGTCGTGTGCAGCTTGCCATCTTGGAAAATCGTCACGTTTTCCATTAGATAGGGTAGCTTTATCTAGTCAAAATGCGTTAGATTTGCTGTACACTGACATTTGGGGCCCCGCCCCCGTTATTTCTTCTTTGGGTTTCCGTTACTTTTTGTTATTCGTTGACGATCATTCCCGATTTTGCTGGTTTTATCCTTTAAAGCAAAAATCGGATATTTATAAAATTTTCGATTCCTTCCGTGTTATGGTAGAACGCCAGTTTTCGCGTTCTATCAAAGCTATTCAATCAGACTTAGGGGGTGAGTACCAAAAGTTACACAAAACCTTCCATTCCCTTGGCATAATACATAGGCAGTCGTGTGCGTACACACATGAACAAAACGGTAGGGTGGAACGCCGAAATCGACATATTGTTGAGACCGGGTTGTCACTCCTTGCCGAAGCATCTGTCCCTTTACAATATTGGGACTATGCCTTTGAAACGGCTGCGTGTCTTATCAACAATCTCCCCTCATCAGCCATAAATTTTGAAACACCCTACAGTCGGTTACACAAAGTGTCTCCTCCATACACGTTTCTAAGAGTCTTCGGGTGCCGATGCTATCCCTATCTCAGGCCATATAATCGGCACAAGATAGAGTATCGCTCTGCACCCTGTGTCTTCCTAGGCTATCCTCCGTCTTTTAGGGGGCATAGGTGCATGGATCTCACAACGGGGAAGGTCTATATCTATCGTCATGTCCGATTTGACGAATCTTGTTTTCCTTTTTCAGATATACAGGATCAGACACAAGCGGTTCCTACCCAAGCACCGTGGGCCGCCGGGCCTATTATACCACATGGTCTGACAACTGATTCCCCGAGTGTTGCACCTTTGTCATCAAATCCCACTCCTTTGGCACAGGACCCACCGCCTATGGCACTTGAAGCGCCGGCTACGGTCCCGGCCAGACGGAAGCGTACTCGTGTGCAACGCACCACTGACAGGGGCCATGTCATGAGACTACGTCACATAACTCGAGGAACTGACGAGCCCTTTCATGTTTTAAATGTTACTACTGATCCCACATGTTACTCACAGGCAGTTGGTCATCTACAATGGCAGGATGCCATGGACCAAGAATTTAATGCCTTAATTCATAACAGCACTTGGAAACTCATCCCGGCTACACCGGATATGAACGTCATTGGGTGCAAATGGGTCTTCCGTACCAAACGCACCGCTGACGGATCGATCGAGCGCTACAAAGCTCGACTCGTCGCCAAAGGGTTTAATCAAGTGGCTGGAGAGGATTTCTTCGACACTTTCAGTCCCGTAGTCAAACCGACAACGGTTCGCTTGTTATTTTCTTTAGCCGTATCAAGGGGGTGGACTCTGCGTCAGTTGGACGTGCATAACGCCTTCCTAAACGGGAACTTAGAGGAAACTGTTTACATGAAACAGCCTCCCGGGTATGAAGACCCAACCCACCCTGACTATGTTTGCCACTTGCAGCGCTCCCTGTATGGCCTGAAATAGGCACCCCGAGCTTGGTTCAAAAGGCTGCATGACTACTTGATTTCAGCTGGCTTTTCTCCCTCGAAGACTGATGTCTCGTTGTTTCACTACAAATCCGGGGCCTCCCGGGTATTTCTATTAGTCTACGTGGATGATATAATCATGATGGGTGACGATGCTCCGTTAATAGATGCTTTGCTTCAGGGTCTATCTACTACTTTCAAGATCCGGGATCTTGGTACACCAGGATTCTTTCTGGGCATCGAAACATTAAAACAGGATGACGGTCTTATGCTCTCTCAACGCTGCTACATGAATGATCTCCTGAGTCGAGCAGGAATGTCAGATTGCAAACCGCTTACAACTCCAGCGGCTGTTACACAAGTCGTTTCCCCCTCAGATCAACCATACGAGAATCCCACACAATACAGGCGCTTAGTTGGGGCTTTACAGTATCTCACGATCACACGACCAGATCTTTCCTATGCTGTGAATCGTCTTTGTCAGTTCATGCATGCGCCCACAACAGATCATTGGGTTCTATTGAAGCGGGTTTTACGCTATATCAAAGGCACCTTGAACTATGGGTTACGGTTGTCTCCGTCCACATCCCCCGACATCCATGCTTTCTCTGACTCTGATTGGGCCGGTTGTCCGGTGGACAGAAAGAGCACTAGCGGGTATGCGGTCTTCTTAGGCACTAATCTTGTTTCGTGGCTATCCAGGAAACAGCGCACGGTAGCCCGCTCTTCGACTGAAGCCGAGTACAAAGCCCTAGCTGATGTCTCAGCCGAGGTCACATGGATTGTCTCTCTACTCCGAGAACTTGGGTTGCACTTTGGGAATCCTGCCACTCTTTGGTGTGACAACTTAGGTGCTACTTATCTTTGTGCGAACCCGGTTTTTCATGCCCGGACGAAGCATGTGGAGATTGATTTTCATTTTGTCAGGGACAAGGTTGCAGCAGATGATTTTATCGTTAATTTCGTGTCTACGAAGGATCAGCTTGCAGATATCTTCACCAAACCACTACCGGGGCCGCGGTTCGTGACTCTTCGTGACAAGCTCAGTGTGGCTACACACCACCCTTGTGCTTGAGGGGGTGTGTGAATAATGTTATTATTGTTATCTTTTATATTGTTATTATTTATTATAGTTTGGCTTAGTCTTCTGTATAGGCCCTACTAGTTAGGAGATATTATAGCTATCTATTTCATATAGCTCTGTAATCCTTATCGATTGAAACTGAATGAAACACTTATTTCTCATCGGGTGGTAGTGGTGGTGCTGGCGGTGGCAGTGGTGGGGGCGGCGACGGTTGGGGCGATGGTGGTGGCGACAGCGGCGATGGTGGTGGTGGGGTGGTAGTGGTGGTGCTGGCGGTGGCAGTGGTGGGGGCGGCGACGGTTGGGGCGATGGTGGTGGCGACGGCGGCGATGGTGGTGGTGGTGGCGGCGGCGGCGGCGGTGATGGTGGTGGCGGCGGCGATATAGGATAAATTTATATATATGATTTAAAAAAATTAGGTTAAAGAAAGGGGTAAAAAAGAAAATAGATTCTAAAATCTATTCCTGAACGTTCAGTAATAGGCTAATACCAGGGGGGGCCCTAGTAATAACTATTACCTTATTTGAGGTAATAGGCTATTACCAGAAATATTATTCCTGGTAATAGAAATGATTACCAAACAAAGGAATATGCATATTACTGGAAATGCTATGCTATTCCAGGCCTATTCCGTGAACCAAACGGGCCATAAGTTTATTCATCTAAAAAGTTTTTGAACTGGGAAGCTGGTAGTGCTCAGACTATTGGAAATGTTGAGCAAAAAGGAATCATCGATTATGGAGTACAACTAGAATTAATTATGGAAAATTATATCAGAGTTTTCCTATTTTTATATGATAAAATATTTATCATGCCATATAAATTCATATGATAATAAATTATTATGTGCAAATGATTGTTATGTGCACTTAGTCATATATTATTGGGTATTTGATATTTCATGTCATGCCTGATATAATTATTTTTAAAAGTTATATCCTTGAAAGAAGCAAATGGATACATCATCACTCTCGACTGGATATAAGAGAAATGAGGAAATTATATATGTTGTGGCATTCAAAAAAAAAATATATGTTGTGGATAGTGCAACCACACATACAATGCCTAATAGTGCAAAGTATTTATGTACATTATTGAAAAAGAATGAGAAATTTGTTACTACAATATATTTATATATTGTAGTACAAAAATGAGTGAAGGCCCCGGTAAAGTTAATATATTATTCCCTAGATGAACAAAATATATAATAGATAATGAATTGTAAATTGTAATGCATTGTTCCCTCTGAACTCTCACAAAAATTTGTAAGTTTTAAAGATGTTCGCACTAACGAATATTATATTGCGACTATAAAAGAAAGGAATCAAGAATTCTTCAAATTACAAATGCAGTATCAGAGAAGAAATATATGTTGGAAAATTCCCTGCTCTTTCCTCATTTTTATATTGCACAAGAATAAATGTTATTGACGTCAATCTTATTGTAAACTTAAAGTTTACCGATTTGAATTATTTTAAATATCGTTAAATACAAGGAAATTTCAATCTCCAATTATGAATTTTTTTCAAAAAAGAAAAATAAACATAAAAAAATATTGCGGTTCAACCTACTTTGTATTAAAAAGATTGAAATGTTTTTGTATTTAACGATATTTCAACGATTTTGTTGAAGAAAGACTAAAAATAGTCATGTCACAATAATACTAAGACTAAATGAGGATGCTCTAATAAAATAATACTAAAAGTGAACAGTCACCTATAAATCTAGAACAAATAGAATTAACTCTACCAAACAGGCCATAGTTACGACTCTTTCTTGGAATATTGTAAACATAAGTTCAAATTTGATGTTTACAACCCTTGAATACTATTTGAGTAGTATTGCATCACAGTTTAGTTTTTTTTTTTTTTTTTTTTTTTTTTTTTTTTTTTTAAATAGAAGTATAATTACAGTACTTGAATATTGTAAAGAGAAAATTTCAATTTTGGTCCACTGATTATTGCACTTGTGTTAATTACAACACTTGATTTTTAAAACTGTTAATTTAGTACCTTGACTATGTAATTTTTATCAATTTTGGTCACTCCGGCCAAATTACCGACCAATTCACGCTAGAAAAACTTAATTAATCAATTAATATTTAATCTGAGGGGCAAATTAGTCTTTTTAATTGTGACAGTCTTCCCACCGTTCTTGCTGACCTTAGCAGAGTGAGATGTACGACTTTCGGACGTTCGTTCTTATTCCGACGAGATTCTCCAATGGTTGTGGTTCCGAGAACGCACCCCATAATGAAATTGATGAGCGAAATAAAAGAATCCAAAACTGAGTAGATGAATTCAGTAACTGGTTTTGCTACTGCATTTATTACAGCTTAGCTCTGATCTTGCTCTTCTTCATCACAAACATAAACAAACAATTTTATTGCTCATATCTACACATTAAATTAAATTAAATATATATGACGGTTGGAGTTCGGTTCCCCGGAGTCAGAACCTGCCCCGTTGATTTCATCGCTGAGAGATTGAAGTCGGTCGATTCTGCGAGCCGCTGGCTGAGCTTGTGTGCCGCCATTAAATCCGGCGAATGGGTCAAATTTATCGTCAGATAAGCAAAAGGAATGAGGTGTAATGGCTCAGAATCCTTCCATGTTAATAAAACTAATCCTTCGTCGGATTTGCATTGGCAACGGAGTGGTTGGATTCGCGTCGTCGGATACTCCGGAGTCACGACTCACGTCAGACGGACAAAGATGAAGAAATGGAATAGGAAAATTAATTTGGGGATTCTAGAATACAGACATTAGGGCTTAGGTATAATTTGAGGTTTGAATTTTAATTCCTAACTATTGAAGTGTTTGAGGGTTGATGAACAAGTGAAATCCATGGGAACAGTAGAGTGAAGGCTTCATCGTCTTCTGCAATTTTCTTATTCTAGGCAGAGCTCATCGCGACGGCCATTCCGGCCAGCCAGATATCATTGGAGGGTATTGTAGAAAGACGAATTTGCCTCTTAGATTAAACATTAATTGATTAATTAAGTTTTTTCGGGGAGAATTAACCGACGATTTGGCCGGAGTGACCAAAATTGATAAGAATTGCATAGTCAAGGTACTAAATTAACAGTTTTGAAAGTCAAGTATTACAATTAACACAAGTGCAATAGTCAATGACCAAATAAAATTGAAATTTTCTCTATTCTAAACATAAGTTTGAATTTGATGTCTCCCACCTCTAATCAGTAAAGAGCCCCGATCTTAGCGCAGTGGTTAACGGCATGACTTGCACAACTGAATGTAAGAATGTGGTGATTCGGATCACACAAATATGAATATGAATGGGAAAAAAAAAGTAAGGATGATAGAATGTCTGAATTTGATCACTTATAAAGACTAGGGTCTGATCAATTGGTTAACAATAGTTATTGTGTGGACTGGGCTGTGTGGACCATGGTCCAAAAACGACGTCGGTTTTTTCAATTTTATTTTTTTGTGCGCTCAGTTGCAACATACATTTTTATCTCATAATGTACATGATTCTAAAACATAATGTATATTATTCTAAAGTATAATGTACATTATTTTAAAACATAATATACATTATATTACCTCAGATGTTTCATTATTTTAACACGTAATGTATATTATTTTAACACATAATATACATTATTCTAACATGTAATTTATATTATTCTAACACATAATGTACATTATTTTAAAACATAATATATATTATTTTTACTCATAATATTCCTGACGATGCTTTTGGACCGTGCATCAAAACGATATTGTTTTATTTAATGAAAAGAAACAACATCTGTTTCTTGTCGTTTCGCACCCTCCCGCAAAAAGTAACTCTGTTATTCAGTTTAATTTTGTATACACTGCAGTTTCGATTCAACACAACTACAGTTTCATTTCGATATTTATAGACTCAAATATGTGAAAATGTTATTGAATTTTATTTTATATACACCATAGTTTTATTAAAACACAACTACATGATCATTTTGATATAATTACAGCTTCATTATACAATATACACTCAAATATGTGAAATATTATTCAGTTTCATTTTATATACACTGCAGTTTTATTTCAACACAACTACAATATCATTTTGATATAACTGCAGTTTCATTTGATAATATAAAAATAGTACGTGAAGCAGTATCGGTTTAGATATACTTTAGTGTCAATTGGTAATTAACATATACAAAATGCGCATTCCGTTAAAACTAATGGCGCGCCGTTTTAACCGAAGTGTACGTGCACCGCAGTCCACGATATAACGACCCACAGAATTCAGGTTGGTCTATGAAGCCGTAATAAGAGTTGGTTGGCTACGATCTCACATGGAGCAATTAGTGCAGGATGAAGGTTGCAGGGGAATAGGTACATATGAAGAAAAAGAAGCCGACATATATAGGGAAGACTTTGTTTCGGAGCATCCTACGATCAAACAATGATGGGCACCTGTAGGGTCAAGGTCAAGAACGACTTCAGGTGTTAGGAAAGTTTTACTAGTTCAACAAGGTGAGTGCAAAGGCTGTGATATGAAAGCCATGAGGACAAGGTCTACTACCAAACACGCCCTTAGCCCCTTTCTAGAAAAAGCCTAGCTCCACTTACCTAAATGGATTGTACCTTTGCAAAGCCCACTCCAACTTGCCTAAATGGACTTCCTTTTCCTAAACATTCCACCATGACACCTTGTACTTTACCCCTTACCATACTTTGGCCCCCAAACTCCCCATCTCCACTTTACACCCCCCACCCCCACCCCCACCCCACATTACTTCTTGATCCAATTTAGGCTCCAAAAACAATAGCCCTAGGCTCCAATTATTTCCAGACGTAATTAACCGTCGAGTTTCCCTTCCCTAGCCCAATTGATATTGGGCACAAACCCCATAGCTCCATCAGTAATAAAGTACATAATAAAGTATGTATATAAAAATATAAAATCATAAATATTCAAGAAGTTGTTACATCGTGTAAAGTTGAAAACTCCAGAAAGGGCATCATTATTGAAGAGTTGTCTGAGGAGTCTATTCCATCATATTCTTCACATATGTATAAGTAAGGGTGACCACGGTTCGGTTCAAGCCGTAATCGGCATTGTAGTAACTAAAATCGAATCGGACGATTCCGGTTTCTAATTGGAACCAATAAGTATAGGTTCCTGTTAAGGTTTGTGAAATAAAAAAAATCGGAATCGTTGGTTGCAGTTCTAAACTGTAAAAAAATAATAATAAATAAATAAATAAATTGATGGGTGTAGGCCTACGCCTGCAACATACTGCCTCACTACCGAGTCGTTATGCTGTGCATCAGTGTACACCATGCATGGTGTACACGGATGCAAAAACGACGTCGTTTTGACGTCGACATAAAAAAAAAATTCAGAATTACATAACTACACATCCATAATTTCATAACTATACATCCAGAATTGCATAACTATACATCTAGAATTGCATAACTATACATCCAGAATTGCATAACTACACATCCATAACTTCATTACTATACATCCAGAATTGCATAATTACACATCCATAACTTTATAACTATAAATCCAGAATTGCATAACTTCATAACTATACATTCAGAATTGCATAAATACACATCCATAATTTCATAACTATAAATCTAGAATTGCATAACTATACATCTATAATTTTATAACTATACATCCATAATTTCATAACTATACATCCATAATTTCATAACTAGACATTCAGAAATTATGCACAACATAATGTTGTTGACGGGAATCAAAACTGATTTTTTTAAAAGTTGGACGCGCGTTTTTAGTCAAAATGACGTCGTTTTTGCATCCGTGTGCACCATGCATAGTGCACACGGATGCACAACATAATTTGCCCTCACGAATAGTTATGCTGTGCATCTGTATGCACCATGCATGGTGCATACAGATGCAAAAACGATGTCGTTTTATTAAAAACGCGCGTCTCCCCTTTAAAAAAAAAATTCAGGTTCAATTCCTAGTAACAACATTATTTTGTTCATTCATTATGGAATTTTAGTTCATGGATTATGGAATTATAGTTCATCGATTATGGAACTATAGTTCATCGATTCTGGAATTATAGTTCATCGATTCTGAAATTTTAGTTCATAGATTCTGGAATTTTAGTTCATTCATTCTGAAAATTTTAGTTCATAGATTAGATTATGGAATTATAGTTCATCAATTATGGAATTATAGTTCATCGATTATGGAATTATAGTTCATCGATTATGGAATTATAATTTCGAACCTTTTTTTTTTTTTTAAGGGGAGACGCGCGTTTTATAAAAACGACGTCGTTTTTGCATCCGTATGCACCATGCTTGGTGCATACGGATGCATAGCATAATTTGCCGGGTTAGAGGGGCCTTAAAGGTTTCATGGCTTAGGAAGAAGCAATTATACTGTGGACCGCGGTCCAGCGCCGTTACAATTAATGGAGCGCGCATGTTTAGTGTATTAATTATCAACTGAAACTACAGTCTATCTAAACTGACATTGCCTCACGTATTATTTTTATATTATCAAATGAAACTGTAATTGAATTGAAATGAAACTGTAGTTGTATTGAAATGAAACTGCATATATAAAATGAAACTGAATAACATTTTACATATTTGAGTGTATATTGTGCAATGAAACTGTAGTTATATCGAAATGATAATGTAATTGTGTTTTAATGAAACTATAGTGTATATAATATAAAATTAAATAACATTTTCATATATTTGCATGTATAAATATCGAATGAAATGTAGTTATATTGAAATGAAACTGCAGTGTATACAAAATGAAACTGAATAACAAGAGTCACTTTTTGCGGAACGGCGCGAAACAGGTGCCGTTTCTTTTTATTAAACAAAACGACGTCATTTAGAAACTCGGTCCATAATGGATTATGGACCGCAGTCCACAATATAATTTGCCCTTAGGAAGGCGGTCAGCTTAGAGCATCCTCATCAGATCTTGTTTTTTCACTGTTTTTGAAGTGCCATTAGGAAAGAGAGAGGATGTCAATAAAAAAGTGAGGAAAAAAAAAAGGAAAAAAGGGCTGACAACAATTTAAAAAAAAAAAAAAAACTGAAAAACTTTATAGATACTTGTGCTCCACAGGCAGAAATGCTCTGTTGTTTTCCATTTTCTCTCACATTCTAGGCCCCACAAGAAAAACATAAATAGCATGAGAAAAGATCAATCTTTGAACAATGCGTCATCTCATTAGAAAAGAAACCCTACTTTTTCACTATTCTAAAAATCAACATAGGGAAGATTTTAATTTGTTTTGGAGCATCCTACGATCAAACTAACAATGGTTGGAGCCTGTAGGGCCAAGGTCAAGAACGGGTTCAGGTGTTAGGAAAGTTTTAGTTCAACAGGGTGAGTGCAAAGGCTGTAATGTGAAGGCCATGAGGACAGGGTCTACTACTACTTCTAATTGTCTAGAAGAAGTGGCCAATTCACGATGGAGTCATGGGGTTTGGGCTCAACAACATATTTTTTTATAGATTATTTGTAGGGTAAATCATATCTACTTTTGTACCACAATTAATTTAGTCACTCATTTTCAATCCTGATTTGGAAATAATGAATGAAGCAACAAGTACGCAGAAGGAAGGTGCTTTACTGATACTATACAGCAGATAAGAAGCCAATTCAAACATCATCCAAAACAAGAAAACAAATAGTTTGCAGTTTGCATGCAAGACTCACAAAGCAAATTCATGAAAGCAGAGATCATATGGATCGAGTTACGTTGCAGATTCATCCTCGCCGCGCCCTATCAATTCAAGATATGATACGCCTTTTCTTCCGACGACTAGTCTTGGAATTTGTTGCCTCCTTAGTCTCATCCTCGTCGTCGGTATTATTGGCCGTTTTATTATCTGACCTCCTGGTTTCCTGGGCGATTCTCCGTGGCAGATAAACATTGAAGTAGTAACTGATGATGCTTTGGGTGTTGTGGGAGGGCAAAGCGGCCATGGCAGCCTTCAAAAACCCTTTTCCACCTTGAGATAATAATAATGGCTTCATTTTCACGATTGACTCAAACTTATTCTGCTCCTCTAGAGTCCATTGATTCGAAACTTCTTCTCCCATCCCATCAAAATTCCATTCCCAAAACGCCGATCCCAGTTCAGACTGCAGCTTTATCCTTTCATCATTTACATGCCTTCTAACACATTCAACAGATCCACGAGACTCGCAGTCGCACAACTCTTCAGCTCTCCCTTTTCCAATAATTCCCACATCATCTTCTTCTTCTTCTTCTTCTTCTGTAGTTGTATCAGACGACTCATTCTTGATTGGCCATATCTGCGTACCCAACCATTTTAATTCTGTTTCTTGATCACCTTTCTTGGGTGGACCAATCCACTCCGGCAACTCCGCCTGAAACCGGCCGGCTAATATTGGAACTGCCTTCTTCTCACTCTCATCCTGGATGTAATCCACCCATTTTCTTGGCTCCTTTGACGCTTCCTTGCGGACTTTGCCCTTCACCATTCTTCAATTCTTTACCAGATTATCAACCATGAACTTATTGTTAGAAATGTAGATGAAGAATATAATAACAGGGAATACAAAAAAATTGAAAACTACTTTTTTTCTCTTTTTGCTCAAATACAAAAATCTGATCTATATATTCATTCCCCTTTAAACTTTTAGCCTTCCTAACAAAATGAAGTATTAGAAGTATCAGTAACATTTCTATAAATGGTCAACTGCAAAAATTACACATCCCTATCTCCAGTTTTTTTTTTTTTTTTTTTTTTTTTAAATAATAATTAGCAAAATCTAAATAATCACAAATGCAAGAAAAGGGAATTCACTAAAATTCGGATTCTGAATCTCTAGTATTCTTTTTAGAATAATAATAAAAAAAAAAGTATGAAACAACTTAACACATACAAGTAAATTTAAAACAAATTAAAAAATAATAAAAAATAATATCTATGAAAAATTAGAAAGTACTTCAATTCAATGGTTTGAATAATGTCTCAATAGTTTCTTCTTCACTCCTCCAATTTTATTGAAATCTTTATGAAACTAACAAATCAATTGAAATTACTAAATCGTAAAATTTCACAAATAAAATTCATTTTTGTTAGATAAACTAATACAATTGAATTGAAGTTTTAAAGCTTTCAAAAAAAAGAATTGAAGTTTTAAATGTGTAACATTCACATATTTTCCTATTAGAAGGATGAATGAATTGAAGTTCGATTTTCCATATGAAGGGCAATCTAATTCCTATTTCAACAAATTAAAAACCTTAATAATCTTCGAAATGTAACCTCAACTCAAAGTACACTAACACAAACTAATTTCATTCCAAAGCTAAGGAAAAGAAATATCCAATTTTCAATATGGAGGTCAACAGGATGGCGCGAAGACAGAGTATAATCCTCATTTCTATCCCTAAAACTCCATCCTATTTCCCATCCCCATTTCCATCCAGATTGGAAATCTATCCCCATCCATGCCCCCCCCCCCCCCCCCCCCCCAGAATTTTTTGAAATAATGGAGATTCTCCATACTCAGTCAGCCTTAGTCAAACTATTACAATTTAAAAAAAAAAAAAAGTAGTTAAATTTTCTTTGAATCCTCAACGACAATGGAAATGCCAAATACAGAATGCAAAGAGTGTTCATGTAAATAAGAACACAAATCCACAATTATAAAACGTCTAAACATCATATATCCAAATACAAATTTTATACACACACATATAAGTCAAGGATGGTGTTAGGTTACTTAGGAAGAGAGGAGTATCCTTGTCCGGTTGTCCCCAATAGGGAATAGATAGAATCTATTCTTGTTCCCCGAATTTTGGTTTCCGTTGGAGGCGAAGTAAATTGTCATTGGTATTTTACAATCAATTTTAGATTGAAGGATTTTTTTTTTTTTTCTGTGGAAAAGGAACACCAAACAGAAGAAGACAATGGAATTTTAAGATCAAATGGAAACGATACATCATGAAGATCTAAAACTAGTTTAAAAAGGAGGTGAATTATGGTATTTAACATTTGTTGCTCAATGTGTAGGGGATGAACACAAATATAGAAAAACTTTAATTATTTCATAAAGTTATAGAAGGAAATATGCGATGAAAAATTAAAATAAATGGACAAAAAAAAAAAATAATAACCGGTAAGTTTAGAATGAATTGACAAATGTCTATATAGTTTTCTAACTAAAGTCCTTTTTAGAATTTGACAATTTTAATTATATTCAGTCTCGGTTCGCTTGTCCCTGAACTCTAAAATAATGGCTATTTAAATACTAATTTGTTTCAAAATAATACTAATACAACAATGACAACAACAACAACAACAACAAAATTCTACGGAGTAATGTTAAAATTAAATTAAAGTTTATATAAATATCAAGTAACTTTTTAATTTTAATAATTCATAATAATTTTGACTTTTTAATTAGTACTTTCTAGCTGTTAAATAATAATAACAACAACAATAACAACTATTATTATTGAGATAAAACAATACTTTATATTTTTAGCCTAGACATTTTAGTCAAGTAGCACTTTTTTTTTTTTAGAATGTCATAGTTTATAATATGTTTTGTTGTAATACTGTTTTTGTGCATACGAGTACTAAATTGTTTTCATCTAAATTAAATGCGTACAAAGTGTCTGAGAGTTAGATTGTGTAGCTCTAATCTGAGCTGAAGAAATTCAATTTCTTTGATTTATGCGTATAGAATCAAATGCTCGAAACTTTAAAAATACTCAAAACAAATGAAGAATCGAAGGTAGAAAATCAAACAAATAAATCCATATCCAAAAAATAATAATTTGAATATATAAATGAAACTAAAGAAAATAGATGATATGTACGTACTTGAACTTAATTGACTCGGCCAATGAAGAGTGAGGCGATAGTTGTGACGATTGAGAAGATTGGAGTATGTGAGAGTTGTGCTTAAGAGAGGGATAACGAGAAACATAAGAGAGAGGGGGAGAGAGGAGGGGGGGGGGGGGAGAGAGAGAGAGAGAGATAAAGTTGAATGTGAGAGAGAAAGGGAGGCGGAGCGAAACGTGTAGAAGGAAGAAAAAGAGAGTCAAGCTAATCCTTAAATACCGGGAAAAGAGAGAGCCAAGCATGAGAGACATGTGAGAAACGTACATATTTAGATTAAAAAATCTATAAAGATATTTTGTGCCAAAATACAAATTTTTTCCTTTGTTCACAAAATGTATTTTCCATTCGTTGAATTTATATTCCGTTGGATAACTAAATATTAGAAAATCTACAAAAGAATTTCTAGAAATCATTTTCTAAATTTTTAAATGAACCCAAAATTAAAATAATTTTAACCTATAACTTGGTTGTGTGGGAACCTTCATATCTTTGCATTGCTATTTTAAACGTTGCATATGCATTATTGGAAAAATTATAAATCAAAGCTATTTTAAACGTTGGATGCATTATTGGAAAAATTGTAAATGCTACATACTATAGTCAAAAATTAAAAGTGAGAGTTTGAATCTTATACGTGCATAATTGAAAGTTGGTACACTTTTGTTTACATTACATTATCCGCATCCTTTTTGAAGTGGGCCCCAGTGCTATATCATCACATTTGCAATTCAAATAATTTTTTTTGGAAAATGCAATTCAATATTATTTTCTCTAGATTTTTACAATTTCAACCCACTCTCTAAATATAATATAATATACAAGTAAATTTGAAACAAAAAAACTTTCAAAAAAAAAATTTGAAACAAAAAAAAATAATAAAAAACAATATCTATGAAAAATTAGAAAGTACCTCAACGGTTTGAATAATATCTCAATTGTTTCCTTGTATGAATCAATTCGAAGACGAAACTTCCTACTTCACTCCTTCAATTTTATTGAAATCTTTATGAAACTCACAAATAAATTGAAATTACTAAATCGTAAAATTTCACAAAATATTTTCATTTTCGTTAGATAACACTAATACAATTAAATTGAAATTTTAAATGTGTAACATTCACATCTTTTCCTTTAGAAAGATGAATGAATTGAAGTTTCAAATTTATTGTAACATTCACATCTTTTCCAATTAGGACTTCTAAAACCACCAAAAAAAAAAAAAAAAAAAAAAGAGGGAAATTTGATTGCCAATTTTTTTTTTTTGGTCACCTTAGGTTTAAGAATAATGATAGAGCTAGGTTAGGATTCTATTTTTCAGAATTTAATAAAATTTTGATACTTACAATTTGTTCAAGTTCGATTCTCCATACGAAGGGCAATCTAATTCCTATTTCAACAAATTAAAAACCTTAATAATCTTTGAAATGCAACCTCCAGTCAAAGTACACTAAAACAAACTAATTTCATTCCAAAAAAAAAAAAGAAGAAATATTCAATTTTCAATATGAAGGTCAATAGGATGACACGAAGACAGAGAGTATAATCTTCATTTATATCCCTAAAACTCCATCCAATTTCCCATCCCCATTTTCATCAGGATTGGAAATCTTTCCCATCCATGCCCCCATGGAGAAGTTTTGAGAATATTGGAGATTCTCTATACTCAATCAGCCTTAGTCAAACTATTACAATTTTTTAAAAACTTAAAATAGTTAAATTTTCTTCGAATCCTCAATGACAATGGAAATGCCAAATACAGAATGCAAAGAGTGTTCATGTAAATAAGAACACAAATCCACAATTGTTAAACATCTAAACATCATAAATCCAAATACAAATTTTATACACATACACACACACACACAAGTCAAGGATGGTGTTAGGTAGAGAGGAGTATCCTTGTTGGGTTGTCCCCAATAGGGAATAGATAGAATCTATTCTTGTTCTCCGAATTTTGGTCCCCGTTAGAGTCGAAGTAAATTGTCATTGCTATTTTATTACAAGCAATTTTAGATTGAAGGATTTTTTATTTTTATTTTTTTTGAAAAGGAAAACAAAACAGAAGAAGAAAATGGAATTTTAAGATCAAATGGAAAAGAAACATGAAGATCTAAAACTAGTTTGAAAAGGGTCTTTAAAAAAAAAAAAAAAAAAAAAAAAAAAACTAGTTTGAAAAGGAGGTGAATTATGGTATTTAAAATTTGTTGCTCAATGTGTAGGGGATGAACACAAATATAGAAAAACTTTAATTATTTCATAAAGATATAGAAGGAAATATGCGATGAAAAATTAAAATAAATGGACAAAAAAATTAACTCTAAGTTTAGAATGAATTGACAATGTCTATATAATTTTCTAACTAAAGTCTTTTTTAGAATTTGACAATTTTAATTATATTCAGTCTCAGTTACGTTCTCTTGTTCTTGAACTCTAACAGGGCGTTTGGTTGGGGGGATTTTAAATTACCTTCCCACATAATTCCCACCTAAATTCAAAGACCATTAAATTCCGTAGTTTGGTTGGAAGGAATTGCAATTCACCCATTTTCATGGAATTAAAATCTCATGTATCCCCCCACCCCCCCACCCCCCGCCCCCCCGGTATTTTAATTCTTGGGATTTTAAGAAGAAAAAAAAGATAGTGATGAGTCAAAATTACCCCTTCCTTTTTTAACCTAAAATTAATGCCTAACAACAACAATGGACATTTTTTACTTTATACTACTTATTCCCTTTCAATTATCATGTATACCAAACATTGGAATTGAAATTCCCAGTAATTATATTCCTGTAAACCAAACACTGAAATTTAAATTCTCACTTTATTCCTAGTAATTCATCTACCACGGAATTACAATTCCTTTCCCACATAATTCCCTCAATCCAACCAAACGCCCTGTAAAATGGCTATTTAAATACTTTGTTTCAAAATAATAATACTAATACGACAACAACAAAATTCTACGGAGTAATTGTTAAAATTAAATTAAAGTTTATATATATCAAGTAACTTTTTAATTTTGATAATTCACAATAATTTTGACTTTTTTAATTAGTACTTTCTAGGAATTCTAGCTGTTAAATAACAACAACAACTATTATAATTTATATTTTTAGACTAAAATAAAACAATAATTTATATTTTTAGCCTAGACCTTTTCGTCAAGTAGCACTAGTTTTTTTTTTTTTTTTTAAGTTAGAATGTCATAGTTTATAATGTGTTTTGTTGTAATACTATTTTTGTGCATACGAGTACTAAATATATTATTGTGATATAAATGTTTATAGAGTGTTTGAGAGTTAGATTTGTAGCTATAACCTGAGCTGAAGAAATCCAATTTCTTCGGTTTATGCGTATAGAATCAAATACTCGAAACTTTTAAAATACTCAAAATAAATGAAGAATCGAAGGTAGAAAATCAAACAAATAAATCCATATCTAAAAAAATTGGTTAGATTTGAATATAAAAATATAAATAAAGAAAATATAGAAGATAAGTACATACTTGAACTTAATTGACTCTAACGAAGAGTGAAGCGATAGATGTGACGATTGAGAAGATCAGAGTATGGGAGAGTTGCGCTTAAAAGATGGAGAGAGAGATAAAGTTGAATATGAGAGAGGGAGAATGAGCCAATCGTGTAAGAGGAGGAAAAAGAGAGTCAAGCCTGAAATAGGGGGGAAAGAGAAAGTCAAGCATGAGAGTTACGTGAGAAACATCTTTAGAGTACGTACAAAATCTATAAAGATATTTTGTCACAAAAAGTCAATGCCGCCTCCACTAAAGCTCAAACCCACACCCTCCCATATGGGTGTGCAACTTTGGTGCCATTAGACCACAAGCTAAGGTCTTGGC
Source organism: Ipomoea nil (assembly GCF_001879475.1). NCBI lineage: Eukaryota > Viridiplantae > Streptophyta > Magnoliopsida > Solanales > Convolvulaceae > Ipomoea > Ipomoea nil. Next base: position 3,850,261 of record NW_017617502.1, on the reverse strand, counting down.
ATTTTTTAAATTTTTAAATGAACCCAAAATTAAAATAATTTTAAGATATTACTTGGTTGTGTGGGCAATTCATATCTTTGATGCTATTCTAAACGTTGCATATGCATTATTGGAAAAATTATAAATCAAAGCTATTTTAAACAGTGGATGCATTATTGGAAAAATTGTAAACGCTACATTAGTAAAAAAATTAAAAGTGACAGTTTGAATCTTGTACACGCATAATTAAAAGTTGATACACTTTTGTTTATATTACCTTATCACATTTGCAATTCAATATTATTTTCTCAACATTTTTACAATTTCAACTCACAATCTAAATATCTAAATCTAAATATAATAGAATATAATATAGAAGTAAATTTGAAACCAAAAAAAAAAAAAAAAAAAAATCTATGAAAAATTAGAAAGTACATCAACAAATTGAAGTTTGTAACGTTCCTATTAGAAGTATGAATTGAAGTTTCAAATTTGTAACATTCACATCTTTTCCTATTAGGGCTTCTAATAAGACAATAAAAAATATGGCAATTTGATTGTCGTTTTTTTTTTTTTTTTTTTTTTTTTTTTTTTTTTTTTTTTGTCAATTTAGGTTTAAAAATAATGACAGAGGTTAGGTTCTAACTTTTAGAATTTAATGAAATTTTTATACTTAGAATTTGTTCAAGTTCGATTCTCCATATTACCATATAAAGGGCAATGTAATTCTTATTTCAACAAATTAAAAACTTTAATGATATTCGCAATGACAATGGAAAGGCCAAACACAAAATGCAAATAGTGTTCATGTAAATAAGAATACAAATTCACAATTATAAAACGTCAACACATCATATATCCAAATACAAATTACACACACATACATATAAGTCAAGGATGGTGCGGGGTAGAGATGAGTGTCCCCAATAGGAAATATATACAATCTATTCTCGTTCCCGGAATTTTGGTCCCCGTTGAAGTCGAAGTAAATTGTCATCCCTATTATACAATCAATTTTAGATTAAAGGATCTTAATTTATATATATATTTTTTAATTTTATTGAAAAGGAAAACAAAATAGAAAAAGAAAAATAATTTTTAAGATCAAATGGAAAAGAAACATGAAGATCTAAAACTAATTTGATAAGGAGGTGAAGTATGGTATTTAAATTTGTTGCTCAATGTGTAGGCCAGGGGACCAACACAATTATAGAAAAACTTTAATTATTTCATAAAGATATGGAAGGAAATATGCGATGAAAAATTAAAATAAATGGACAAAGAAAAAAATTACCTGTAAGTTTAGAATGAATTGGAATTAACAATGTATATATAATTTTCTAATCTTCTTTAGAATTTGACAGTTTTAAATATATTCAGTCTCATTTCTCTTGTTCTTGAGCTCTAAAATGGCTATTTAAATACTTTATTTAAGAATAATACTAATAACAATAATGACAACAACAGCAAAATTCTACGGAGTAATTGTTAAAATTAAATTAAAGTTTATATATATCAAGTAACTCTTTAATTTTGATTATTCATAATAATAATTTTGACTTTTTAATTAGTACTTTCTAAGCTAGCTGTTAAATAATAATAGAAACAACAATATATAACAACTATTACTATTTAAATAAAACAATAATATATATTTTTAGCCTAGACATTGTGGTAGAAGTAGCACTAGTTTTTTTCTTTTCTTTTATTTTTATATTTTACTTACTTTAAATTAGAATGTCATAGGTTATAATGTGTTTTGTTGTAATACTATATTTTTGTGCATACGAGGACTAAATTATTATGATATAAATGTATACAGAGTGTTGTTCAGGAGTTTGATTTTGTAACTCTAACCTGAGCTGAAGAAATCCAATTTCTTCCATTTGTGCATATAGAATCAAATGCTAGAAACTTTTAAAATATTCAAAACTAATGAAGAATCGAAGGTAGAAAATCAAACAAATAAATACATATTCCAAAAAAAATTAGATTTGAATATATAAATGAAACTAAAGAAAATAGATGATATATATGTACGTACTTGAACTTAATTGACTCCAATGAAGAGTGAGGCGATAGCTGTGGTGATTGAGAAGATTGGAGTATGGGAGAGTTGTGCTTAAGAGAGGGATAAAGAGAAACATAAGAGAGAGAGAGAGAGAGAGAGAGAGAGTTGAATGTGAAAGAGAAAGGGAGACTGGGCGAAACGTGTACGAGGAGGAAAAAGAGAGTCAAGCCTAAAATACCGGGAAAAAAGAGAGCCAAACATGAGAGATGTGTGAGAAACATATTTAGATTAAAAAATCTATAAAGATATTTTGTGCCAAAATATAAATTTTTTCCTTTGTTCACAAAATGTATTTTTTGTTCGTTGAATTTATATTCTGTTGGGTAACTAAATATTAGAAAATCTACAAAATAATTTCCGGAAATCATTTTTTAAATTTTTAAATGAACCCAAAATTAAAATAATTTGAACCTATTACTTGGTTGTGTGTGAACCTTCATATCTTTGCGATGCTATTTTAAATGTTGCATATGCATTATTGGAAAAAATATAAATCAAAGCTATTTTAAACGTTGGATGCATTATTGGAAAAATTGTAAATGCTACATACTATAGTCAAAAATTAAAAGTGAGAGTTTGAATCTTATACATGCATAATTGAAAGTTGATACATTTTTGTTTACATTACATTATCCGCATCCTTAAAATACTCTCCCACTTTTTGAAGTGGACCCTAGTGCTATATCATCACATTTGCAATTCAATATTATTTTCTCTAGATTTTTACAATTTCAACCCACTCTCTAAATATAATATAATTAATATACAAGTAAATTTGAAACAAAAAATAATAATAAAAAACAATATCTATGAAAATTTAGAAATACCTCAACGGTTTGAATAATATCTCAAGTATTTCCTTCTTTGAATGGATTCGAAAACGAAACTTCCTAACTTCAGTCCTTCAATTTTATCGAAATCTTTATGAAATTCACAAATGAATTGGAATTACTAATTTACTAAATCTTAAAATTTCACAAAAGTTTTCATTTTCGTACATAACACTAATGCAATTGAATTGAAGTTTTAAATTTATTACATTCACATCTTTTCTTATTAGAAGGACTAATTGAAGTTTCAAATTTGTAACATTCACTTCTCCTAAAAGGTTGAATCCCCAACTCAAAGGGCTCCCCACATTCTGGTCTGACAGAGCATTTGGGAGAAATAAATCACGATGACTCAATAGTTCAGCGAAATTTGTAACATTCACTTCTTTTCCTATTAGGACTTCTAAAACAATAAAAATAGGGAAATATGATTGTCAATTTTTTTGTCAATTTCGGTTTAAGAATAATGATAGAGGTTAGGATTCTATCTTTTAGAATTTAATGAAATTTTCATATTTACAATTTGTTCAAGTTAGATTCTCCATATGAAGGACAATCTAATTCCTATTTCAAAAAATTAAAAACATTAATGATCTTTGAAACATAACCTCAAGTCTAAGTACACTAAAATAAAAAAAAAAATAAAAAACTAATTTCATTCCGAAAGCAAAGAAATATTCATTTTTAAATATAGAGGTCAACATTATGGTGTAGAAACTGGGAGTATCCTTCTAATTTCCATCCCTAAAACTCCATATCCTATTTCCCAACCTCATTTCCATCACGATTGGAAAATTTTCCCCATCCATGCCCCCATGGAGAATTTTTGGGAATGGAGAATCTCCGTACTCTGTCAGCCTTAACCAAACTAGTACAATTATATATAAAAAAAAAAGTAAAAAATAAATAAATAAATAAATTTTCTTCGAATCCTCAATGACAACGGAAAGGCCAAATACAAAATGAAAATTGTGTTTATGTAAATAGGAACACAAATCCACAATTATAAAACGTCAACACATCATGTATTCATATACAAATATTATACACACACATACATATAAATCAAGGATGGTGTTGTGTAGAGATGAGTATCTTTGTCCCCAATAGAGAATATATACCATCTATTCTCGTTTCTCGAATTTTGGTCCCCGTTGAAGTCAAAGTAAATTATCATCCAATTTTATAATCAATTTTAGATTGAAGTAAGGGACTTTATGTTATATATATATATATATATATATATATATATATATATATATATATATATATATATATATATATATATAATTATGGAAAGGCAAAAAAAAAAAAAAAAAAAAAAAACAGGAAATTTAAAAAAAAAAAAAAAACATGAAGATCTAAAACTAGTTTGAAAAGGAGGTGAATTATGGTATTTAAAATTTGTTGCTCAATGTATATGGGATGAACACAAATATAGAAAAACTTTAATTATTTCAAAAAGATATGGAAGGAAATATGCGATGAAAAATTATAATAAATGAACAAAGAAAACAATTACCTGTAAGTTTAGAATGAATTGACAATGTCTATATAATTTTCTAACTGAAGTCTTCTTTAGAATTTGACAATTCACTACAAGAAAATTGTTCATTAGTGAGAAGTAAAATCGTCACTAAAAAATTAAAAAAAAAATCATCATAAAAGACTTTTAATGACTGGAAATTTACTATCACCACCCGTCGTTATTTCTTTCGTCGTCATTTCTTTCGATGATAAAAACAAATAGTGACGGGGTATGATATCATCATTAATAAGCATATAGTGATAGTATATTTACTCTCACTAAAACGTTCTTTTTGTGACTAAAAATCTCGTCGCTAATACAATTACTCACTAACATAATTTCCTCAAATTATATTCTTGTAATGATAAAAAAATCACGTCAATAATATTACTATTTACTAACAAAAATTTTCCTCATTATATTAGATTTTGCCCATCACTAAAAATTATAATTTAATATCAAATATTATTTTACTAATTTTGTATATATTGTTACTTCTCATTAAATATTAACTTTTGTAATACATTTTTTTCTCACTAATCGATATTATACTATTGTAACTATAGATATTGTATTGGTAAAAATTTAAATTTTTACCATAATGCAATCAAAGAAAATTCGATCAATATATTAAAAGACTTCATCATCACTACCAAAATGAAATGTTTCATACAACTTTGTAAAGACTAAGGCAAAGAAACTAACTATAATAAATAGCTAAAGTAATGTATCTATTGACTATTTTGAAAGGTGAGATTACAACATGTTTAGTTTAGACAAAAGCAGCCCCAAAGCAAAAAACTCCAATCTGTCCAATCTAATTCCGATTTGCCTGCTGTTAAGATTCGGGCACAGGCTAGTGTGCTTGTTGATGCGCTAGTGGACCTGTCAACGCGGCAGAAGGATGCTATTAGGAGTTTGGGGTTTGGGTCTTTGTTGGATTTCCAAGTCACCGAGTGCCCTCCCCGTTTGTTGCATTGGATATTAACTAAGTTTGATGGTCGGTCGAGGACGTTTGACTTGGGTGGTGGAAGGTCCTTGCCTGTTTTTGAACGTGATGTTGAGTTGGTATTGGGTTTTCCACGTGGCCAGACTGAGATGGTGAAGCGGGATAGGGTGCATATTAGTAACCTGTTAAAACATTGGAGGGGGTTGTTTGGGCGGGTGAGACATACGGTTACTGCGTTGATGAACCGGGACCGCACAACCCGGGCCCTCGGAAAGTGCTGCCTCACGAACCACACCAACATTTAAAAACTCCTGCCAACAAACAAACAACGCAGGGGATCAATGAACCCACCGCTACCATGCACGTGAACACACACATGACAGCACACACCCCAGACCATAGAATAATTAATTGTCTCATAAAAGACAAAACACACGTTAAATGACCCACAAGCACACACCAGATTCCACATATATCACCCACACAGTTACGAACATAAAGGCAAACAACCGAACCTCAACCGGGGTAGAAAATGCAAGGCCTGCTGAAGTAGGGCAAACACCCAAACCTGAACCACCAACCTCAACAGCAGAGCAATTGCCTTTATTAGCATCATCCACCACCCCAGGCACAACTCCCGAATCTCCCACGCCACAATCTTAAAGGGGCTCATTAACAAACTCCTACAACAAACCAAAAACCAACATTATTAGGCTCAAACAACAGGTCAGAAAATACTGAATACAAGCATCTGGAGAAGCTGTCGTGCACAAGCTAAACCCACGGGAGAGCACACCATTCGAGAATAAAGTTTAAACACTCACCAAATATAACACTAGTACAGTAACACAACAACCGCCCAACAGCCATACAAGCACACCATGAGAAATATATCTACCCAATTACATAGCAACAAAACTACAAGGCACAGTTAAAGACTAATGATAGCACACACGTAGAAAAACGAAATGGCATGCACATATCCACTGAACCACCCCTAATCTACAATATATTCACCACACAGTTATAAACATAAAAGCAAAGTAACAAACCTTAACCGGGGTAGAAAATACAAGTCCCACCGAGGTAGGGCAAACACCCGAACCTGACCCACCAATCTCAACAGCAGATGCATTGCCTTTATTAGAATCATCCACCACCCCAGCCGCAATTACCGAACCTCCAACACCACAGTCTTGAGGGGGCTCATTAGCAAACTCCTACAACAAACCAAAAAATAACATTATTATCCCCCATACCACAGCTTGGAAAATACTAAATACAAACATCTCGAGAAGCTGCAGTGCACATACTAAGCCCATGGGAGCACACACCACCCCACAAAAAAATTTACACACTTACCGCATCCATAATAGAAACCCGACCACGCTCTGAAGATGTGGCATGCTCGGAATTTATGCTGGTAACAACGGCCGCAATCGTATCCGAGTACCTACCATGCAAACCATCCTTCCCAAAAAGTTGGGTTAATCCAAGGCTGAAAGACGGATTATCATCCAAGCAATCAGGCTCAGAAATTGTCCGCAAATCCTGCTCTAAATCACGCAACTTGGGCTGAATAGTTGCATACATTCGTTGACAAAGCTCAAACCCCACATTCCGACCACGTACCATCCTAACGAGCTCAGACAAAGTAACAACAGAACTAGATAGAAGAGCAAACTCCTCACCGACCACACATTCAAACGTCTAAACAACCACAGAAAACAAAAAATACATTAGAAATCAAGCTGTGTGCAAACACTATTTTTAAAAGGAGAATCAGACTCGCGTGCACCATTACAAAGAAGCGCGTGCGTACTGACACAAACCCTGTACACCCACTAGGAGAAATGTGCAGCTAATCAAAGTGTGTGAGCATGACAAATACTAACACGTACAAAACCATTAACAATAAATAAACACAAATATTACCTTAGGACCATACTGAGCACCATCACCATCAACATTAACACCAAGAATAGGAGGCTCAACAACCCCCCTCCCAAAGCCACCCGCACTAATCTCTGCAGGCTCACGAGCAGAAAGCAACTCAGTTGTCCACCCCACAAGTGAAGGCACCAACCGTGGCACAGAACGCTCAAAAGGCACAACGCGGTCAACATAAAACAACTGAAACAGAAAACACCAAGCTAAGACACAAATACAATCAAATAATACAATAATAATACAATGATAACAAAAGAAACCAAATGAGCATACCGCGACAAACTCTGCAGGCCCAACAAAGCATCGATGGCGACCAGATTTCCAGGCATCATGAGTTTCCACCAACGAATCCAAAAGAAGCTTGCACCAATTTAACTCATGGATGCGCAAGACATCATCAAAACAATCAAAATACATCTGATTGGCATACCTGTTGGTCATACACGACACCAACGTGGAGACCACCAACATAGCGAAGTGTCTCTTGAACCAGTCGCCCCCATCAACCTCGGCCCTAACCTCGTCTGCAATCAGGGACGCAGTAACCGTATGTCTCACCCGCCCAAACAACCCCCTCCAATGTTTTAACAGGTTACTAATATGCACCCTATCCCGCTTCACCATCTCAGTCTGGCCACGTGGAAAACCCAATACCAACTCAACATCACGTTCAAAAACAGGCAAGGACCTTCTACCACCCAAGTCAAACGTCCTCAACCGACCATCAAACTTAGTTAATAGCCAATGCAACAAACGGGGAGGGCACTCGGTGACTTGGAAATCCAACAAAGACCCAAACCCCAAACTCCTAATAGCATCCTTCTGCCGCGTTGACAGGTCCACTAGCGCATCAACAAGCACACTAGCCTGTGCCCGAATCTTAACAGCAGGCAAATCAGATTCCTACTCAGAACACACCGCACCACTAGAATCGCCATCAAAAGATGAACCACCCACACAGACATCATCAACAGCCTGCCACACCGGGTCTTGTTGCAACCTCGACAAGAACGCCAACGGTGGTGAAACGAAGTCATCGTCACTAACACAACTTTGATCCCCACCAGGAGCACACCGCAACACCCTTGTTTTCTTACCTAGAAAACAAAAGAACACAAAGATTAACACCTATGCACCACAACAAAACCCCACAAAACGAACAAAAATAAATAACAACACCGTACCAAAAAAACGGGCTTTGCAACAAACAACAAAAACCCAAACACACACCTGGCCCCAATGCAAAAATGGTTACCAATAAGATAACCAAAAACACATATATTGGTACCACCACATACACCAACCCCTTCCGCACACACAAGTAGAGCTAACGAGCCAGACATTCAAACATAACAAACCCAACCCGAGCACAGTACTGCCACAACGAACGCACACATATACCATCCACATTTTTATTTCCTATTTGACTCAGTAGAATCCCTCAAAATTATAAACATCTAACACAGTGGCACTGCCAAACACACAGAATAACAACACCCCCCCCCCCCCCCCACCAACATATCACCTATCCAGAATCAGACCAACCATAACAATTACCTACCAGCTAAAACTTAAATTTTCATAATCATTTATTCAACACTTTGAAAGGAAAAGCCAAGTTAAACTAATTTTGAACAGTTGCATATAGCATATATTAACTCGGACTTAAGCACATGAATAAAGCAGAAATAAATCACCAAAATTTTAAATACAAATCTGAATTAAAAAAAAATACTAAAATCATAAGAATGCCATACCATATACCTAAACCTCTTACACCCAACCTCATACCCATACGGCAGAAAACGGACATAAAAAAAAAAAAAAAAAAAAAAAAAAAAAAAAAAAAAAAAAAAAAAAAAAAAAACACACACACACACACACACACAACCAAAGAATAGATGAACACAACTAACCCCTCTACCCAAGTCCACCGTCTACACAGCCACCACCCAACACACACCTGCTAAACCCACCCAAACCCCAGCACCCCACAACCACGGCAGAACGCCATAAAAAAACCAAAAAAAAAAAAAAATCCGGGTAAAAATGCAGCCAAACAACACAACCCAAACCCCATTCCCATTCGTAATAAGTGAGTAATAACCAAAAACAGCAACCAATTAAATGATCAAAAACATGATTAGAAAACCCCCAAAATATGAAACCCTAAATCCAAAATCCCACATAAACATTGCAAAACCCCACAACACAACCAAACAACACACACAATACGCGTAGAAAGCAGAAACCCCCACCCAAATACAACAAAAACACACGGAAAACTACAAAAAAAAAAAAAGAACGACGATAGCACGTACCTCGGCCGACACCTGCGACCAGTGGTCCCCTCCACTCCGATATGCCCAGGTCCCCACCTTCTGCCATTGATACGTGGAAAGAAAAAACAAGAGATGAAAACACGCGATGCCCGATTCGTGAAGCCGCACAGAACGAGCGAGAGATAGGCAATGGTGAAGCCGGGAATCCCTGCGCGTGGAATAAAAAAGAGGAAGACTAATCTGACTAGGTAAGTACCACAACCAAAAAACCATAAATACCCTTCTAGGCCAAATAAAACCCATCACTTAACGTGAAAACAACACACACACGCAAAACATTAAAACGAATCTGGACCATCCAAATACAATATCCAACGGCCTCATATTGTCCACACATTTGTATTTTAAACCCTGTTTTCACCGGAATGTGTGTGTGTGTATATATATATATATATATATATATATATATATATATATATATCTCGTCATGAGACAACTTAATGACAATTAAATATAGTTCCAACACAATTTAATCGTAACTGTAAACTAAAAACATCGATAATACTCAAACCAAATGAAATATATATTTCATATCAATATAGAGTTAACATATATACATATTTCTTTTCAACAAATGAAATTAACTTACATATACTAAAACTTCCATGTTTTATTACCTCAATTTCCTTCATTTGAGCCTCCACATAAGCCTTCTTAGTGTTCTCCCATGCTGCAATAGCAGACAACTTTTTGTGTGTCTCTATGTACTTCTCAACACCAGCATTCTGGAACAAAGACGAATATGGACAAAATAGATAAGGTAAAAAATAAAAATAAAAACAAATATTAGAGAGGCTGAGAGAAGAAAATAATAAAGAGAAAAGAAAAGAACTGATAGGGTTTTTGTGCCTTTACGAATCTGGTTCAGGGCCACCTCGAATCTCATTTATCTCATTTATGTCGTTGATACCTAATTTATCAAACTAACTAATAAACTTCATGTGATTGAAGACTACACACCCTTATCAGTCATTAATTAACTCAATTCATCAAAGAACAGATCGATAACACATCCTTGTTTTCTTTACCCTACAATTTTTTTTAAAGCAACTGTGACTTTTATTGCCTTGAAAAAACTATCTATGTACAAAGAGACCTAAAAGTGACCTTCAAATGAACAAGGTCATGCTATGCACTAACTCTACCACATGAATGCACCTATGCCGTGCACTAACTAAGCATTCCCCAGCTGGCCAAACAAAAGGCCTACTGTCCAAGTCCAATATGGAAACTCTCAATACTCACAAACCATTTTCAAGCACACAATCCAATCAAGCAAAAAACAAGCTCAATCATCCATGCCCCACACCCTAAGCAATGGTACCATAACTCCCTTATTCATTTTCTCACAACTCACCACTACAACAACAATAAACCAATCTGCTTTTCCATATTTTCCTCCAATCCACCAACATGGCAACATATCTCTTTTTTCTTATGTTTTCTTTCATATCTTTTTTGGTTCAAATCGATGGATACTCCCACCTCAAAGTGCATGCAATGCAAGGAAGTAAGCATCAAGCAAGCAAGCAAGCATGCACCCATCATCCCCCCTACCTCTACACCCTCCCAGTCAAAAGAGTTCAGCCAATTAAGAGGCTAGCCCAACAATGCCAACCTACTGCACAGACAGAAACTGCATTCAAGCTCAAAACTGACAGGCATAGCATAAAAACACAGTTCACTGTACAAAACAAATCAAATTAAAGCTCCAGCATCTTCAGATTACCATTTCTGCTCCAACAGAGGGCACTGTAATTTCTACAGTGTATTGCCTCTGCAAAGTGATGACCAAGAGCCAGCATCCTCCTCTTCATTCTGCATGGTGCTACAGACTATGGAAGGTTCCAACATCTCTGTCATCACCCCCTCATCTGCAGCACCAGTCCAACCTGCATAAAATATTGTTACTTCACAATTTTCCTTCCTCATTTTTCCTCTCATCACACTCTTAACCCCCTACTCCCTCTCAGATTTTCAAAGCTCAGGGGGCACCCCTTCAATGCTTGCAACCAGCCAAACCTGTCATATAACCCTACAATTTGATTGAAAAGGAAAAATAGGCAGCAAAGTCCCTGCTATCTAAAAGGATACAAATGTTGCAAGTTCCACAATCGAATACTATATGTTGATAATCATTATGTTAACAATCTCCACAAACACAAAAACTAGAAACAACATTCACAATAACTTAGTAATTTTACAAACATCTATATATATGGTAGCTAGCTGACACCATTAGTTCTACTACTCAAAAACACTGTAAAAATTATATCATTTACACACATATATAACAATTAACAAGCTAGCTACAACCTTTTTACCCTTGTGAAATTAGGGAAATTAGGGCAAAAACATAATAAGATTTCAAAACTCAAAACTTAGGACAAACAATTGAACAAATTAAGATTTATAAAAAGGGCCAACTGCCAAGGGGGTGCGACCGCCGGGCACCGAACGGCGATGGGTGACCAGTGAGAATCAGAGAATGTGAGATTGTGAGAAACGAACTACGAACCTAAGGCGACGGTTGAAGATGGAGTTGGGCACTTGGCAAACAGGCGACTCCGCAACAGCCGACGGTTGAAGGCAGCGACTCCGCGACTGGTTTCCGGTGGTGAGGCAGAGCAAAGTTGAAATGGGTTCACGATAGAGAATTAGAGACTACAGAGAGGTGCCTAAAAATAAAATTTTAGTGGAAATTAAGTTTTAGTAAAATAATTTTTAACATCATAGCGAGTAATAATATCGTTCGTACTACTAGTGAGAGTATATTTTAAAAATTTTAAAAATAAATATAAGATCAAAATTTAATTACTAAATTATAAATCTTTAGTTAGAATAATTTTTAACACTTACCTAAATTATATAAATAATATATTAAATGAGAAGTTTTCTTACCCCATTAATTTTTTTTCACTAAAAATTATTTTTCTTGTCGTGATTTTAATTATATCCAGTCTCATTTTTCTTGTTCTTGAGCTCTAAAATGAATATTTAAATGCTTTATTTCAGAATAATACTAATAACAATAATGACAACAACAACAACAAAATTATACGGAACGGATAATTGTTAAAATTAAATTAAAGTTTATATATATCAAGTAACTTTTTTTTATATTTTGATAAGAGTTAATTCCTAAAATGGTCCTCCGATTATGGTCTTTTTTTCAAATTGGTTACTTGACTTTTAAGTGCACCCAAAGTAGTCTTTCGACTATTGAATTTTAAGTCAAAATGGTCCTCCATTAGTTTTGGTGTTAAGTACGTGAATGTTAAAATGAGGGGTCAAATTGGTAATTTAAGGTTTTTACTATAGTCAAAGGACTACTTTGAGTGCAATTAAAAGTCAAAAATCCAATTTGAGAAAAGACCATAGTCGGAAGACCATTTTAGTAATTTTCTCTTTATAGTTCAAATATGATTTGTACTCATTTTGATTAAAATGGGTTGATCTTGTACTTATTTTCATTTTCTAAATAAACAATCTTTTTACTTTAATTGTTAGCTAGAAAATTATTTTTTAAAAAAATAACTTAGAATAATAATTTTGATTATTAGCCTAGTACTTATATATAGTTGTACAAAGTAACATTAACTTTAGATTAATTCTTTATTATTCAGGAATGCTTGACATTGTGTATTTGAATTTTAATTTTCTATGATCATAAATAGGCATACATATAATGACAGAGTTATTGTGAAAAATTACAACCAAATGGACAACAGACATAAATCATTACTTATTAAAAAGAGAAAAGAAAAAAAAAAGACAACAGTTAAATACAAACGGATAAGAAAGATAATTAAAAAAAAATAATTCATTGACTATTACAAAAATACAATATTGGTTTATAGGGGCAGAACAAAAAATGTTGGTTAGTGGAGGCAAAAAAGAAAAAAAAAAAAAAACCTTCAAAACATAGTAAAAGAATATTTATAATAAAATATGAAATGGTTGGAATAGATTGTATATCATCGTTATTAATATTACTAGTATTTGCCCCGTGCGATGCACGGAAAAAAATTTATAAGTATTGTTGTAATGTTATGATACAAAGCATAATTAATTTTATTAAAAATGTAAGTATAGTTATACATTGTAATATTTAAATGTTAAGACCAATATAGGACCAAAAAAATGCATTCATATTGCTAATCTCATTTGCAATAATGATCTTACAAAGTTAAATGGACAGAGAAAGACTCGGACCACCTCATGGTTTACACACAAAAAAAATAATTATCTTACAAATCTATTAATATGCATTCACACTTAGGCGGGAAAATTTTTTCCCTACTTAATTTTACTTTACCTAACTTTCTTTGCAAAGGTTTGTGCTAACAGGTTGAAATTTATGTTGAATAACCTGATTTCCAGTGCGCAGAGTGCTTTTATTCCGGGGAGATTAATCTCGGATAATATAATGTTGGCATATGAGGTGCACCACTACCTGAAGAGGAAAACGCAGGGATAGAATGGTGTCGTGGCACTAAAATTGGACATGTCTAAAGCTTATGATAGGGTTGAGTGGTTGTATCTGGAGGTTGTAATGCTGAAAATGAGTTTTGCTAAGCAGTGGGTTGATTTAATGATGGAGTCGGTAACATCTGTGCGGTATAGTGTGCTACATGAGCACCGGCAGTTGGGGCCTATATTGCCGGGGAGGGGACTTCGTCAGGGGGACCCGCTTTCGCCCTATTTGTTTCTGTTTGTAACCGAGGGGCTCAGTGCATTGTTGGAGAAGAGAATGGCGGGGGGTGTGTTGCATGGTGTCACAGTTGCTAGAGGAGCCCCGGCGATCTCTCATCTTCTTTTTGCTGATGACTGCTTCTTGTTTCATCGGGCAAATTTGGATGAGAGTGTGCAGATGAGGTATGTTCTGGATACTTATTCTAAGGCTTCGGGCCAATGGGTTAATTATGATAAGTCCACTGCGTGCTTTAGTGCGAATGTTCAGCAGAATGTGCGGAATGAGGTGGTGGAGGTACTGGGGGTGGAGGAGGGGCTTACGAGTGGGAGGTATCTGGGGCTACCATCCCTAGTTGGCAGGAGAAAGAAGGAGATTCTGGGGTTCATCAAGGACAGAATACTTGCTAAGATCAGATCATGGAGTGCAAAGTTCCTATCCAGAGCGGGTAGGGAAGTCCTGTTGAAGAATGTGATTCAGGCAATGCCCACCTTTGCGATGATGATTTTCTTGTTACCTGTGGGGCTGTGTCGTGAGATTGAGACGTTGATGAATCAGTATTGGTGGACTGGCAGTGTAGGAGGGGGTCGGGGCATCCGGTGGCGCTCTTGGGAAGGGTTGTGTAAGCCGAAGGGTTGTGGTGGTTTAGGGTACCGGAAATTGCATGAGATGAATAAAGCATTGCTTGGGAAGCAAGCTTGGCGCTTGGTAACTAGGCCTCAGTCTTTGGTGGCTCGGGTTTACAAAGCGCGTTATTACCCGAGGTGTGGTTTCTTTGATGCAACGGAGGGTAGTAATCCCTCTTACATTTGGAAGGGTATTATGGCGGTACAAGGGGTGTTGAAGGAGGGGTGTAGGAGGGTCGTTGGGAATGGGGCGGACACGATAATTGGTATGGATCCCTGGTTGCCGGATGACAACAACCCATATGTGGAAACAGAGTTGCACCAGTCTGTCGTTGGAGCTCGGGTAACGTCTTTGTTGAATGACCAAGGTGGGATTCTGATTGTGTTAATGATATTTTTAATTCCCGTGATGCTAGACTGATAATGAATATTCCGGTTAGTTGGCGCAGGCCTGTTGATCGTTGGACTTGGCATTGGGATCCGAAGGGGATGTATTCTGTTAAGTTATGCTACAAACGGATTACCATGGTTGCCTCGGATGATCGGCCTTGGTCACGTATATGGAATCTACATGTTCCCCCTAAGGTAAAATGTTTCTGTTGGCAGCTAGCTTCTGAGTTTCTTCCCACACGTGATGCGTTGGCTGTGAAAAGGGTAGCTTGTTCACTTGATTGTCATATGTGTAGGCTGGTGGCCGAATCTGCGGTCCATCTGTTTGTTAACTGTGCGGAGGCCAGGCGGGTTTGGAACCTTTTGGGTGTGCCGCAGCTAAATGCTTATGCAGGTGATAATGTCTCTGATTGGTTTTTTTGGTGTGTTAGTAAGTTGTGTGCTGACACTTTGCCAGGGTTTGTAATGGTATGTTGGGGATTGTGGACAAGCAGGAATGATAGTGTCTGGAAGGGCTATGTGCATAATTCAGCCATGGTGGTGCAGCGTGCCCTAGACTTTCTGGAGGGGTGGCGTGGTGCGAATCAGGAACATCGTGTGAATGGCCCGGTGGACGCTGACCACTGGAAGAAGCCGCGGTTGGGCAGATTTAAATTAAATACGGATGTTTCGGTTCGGCAGGAGGAAGGACGGATGGGTTTGGGTTGGGTGCTGCGGGATGATAGTGGGGGATTCTTGGCGGCTAAGAATGTGCTTGTAGCAGGAGCTTATTTGGTGAAGGAAGCTGAGGCCTTGTGTGTAAGAGAGGCTCTCAGCTGGCTGAAGGCTACGGGACTAGGAGGTGTGGATGTGGAGATGGACTCACTACTGGTATGTAATGCTATTCATTCTGTGTCTTATGGTTCAGCTTTTGGAAATTTGGTAGATGATGTAAAGGATTTGGCATCTGAAATTGAGGATGTTAAATTCTACTTTGTTAAGCGATCTGCGAATCGTGCCGCTCACTGTGTTTCTAGGGAGGCCTTTTCTGAGTCAGGTTGCGGGGAGTGGCTGGACTCCCCTCCATCTTTTCTTGTAAACATTCTTCATTCTGATATAATGAATTAAGTTTACTTTCTCAAAAAACTAATCAAAATTACAAACTATTAAAAAGTTAGTACATATATATTTAAATCAAAATTGATATATAATACTCATAGAAATTAATTTTTTTTAATTCATGATTACATGAATTTATAAATTTGTACGCATTTTTTATCTTGCATCTTTGTGTTGTATAGGCTCAACAATCTCTTTCATATATATATATATATATATATATATATATATATATATATATATATATATATATATATATATATATATATATATATATATATATATATATATAAAGATTTATGATGATTATGATGTTCCTAAACCCTTGATATTTCATAACTCTCAAATGCACCAAATGGAGGAAAAATTTTTCACCTTGATTCTGTTATATTATATATAGAGATAGAGATATTCATAAATACTTTTTAATTTAATTAGATCAACTCTAAGTATTTTATATTAATTTAAATACGATAATACACAATTGAAACTTTTAGATTATATTAACTAGATAGTTCATAAAAATGAAATTTTCTTTTAAAATATTAACAAGATAGTTCAGAATGGTCCTTTGACTTTTAATTGCACCCAAAGTAATCCTCTAACTATAGTAAAAAACTTAATTACTAGTTTTAACTTTTACTCATTTTTTTTTTTTTTGAAAATTAACTTTTACTCATTTAAATACTCACTTAACACCAAAACTAACAGAGGACCATTTTGGCTTAAAATTCAATAGTCAGAGGACCACTTTGTGTGCAATTAAAGAAACCAATTTAAGAAAAGGCCATAGTCAGAAGATCATTTTGAGAATTAACTCTTTTGATAATTCATAATAATTTTGACTTTTTAATTAGTACATTCTCTAGCTGTTAAATAATAATAACAACAACAATAACAACTATCTCTATCTCTATCTCTATATATATTCTTCTAAAAGGTTGAACCCCAGCCCTAATGGGCCCCCCACACCCCGGCCCGACAAAGCATTTGGGAGGATGTAAATCATGGTGACTCAATTGAACGTGAACCACAGAGGTTAGACCGGTCACCGCTGGTGAGACACTCGATCCCTGATCATTCTTCCAAAGTTTCACCTCTATGACCAGTTGAGCTACCCATGCGGGCTATCACTATATATATTAAGGCTATAGTTTGACAATCTAGCTGAAAGCTTAAAAGGAGTTGAAAGTTGAAAAGTTATAAGCTAGGAGCTGAAAACTAAAGAGCGGTTAAGCTAGTTGTTATGTTTGAAAGTGTTTGGTAAAATTAGCTTTTTGATAAGTTGATACATGTAAAAAGAAAAAAAAAAGGACATTTTCATAAAATTTAAATTAGTTTGTTTACATATTAAAATTTAATATTTTGTCTTTAAAAAAATTAACATTTTGAAATAAAATTATTAGCATAATCATGATTTAGCATCTCATAATGAAGTAGCAATATTCTTGCGAATCTCCTTCATCTAATAATAATAATAATAATAATAATAATAATAATAATAATAATAATAATAATAATAATAATAATAATAATAATAATAATACTTCGTAATAATAATAATTACTGTGAAAGTTACGGATAAAGGAGAAGAGAAAATGATTTTAATTGGGAAGGATAAATGATGTCATTTTTTTAAAATAATAAGGAAAAAGATGGAAAAAAAAATAAAAGGTTTGGAAGCTACTAGCTTATTTTGAAACGCTACCTAAGGTAGCGTTTCAAAATAAGTTATTATTTTAAGCTACGAGCTTATTTTGGGAACATTACCAAATCGAGCTTATAACTTATTAGTACCTTAAAATAAGCTATAAGCTTCTAAATAAGCTCTGCCAAACAGAGCCTAAAGCAAAATAATGGCCACAAAATTTTCCCTCCAAAATGTGAATGCATTTTGATAGAAACAAGATTAGCAAGTATGAATGCATTAATTGTGTGGGTAGATGTATTTATACATTTTTTTTGAAGTTATTGTGTGTATTTATATTTTATAAATTATATATTATTATATCTCTATCTCTATCTCTATATATATTAAAGCAAAATGAAATAGGAAAAAAGTTTATTGTGTTCAAATTTATTGGTAAAGTTTTATATTTAATATAATTTGTGTATATATTCATTTAAACCTCAATTATAATTAATTTGACTCCACATATATAAAAATGAGAAATTAGATATAAAATAAACATTGTTCTTACATAAATAATCTTTTTCAAATAAATAAGTTTTTTGTGGAGATTTTCGACAAATATTACCTGTTATTTTATTTACAAATTTTATTTAAATAGATTAGTTATATAATTATTTTCAAAAAAAAAAAAAAAGATTAGTTATATAATTAAAGTAGTTATTTCAAATTCAAATTCAAACAAAAAAAAAAGTAACGATATACTTTAAAATTAACATAATAATAACATAATTAAACTTTTAAAAATATTAAATATTACATTGTATATTTATACTTACATTTTTAATGAAACTAATTATGAGTTGAAGAACTCAAGTACGTTTTTCTGTTTCCACAACCATTACTTTCTTTGCTAATTTAGAGGATGTCCAAAATTTAATTCGTAAATTTGTTAAATTCATAATAGTCCGTGCATCGCACGGGATAATTACTAGTTACTATTGAAATAAAATAATAATTTATATTTTTAGCCTAGACCTTGTGGTCAAGTAGCACTAGTTTTTTTTTTTTTTTTTTTTTTTTTTTTTTTTTTTTTTTAGCTAGAATGTCATAATTTATAATGTGTTTTGTTGTAATACTATTGTTGTGCATATAAGGACTAAATTGTTGTGATATAAATGCATAATAAGTTTCCGAGAGTTTGATTTTGTAGCTCTAACATAAGCTGAAGAAATTCAATTTCTTCGATTTACGCGTATAGGTTTAAATGCTAAAAACATTTAAAATATTCAAAACAAATGAAGAATCAAAGGTAGAAAATCAAACAACTAAATACATATATAAAAAAAGTTAGATTTAAATATAAAAATGAAGCTAAAGAAAAGAGAAGATAAGTACGTGTTTGAACTTAATTGACTCCAATGAAGTGTGAGGCCACAGTTGTGACGATTGAGAAGATCAGAGTATGGGAGAGCTATGCTTAAGAGAGAGAAAAAAGAGAAACATGAGAGAAAGGGGGAGAGAGAGAGAGAGATAAAGTTGAATATGAGAGAGAAAGGAATAATGAGCCAAGAGGAGGAAAAAGAGAGTCAAGCCGGGGGGGAGGGGGGTGGGGAAGAAAGCCAATCATGAGAGATACGTGAGAAAAATCTTTTGGTTCAAGTTATCTAATATAACCACGGGAATGTGACATTCCTAAGCTTACATTCTCATGTTTGGTTCATGTTATCTTACTTTTCAAATGGAATGTAACATTTCCAAAGGAATGCAACATACCCTCCACATAGGATTTTGAAGGGAATGTGATTCCCTTACATTTCTTAGGTTATCTAAGAGTACCATGCATGTTCAAACATTTTTCCCTTTTAATTCTAATTATTAAAAAATATATATTTATGTGGACTTATTAATTATTATATGCATCATTTTAAATTATTTTTCTAATTATATATTTTATTTTATTTTTTATTACGTCATATTAACTTATAAAATAATTTTATTTCACAAGTTATGTTAATTAATTATTGTTAAATCATGTAATTATATATGATACTATTATCTTATTTATTTAGATAAACTTCTCACCAATATGGAAAGATGGAGAAGGGGATTGACCAACGACACAACATGCAAAGCCTGCGGAAAAGCTGAAGAGTCGATGGCTCACATCTTTACGACGTGCAACGTAGCGAGGGAAGTATGGAGGCGGTCCTACCACCCGATCTCCTTCCGCAACAGCCTGATAACCAACCTGTCCACATGGCTGAAGAAGAACTGCACTGAGAAGGAATTGCTAGATGGAAGACCCTAGGGCACAACTTTCATCTATTCCTGTTGGGAGTTGTGGAAAGCGAGGAACAGG
The DNA here is from genome assembly GCF_001879475.1 of Ipomoea nil. NCBI lineage: Eukaryota > Viridiplantae > Streptophyta > Magnoliopsida > Solanales > Convolvulaceae > Ipomoea > Ipomoea nil. The sequence goes on along the minus strand of NW_017617502.1, from coordinate 3,829,813 downwards.
CTGATCTTTGAAAATGTCACGACACCACCTTCTGAAATCGTCAGGAGAGCGAATTCGTGGACTCAAGAGTCCATTGACGTTTTCTCCAAATTGTGTGATAAACAGGGAAGAATCAAATGGGTATCTTGGCAACCTCCGGAACCGGGTTGGACAAAACTGAACACTGATGGAGCTTCTAAATCTTCGGCTTGCCCGGGATCACACTGGGGCTTGGTTATTTGGGTTTACCACCAACATTGGGGTTTCTAATAGCTTTGCGGCAGAGATGTGGGGCTTAAGGGAGGGCCTACGGCTTGCGAAGGATAGAGGGGTTCGAAGAATCGTTCTGGAGCTGGATTCTGAAGCCGTAGTGGCCATCATGAACGACGATAGTTCAACTGGCGAGTACTCGTCATCCTTGGTGAAAGACTGTAAGCTCTTGGTTACTAGCATGGACCACGTTATCATTAGACATACTCTACGGGAGGGCAACAAATGCGTGGATCACCTGGCCAATCTGGGTCAAGATGCTCCTTGGGGGACCTCATGGCTTGAGCTCCCTCCGTTAAGCCTCCATCCTTTTCTTGCGGCCGACGCCTTTGGGGCAACCGCAGTTAGAGTTTGGTAGTTCTCGGCTCTTTTCCCTGTCTTAACGGGTCTTTTTCTACCAAAAAAAATTATCTTATTTATTTATTTTAATTTAAACGTTTATTCAAATATATGAAAATATGTTAAGGTATTACATACCTCAATTTTAACATAAAAGATAACCCCTAAACGAAACAAGTTTATATTACATACCTCAATTTTAACCAATCACATAAATCTAACATTCTCAATATTCTAACATTCCTACCAATCTAACATTTCCTATAGTAATCTAACATTCCGTGAACCAAACGATCCCTTAAATAATACTTTTCATTTCTTTCTTTTTCTTTGTCTAATAAAATCGAAAGCATACCTATGTATTGTATTTGTTAAACATGAGTTTGTTTTTTTGTGAAAAGGTTGTCCGGATTTTAAGAATTTTGAGAAGCAACAGGACATGCATTTAAAAAAGTAGGCCAGATTGAACACGACATTTTACCCGAATCGCTAATTCTTATCCGCTGCTCCCAGAATTACAAAACCCGAAAACACAAATAAGAAGACGAAGAAGAAGAAACGAAAATGGAGAAGGCGAAAGCATTCATTGAAGGAATAAGCAAGGAAGAATCTGAGCTACTGTCCTCACTCACCATTCCTCCCCATCGAGTCAGCGTCGAGTCTAGTTTCTACGAGTACTACGCCATAAGAGGCATCCGAGTTGACCGAGTCGAACCCGGCTTCGTCTCCTGCACTTTCAGAGTCCCTCATCGCCTCACCGTGAGAACAATCCTCTTCCATTTTCTTCTTTGTTTTTGATGTTTCTGAGTTGTCGATAATTGGAGAAATATTTTAATTTTAATTCAATTTTTGTAGGACAGAGAAGGGAAATTAGCATCGGGTGCGATTGCGAACCTGGTTGATGAAGTGGGAGGTGCGGTTGTACACGTGGAGGGTCTCCCCATGAATGTTTCTGTGGACATGTCAATCTCTTACCTTTCTGCTGCAAAGTTTGATGTAAGCTTCCCCTTCTCTCGTATCTTCATTCTCAACAGTTTATGAATTTCTTCTGATTTACCTTTATTTCTTCATCCTTTATCTCTATAATTATGTTATCATCTATAATTTGTTACTTTAAGCTATTTGGATTTTGGGTAAGTGTTTCACATTGATCTGAAGAACCATTCCTGATTGATTTCACACTTGAATTTTAGTCCCAGGAATTGCATCTTTTCACCCAGTGTGTATATACTCTATAGGCTACAAATTGGAAAAATGTATTTTACTTTTTCTATTAGGGTTTAGAAGCAAGGTGCTTGTCTTTCATCCTCTCCAATCTAAGTAGAATTCTCTTCAGTTTTCTCAAGCCATATCATGTTGTTGAAATGCAATGCCACTTGAAAATACTATTATCTAATTAAGATGAAAGAAAGGGATAAAATGCATTCCATCTTAGGTAAGGCTGATAATGTAGTGTTAGAATCGTTAAACCTGCAATCATCCCTGTTGCGATAGAAAAAGACGAAGGGGGAGGGGGAAGAAGAAAATAAACAGAAACAGCATTGATCCTAGGAACTAGGAAGGGAAAACTCTATGATACACTGTTCTTTCCTAGGCTTCACAATTTGAACTTAAAGCTGGCATTTGCTTATCTGTGTTTGAATTCCTCTTTTTCTTGTTTAGCTTTCCACCATGGTCTGGTTCTGTTTGATTGATTATTTGATTACTAAGTGTTCGACTACCTCTACTTAAGACATTCCTGTTTAGCTTTCCATCATGGGCTGGTTTTGAACGTAAATCGTACTTGTTGGATTACTAATTTTACGTCTACCTCTTCTTATGGCTTACTGACAGGACGAATTGGAGATCGTTGGACGATGCTTAGGTAAAAGAGGAGGGTACTCCGGAACGAGTGTGCTGGTGAGGAACAAGTTGACAGGGGAACTTATTGCTGAGGGCCGGCATTCGTTGTTTGGTAGACATGTCAGTAAGATGTGATGTGATGGCATGTTCTAATGCTTTTGTTCCCTTAAAGAATAGAGACAGGAACTCTTAATAACATGACTACTGCATTACCTTTTTCCTGTACATGCTGGTTTCATTGATGCAATCAGATTTCATCTGTAGTTCAATAGCAATATATATATATGTAGCATATTTATATTATATACAGAGTAGTATTTAAGCATTTCATTGAATTAGAGTCTGAATGTTGAGAGTAGATGAGCTTTCAAAATAGTTGAGCATTGTAATATTTACAGCTAAATTTAACTTTCAAAGGTGCAGTTGTTAAACCCTTTAAGAGAGAATATATGGGTTTATAAGACCAGTTTGTCTAACCAAGCTTTTGTTTCGGGGGAAGGAGTTAATTGATTGGATTCAATCTTTCAGTGTGGTTTAACCCAGGTGATTATAGCTCAATTGAGTGACTTTGCTCCAATCTTAGATTATAACAAATATATTTGTTTTCAAGGAGAAACAAGAACCATGATCTCACATTTTAAGCACCTAAAACCATCATCTTGATTCTTGCATTAAGCATTGCAAAATCTCTCAAGGGCATATGGTTCTAATGACACCCTTTGGAAGAGAAACAAAGATATGTGTATATGAGAACAAATCTTTTATTATAACTTTTTAGCCCAAAAAACAAATATATTTGAAATTCCAGTACAACAGTGCTAACCACAAACTTCCCAACTGTCACCATTTGAGATTACACTTGAATAAATATGGTAAAAAGAATTTTCATGCCTTGAACCCCTTATGGACAAAGGGTAAATTTTAAGGCAATGGGATGTAGTAAGTACAAACAGACCAAGCAGCTTCCCCTCTTACTTGCGCTTTCAAGCCTCGAGTTTGATGGCTGTGTCGAGAGCATCCAAAGTGTTCTGCTGAGCCCAAAGTTGCGCGTACCTTCCTTGCTTCAACAGTAGAGCCTCGTGTGATCCCTGCTCCACTACTCTTCCATTCTCCAAAACAATAATCTAGCAGTAACCAACCCAACAGCCAAATATGAAGAACGCGTTGAGAGAAAAAGAGGCTAAAGAAAATTCTCGTATAAATACCTCGTCACATTGCATTGCAGTAGTTAGCCTATGAGCGATAAAGATAGAAGTACGATTATTTGACAAAGACTTCAAAGCACCCAAGATTTCCGCTTCGGTGGTGCTATCAAGTGCACTTGTAGCTTCATCACAAAGCCTAAGGAAATACAAGAATAGTGAGAACAAGGAAATGAAAATAGAGCACCACTTCACCTTTTCATTCAGGGCTACAGTTACATTGTTGGCTTAAGCTCATATTTGGTTAGACAGGAGAGTTTGTAACCAGAGAGCGAAAGTAATTATGTAAACAAGAACAGGATTTGATAATAGAGAAAATACTTACATAATTGCCGGTGATTTGAGGAATGCACGAGCTAATGCCACCCGCTGCTTCTCACCACCACTTAACTAGAAGGAACCAATGAGGGAGAAAGAAAAGCATATCACTGAACTACTCGAAAATTGCAGCTCATATCTATTCATGAATAACCAACCATATGGAAATGATATACAATCTCAATCAATATAATTGTTAGGGAAAATTGTAATTTATGCCCCTCCATAATTATCAATGTCACCCCTGAATTATTAGTAGTGTAAATGTTGTCCCTCAATTTTCAAAACGGTACATATAGTGCCCTACTGTAGTGTATATGTTGCCCCTCATTTTTCAAAATGGTACATATTGCCCCTCCTGTATGGTACGGGAGGGGCAATATATGTACTGTTTTGAAAATTGAGGGGCAACATTTACACCACTAATAATTCAAAAGTGACATAATTGAGATATTATAGAGGGGCATAAATTACAATTTTCCCTAATTGTTATTTCCAAGGAACCACAAAACCAACAAAGGAGCGAGAGAGGCTAGGAATTATGTTAAATATCTGCACATGCTCTTCGTTATAAACTCAAGAAGATTTAAGGGGAGAGAGGCTCACCTTAAGTCCACGTTCCCCTACCACAGTTGAATATTTTTGAGGAAACTTCATGATAGTATCATGAATAGCCGCTTGTCGAGCAGCATCATATACCTAATAGCAGATGCATTTGGAGGAGAATAAGGCAAAAGCAGTACACAAGTATTGCAATGGTTGGAATAACAAGCAACAATCTATTGTCCACCAACCTCTTCTTCTGTTGCTGAAAGGCGACCATAATGAATATTGTGGAAGATAGTATCGTTAAACAAGACCTGAAATAGGGCACAAGTTTCTTTTACCGTGAATTTCACGTTTGAATAAGTATTACTGAAAAAGAGAGATCGCTGCTTTTGAATCACTCACAGTATCCTGCGGAACAACACCAATAGATTTCCGTAGACTCTCAAGCGTTACTCCCTGAATATCTTGACTATCTATCCTTATCTGCCATATAGCACATAAACCCACCAGAAATATATGAATGAAATTGAAGGGAAAGTATAATATAAACCAATGAAAAATAAAAGGGATTTGCAGTACAAAATATGTTTTCCTTATCTTACATTCCCAGAATTGGTGTCAAAGAATCTGAAGAGTAGTCTAAGAATGGTTGATTTACCTACAAATATAAAGCAATTTAGGCTTTAACACAAAGAATAACTAAAATAACAAGGAAAAATCTGAAGCATTACCACTCCCACTGGTTCCTACAATAGCAACACTTTTTCCGGCAGGTACAACAAAAGATATCCCATCAAGAATCTTTCTATCTGTTAAATAACTTTGACAAAGAAAAGGGAAAAAAAGGGGGAAATAATAAGAATGAAATTCCATGTGACTTTTCAAGTTGCAATGAGAATAAGCTGGAACAATCTTTTACCAATTTCCCCACAGGACTAAGTGAACCTGGTGAAGCATTGGCATTCAAGGGAGAATGAAATACACATTAAGGTGGGCAGGCCAATCTATTTGGTTGCCAGTCATGAACATAATCCCTCTTTAATTTTGCACACTAAATGTGCACATTTGCGAAATGCATGGAGGAGACAATTTAATCGAACTATACAGAAAAAGACTAAGCATTGTCTCACTAGTAAATGAAGAACGTTATGTTCCATGACTAAAAAACAGATTGGATGTTTTGAAATGTACCTGAAGTGAACGTTGTCAAATTCAATGGCACCACCATGTAACTTCAGAGCCTTTGCATTATCTGCGTCTCTAATTTCAGCCCTCTCCTGTGTCAATCAATAAATGCTTGTAAAGTCTACAAGTGCACAATTATATATGCAATTGTATGCATGCACACTAAAGACAAGTGCAATAGAAGTGGACAAGAATGCAGCAGCAATATTAAAGAAGCTTATAGATACCTCTAGTAACTGAAACATAGCTTTCATGTCAACCAGGCTCTGGATAGTCTCTCTGTATACACTTCCAAGGAAGTTGAGTGGAAGAGAGAGTTGGAACAAGAGCCCATTAACCATAACCTGCACTTAAGAAGTGAAATTATTTTTTTGAATGCTACTGACTCTATTACAATGTAGTATCTGTTCATAACTACTTTCTCAATCTACTGAAGCACAAAGAGCCAACAACGCCTCCACTGAGGCTCGAACTCACAACCTCCCATATGGGAGTCCAACCCGGGTGCCATTAGACCACAAGGTCTTGGCAAGAAGTGAAATTATTAGCTCAAAAGTAGGCATCATAAAAAAGTGAAGAAAGTTGACCAAGGCAACGAGTAGCGGAGAATTCACTTACCAGGTCACCAACGGTCATTACACCATTCATGATTCCATTAGAACATAACACCATAGCAGCAGAAAGAGCTGTACTAAATATTGCACTTTGCCCGAAGTTCAAAACTGCAAGACTACGCTGTGTTTTTAAAGCAGCATTTTCATATCCTGAAGATAAAAATAAAATAAAATAAAATTTAAAAATAATAATAATAAAAGTAATGATATATAATTAATACAAGTGATCCGCTTAAAACAGAGCTACAAATGCCTGCAGGAGAAATATATTTCTCCTTGTATGTTTTATGGTAGCACATTCAAGTCCACATATGCTCTGATTCTTAAATCCTAACTACTTATTACAATCTAGTTAGCTCTTGAACTTGGAGATCAACTTAATTGATGGAGAAAAATACTCTAGAAGCTCTGTTTGCCATAACCTTAATCTACCAGATCACCATAAATGCTAGATGTCATTATGTTAATGGAAAGAAATCTGTTGCCTTATGTAGAACTAAGCTAAATATAAAACATTTTCCAGTGCACTTTAGTCAGTAGTATACTTCTCAACTTACAACATAGTGAAGAGAAAGAAGTTATAAAGAGTGAATAAGCTTACTCTTCAAAAACTCATCGTATTTGTCTGCTTCATAATTCTCATTGTTGAAATACTTCACAGTCTGAGAGATAATACCAAATGTTAATTTTTGGCAAAATGTTAGCTACCATAAGTGGAAAATTTTACCAATACAAGGAAAACAAGGGACTCATGGTAAAACTCAAATTACCTCATAATTGATGAGTGAATCAATTGCCCTAGTGCTTGCATCATTATCAGCTTTATTCATCTCCTTACGAAACTTAGTTCGCCACTATAAATCAATTCAAGGACAGGTAACATTTATTAAAAATACCAGAACTCAGATCAAGAAAACTCAAGCACAATATTAGAGAACACCTCAACTGGTAAACATGTACCATCCAAGAATCCAATCCAAGAATTAGTAAAATGGAGGAAAACAGAGAGCATAGACAGTTTTCATGAACAAAAACATGTTTGAAGAAAATATAAAAAGACAACATAGAACAGACAACCAAAATCAGAAATGTATATCTGCGATATCCTCCTAAATCCTCCTCAAAACTTCTCCCAATTATGCATGGCATCATAAAAAACTGTGGTAATGGAATATCCAAGGAAGCAATGAAATAATATCCAACAAATAGTTACCTGTGTCACAGTCAATGTGAAAGCAACATATGCAGCCACTGACAGGGAAGTGATCAATGCAAATGGTGCTCCAAATTTGTATGCAAGTATACCTGATACCATAGAAATCTGAAAGGCTTCATTGTTAAAGCTGCAGAGGTAACAATCAAAATCCAAGAAACTAACTATTAACAACTATTCTCAGAAAAAAATGATTAACAATAGAAACCTGCATACCTCTAATATTGTTGGAACAACATTAAATACCATTGACGAAAGAATGAAATTAATAGCACGGCTACCACGATCTATGATCCGGTTTAGACCACCAGTTTCTCGACTAAAAAAATACAAATAAAAAAAATAAAGATAAGTAAAGCAGAGAAGAAATTAACTAAATAAACTAGCTCTAAAAGGTTCCATGATACAGGTCTTCTTTTTTTGCTCGAAACAAGTATAGAATGTAGACAATCAATTAAACAACAAATATCTCTAATACAATTAATGAATATTCCCAATTCAATTAACAAAAGGCAAATATAACACCCCGAACAATGGGGACTAATCCTTATAAAGGAGGACTAAAATATACCTCACTAGTCACTAGCATTGCTTTTAGTGAGGTTCAAACCCCCTAACCGTTTGGTCAAGGGCTCTAGCCTGAAGACCTTCGAGGCTTTGACAATTGGACAAGCCTTTAGGTTCACCATGATATAACATTTTAATAGGTGAACTTTAGTCCCTTGGAAATGTTGGAGGTAAATAATACAAACAAGTCAATATCCATCGATCAGGTATTCAAGTCTCCTTTTATTGTACAAGTGCCAGAAGTAGTATGCTAAGATGATCAGACCAGAATGATTCTTGAGGAAACATTGACCTCCTGTAGGTACATAGACTTCCAAATCTCTAGCTTATCAACATAGAACAAGTTATTCAAATATTTAAACATGTCTTAAGGAAATACCTGAGGTGGTACTGCAGGTCGAGCTCATGCAAATGTGAAAAGACCTGCAAAAGTTGAGGTCTGTTATGTGTCAGCATCCAAAACTCAAGTGCAGTAGAAACTTCATTAAAAAATAAATGAACAAACATACACAAGGTGAACATGAAATCAGATATAACTGGAATGTTAATAAAGTTTATGGCACATAAAAGTATCTTGATATTCAAATGATGGGTAAAAAACATTATGGTAATGTCCTAATGCAGACCCCTTACATGTTTATGCATTTGTATTCTTTATGTAATTGAAACTTGTTAACTTTTCCCTCAAATTTTGGAAGAAAATCTGTACTGGACTAAAAGCTTAGCAGATGTTACAACCCCCAAACCAGTGTAACTATGCAATAGGAAAATTAAGGGAGAGAAAGGGGACTATTTGCCCTATACCTTTCTAGAAACTGATCGGATTGTTCTAAGCGCCACCTTAGAAAACACAGCTGTTCGCAATTCTGAACCATTTTTAAAATGCAAGAAGAAAAACAATTAACAACAGAAAGGCATTCTGAGCATGCAGAAGAATAGAAGGAACCAAAGACTCAAGACTTTGGTAGTAATAATACAATAATAAAAATCTGGGTAGAGAAAGGAAAACAAATGAGATGCACTAACAATTACATAGCTAAGTACCATTGAAAGCAGATGCACATGACCGGGCTATCCCATATCCTATCAAAACTGCAGCTGGAGACACAAAAAGAGCTAAAGCAGTTGCATTAGCAGAAGTAAACTGAGCCAGTGTGCTAGCATTGCCAGTTGCTGTTGTTAACCAATCAACAGCAAGCTTAAACAGAAAAGGAACTTGAACATTCAGTACCTGTGAAGGAAAAGAAGACACATTTACCAGACACCAATTCAATCAAAGTATTCAAACAATTCTATGGCCCATCTAAAAGAAGAATACCTTGGCCCCAACTAATAGACCTAAAGCGGCCACCACTCTCAACCGGAACTCCAGATTATCCTTCATCCACAGGTATTTTGCGAGAGTGCCTATAATTCTTGTGTCGTTTATTTGATTGCCCGAGCCTTCTTTGACAATTTTCCCAGACTGCTCTTGCTTAACAGGTGGCTTTTTGCCCAATGCACCACCATCTGTAGAAAACATTGCAAACCCATTGGGCAAACGAACCTTCATCACGCCAATTCCCAGTAAAAACAAAAAAAAAAAAAAATTTAAAAATTCAGCACTTTGGAATTTCAAACAATGTATACATATAAAACACATACATAAACTTATACACGCAATCAAGCACAGCACAAAGCGAGAGAGGGAGAGAGAGAGAGAGAGAGAGAGAATTACAGGGTCTTGGGGGTTTTTGGGTGGGAAATCAGAAAGAAAGGCATTGACTTGTCCCAAGGAAGAGGGGCAAGCGGTTCTTGTAGACCCCCAGAGGCTTCGTCTGGTGGAAAGCCGTCTGGAGAAAACGGCATATCGATTAATGTGAGCAATTCGAAGAGAGCTGGCGCAGTTGGGCGACTGCAGATGCACCGAGCGGGATGGAACGTAATTCAAAATCAAGGACTCTGCTTTGGGGAAGAAGAGCTCGCTAGCCCTAAAACACCTGGAAGCCATCGAATTTCTCAAGAAACTGGAAACCCAGTCGATGAATTAGGCAAACAACTCCTCCAGTCCCGAGCTAGAATATAATAGAATCTCTATCTGCGCCGGCGGTTACGACAGGCGGCCGTACATACACAGACAAATCCTCCTTTGCGTCAACTTGTAGTTGTGTTCCTTCACGACTTCACCAAGACACAAAGTAACTCCTCCGTAATAGAAATAAGAAATTCCACGCTACAAATATTCCTCCTTTTTGTGGTAATCAGAAATTCGAAAATAATAATAATAATACTCCCGTAATTAAAAAAAATAAAAAAATAGATTGTAAGATCCAACACGAAATTACATAATTTGATGCAACATTTTTTTGGACAATGAGGAAAACTTTTAACCACCATTTGAGATAAGATATATATTGGATAAATCTTACTCATGTATAAAAGCTCACAAACCACACCCCCAGAGGTTAATAACACTAGGAAGATTTTGTGTGACGGTCTCGACCAATAGGGTGTTGGCAGTATACAATATTTGATGGCAAAAACTTATGTGATACTATCTCACGGATCTTTGTCCGCGAGACGAGTCGAGTCAAGATCAAATGTAATACTTGTAACGAAAATAATCCTGCGGAAAGATTATTTCTAGAAAATACAAGCACAAGCAACGAAAGATTAATGGTTTAGTTCAAGTCAAGCGAAACACTCTTTCCTTAAAACCTATAATTGCTACCTCCCAAAGGTGCTAGGAGCGTTGTAGCCTAGGTTTTCTAAGATAAAACAAACTACGACTCAATGTTTGAGCAGTCAAACAAGTGAGCCAGGCGAATATGAACACGGTTAGAACACAGAGATTTGAGGAAGAAGATGAGTAGGGTTTCGAGGAGTAAAAAGCTGTGGGTTTTTCAGCGTATTATCGTTGTAGTAACATCACCTGCGACATTCAAACTTTATATAGGAGAAGGGATTAAATAGCATTTAACATGGCATTTATACTCATAATAAAATCAGTTAATATAACCTTCATAACACACAAACATTTATCTGGAACTTAATTCTAAAATTTAAAATTAAAATTAAAATTAATTCTAAAATTACAAGTGTGACGCATATTTGATATATATAGTATTCAATTCAATCTTGAAACGTTATGGTTACCAAGCTAACAACATAACTGTTAGGATCAAGCGCTTACCGCTCACGCCAAAAGCTATAGCTAGTAGCGAAGGCACAACTTATTTTCTTACTTATAGACCGTCATCACATTGTTTGAGACAGATTGGGTGTTGGACTTGACCGTTGGAGGTTTTACCAACCTCTGCCCAATAATTCCCCAGCTACTGGGTACTAGACATATCCCCTTTATCGGCCTTGCCCAACAATAACCAACTTGCATGGTTGTCATATTGTTAGTTTATTTTATATGCTAGTTATAATGCGCGCATTGCACGATTAAATAAATGTCAACCACGAAAACTAAAATAAGTAAATACTTAGTATAATTTTTAAATATTAAAATTTTTTTTTGAAAGCTACTGGTTCTATTACATTGTAGTATCTGTTCATATACTTTCTCAACCTACTGAAACACAAAGAACCAATAACGCCTCCACTGAGGCTCGAACTCACAACCTTCCAAATGGAAGTCCAACCCAGATACCATTATTTAAATATTAAATAATTAATACAAAATAAAAATGATTATTTTCAATAGAACCAAAATGAGTATTTTCAACTTGTAATAAACGTAGTAGTAAAGGTGAGTATTATTATTGTAGATAGGTATAATTATGAATAAAAATGATATCCTAACAATATTCATATTAAAATTAACAAAGTATATATTTAATTTCTTAACTCAATAGGGTAGCTCAAGTGACAAATGAGCTCTCTTTGTGGGGGAGAATTTTGGGATAACCCGGGTTTGATTCCCATAAGCAGGTTCCCTTTTACGGGTTACGTTCTACGTACCACAGTCCGTATCTTTCTTGCACGGTCCCCCTTTTCTCTTACAATAGCGTCATCAATGGCTGGGTTCCCTAATGCGGTTGGCATTTAATGTGTTTATACATTGAAAAGTATTTTGTACTGCCTAAATGCTATGTTATTGGGTTGGAGTGTGCATTTCAGAATCACGTTGTGTGCGGTTTATGAATGGTGCATTTTGTCTAGGTTTTTTGTGCGTTTTAAGGTTCACGGTGTGTGCTTATCTGTGTGGTAGTGTAATCAGGGTATTCCATTCATGTTTGTGCATAGGGGGATAGTGGGGTATGCATTATGTGTTCGTTGGGGTATGATGCACTTGATTGTGAGTGTTATGTGGTGTACTTTTGAGTGAACTATGGTGTACCACAAAGTGCTGGTATGTGGTGCACTAATGGGAAATGTGCGATGGAATTTAGATAATTTCCTGCACCATGTTATTTCGGTGGTGCACTAAGTGTTTGGGTATGGTGCACAAATGATTACTCTGTGGTGCACTTTTGAATATACTATGTTGTACCACAAACTGTTGGTCTATGGTGCATTAATGGGAATGCGTTGGCATTTTGGTAATATCCTACCCCATTTATATTTCGGTGGTGTACTTAGCGCTAGGGTGTGGTGCAATTATGAGTGATCTATGGTGTACCTATGAGTGTCCTGTGGTGCACTAAGAGTGGATGCATCATCGAGCAATGTAAATGCACAAGGCCACACGACCGTTTGGGAAGAGTTGATTGCATATGAACCAGACTATATATATATATATATATATATATATATATATATATATATATATATATAAAGCCTTAGAGATAAAACATTGCCTCACCACCTATGAGAAAATGTCTGGTCAGGCAATGAACTTTCATAAGTCCAACATCTCTTTCAATCACAACACTCTGACTAGAGATATGGAAATGGTGGCTAATTTGCTTAATGTGGTTCAGGCCCTTGATTTTGATAAACACTGGTGCAAAAAAGAACATATGAGACTGAATTTTAGCTACCCTATTCAGAATGTGAACAACAATTAGAAGTGCTTCACCCAAAAAGGAAGTAGGCAAATTTGTAAGAGCTGGCATAGACCTAACCATATCAAGTAAGGTCCTATTGCGCCTCTCTGTAACTCCATTCTGTTGAGGCGTAAGAGGCAAAGATAACATATGGATAATCCCATTTTCTTGGCAAAAATCACCAAACAAATTAGATTGGTATTCACCCTCTCGATTTGAATGAAAATTTTTAATATGCTTGCTAATTATATTCCCTACTCCCGCTTTAAAAGTTTTAAAAATTTCTAAAGCTTCACTTTTCTTATGCAAGAGGTATATCTTCCCGAATCTAGAAAAGTCGTCAATGAAAAGGGTGTTAACACTCATGGCTGGGGCCACACATCAGAATGTACAATACCAAGAGTTGTATCACTTTTTTGGGCAATTGAGGGGAAAGGAAGCCTTGTCATTTTTCCATATATACAACTCTCACAAGTAGGTAATTCAAGTAAAACAACATCACTAAGCAAGCTAAGCCATTTTAACAAGTTTACAAATTCAGTTCTTATCAAGATGAAGATGCCATAAAAACATATGATTTGAATAAACAAATGAAGAACTAGCAATATCACAAACAATATTACCATATAAAAGAACTTGATACATATCAGAATTGTGGAAACCCCTTGAAATTATTTCATCATCCTTGTACATCACAAACTTTCCACTACCAAAATAAAACATAAACCCAAGTTTCTCCAAACATGAGACAGGCAAAAGATTTCTTCTCATGCAATGTGAGGCAATCAAAGAAATTATTATTATGTAACTTCAAGTGATATGTCCCTACTCCTACTTGGGCTCTATCATCATTTCCCACATAGATAAAACTCTTCCCACTCTCAATCTTCCTTATTTCGATTCCTTGGACCCTTGTAAATCATTAGAAACATGGACATTAGCACTTGAGACACGACAAATTATATCGTGCATCGCGATGTATAATCAATTATGTACCGCGCATCAAAACGACGTCGTTTTGTTTAATGAAAAGAAACGGCATCAGTTTCCCGCTGTTCCGCACCCTTCCGCAAAAAGTACCTCTATTATTAGGTTTTATTTTGTATACACTGCAGTTTCAGTTCAACACAACTACAGTTTCATTTCGATATAATTACAGTTTCATTCGATATTTATAGAATCAAATATGTGAAAATGTTATTTAATTTTATTTTATATGTTGGAAAAATAGCATTAAAAAGACATTTTAAGTGGCTATTTTGTGGTACAATTATTAGTAGGGTCCACTTCCGATTTGGGTCGGGTCAAAGTGGATTCGGATTCTTCGTAGTGAGACGAAGAGATTGATATATTGTACGCTCAAAACGAATAATGGGTGAATGAGATATATTGATTCTCAAAGTAGACCCATTTGAGTTGGAAAATGAAGGAAAAAAGTGAGATTTTGTCCCACATTGGTTTGGAAAGAAGATTTGACCCCCCTTTCCAAAGGTTATACATATATATACAGATAGGAAAGGCTTGATTCAAGCCCGATCTCGTGTGCGCGGGCACGAATGTCGTCCGAAAATTGGCTGGCCTTGCGAGCTAAGTTATGCCATACTTCGTCAATGAAAGGGGTGTTAACACTCTCGTTCGCCGGGTTCGTTCGTTTGGGTGCTCAAACGTCGAACCGTTGTACGTTTTATCCTAGGAAACCTAGCAAAGAAAGGCACCTCGCCTAACTCGTACTAATCTTTCTTCCTCCCATTCTTTCTTGTTTTTGGATTATGCTCTAAGCAAAAATCCTTGCTTCTTTCTTGTTGGATCAGAATTATAATCAAGAGGATTATAAGTTCCATTTTTGGTTAATATATATTGGTATATCTTTTTCAAAGATATATATGTATATATAACCTTTGGATCCGTTATATATATATATATATATATATATATATAATATATATATATATATATATATATATATATATATATATATATATATATTTCGGATACATATATATATATATATATATCCAATAATATTTTATATATTTCGTGTGTATATATATAAATATTATTTCAGGGATATTAAATCGATTTTGGTTCATTATCACCAACATTATATACACTATAGTTTTATTTTTTTATTACAAAGGAAGGGAGATACTCATACAATCTACGCCTACACTATAGTTTTATTAAAACACAACTACATGATTATTTTTGATATAATTACAGCTTCATTGTACAATATACACTCAAATATGTGAAATGTTATTCAGTTTATTTTATATATACTGCAGTTTCATTTCACCACAACTACAGTATCGTTTTGATATAACTGCAGTTTCATTTGATAATATAAAAATAATACGTGAGGCAGTGTCGATTTAAATATACTGTGGTGTCAGTTCGTAATTAACATACAAAAAAATGTGTGCTCTGTTAACACTAACGGCACACCGTTTCTTTACTTAAAGAAACGACGCCGTTTTAACCGCGATCCATGATATAACGACCCTCCTCACCAACTAAAAGGTTCAATGTATTGCGAACAAGACTCAAGAAGTAATAACTCACATGGATTCACAATTTTCTAATTCCGCTCCCGTTTCAAAAATTTGCAATCTCTCTTGAAGAGATTTAGCTATACCACAAAGCACATATGACTGAGATATATCATTAGTCACTTCCAAGAATTATAAACACTTAATTCTTGTTCATATTGGCCTTCACAGCAAGATCATCAGTTACTCCCTTAGGCATTTTAGGAGGTTTATCAACACAAATAATGTCTTTATAACCATAAAATGATAGCAACATATCAACCTTTTGTTTCCAATCTACAAAATTAGTGTCTTCTAAAACTTCAGATTTCAAGATATCAACAAAGGCAAAACCACCACTTCGTACAAGCAAAGAAATCCCTAACATCACCAGTATAGATATCTATGAATATATCATATAGACCAAACACCAAGTAATAACATACAACCTTCTATAATATCCACTTACCTCATGGGGAGTCATGAACATTATTAAACATGCAATTGGAGTTGCACTATACTCAATTCCTAAACTCTGGGAAGCCAACCACTTTATACCGAAAGTTATAGTCCATGTAGACAACTTGTGCTTTTGGAGATGCACGAGGAAAGCGCAACAACTCTTTTGAAATTTTGAGAGCCGCGGAAGGATTGAGATCATCTGATCCTTGAATAACAACTTTCTCTAAGGCAGGGCATTTAGAGAGTAACATTTTCACAAAATACATTTGCACTTTGGATCCCCTAAATGATTCAATCTTTAGTGTGTGGAGCATCTTTAGATCTTGATCAATAATATAACCGTGATCCTCCGGAAGTCTTGTGTCATCAAATAAATATGTCTACAACTCAAACAAGAAATGAAAAGCAAGTACACTAAGGAAATGAAGAAAATATATACTCCATAATATTGATTTCGTACCGAATATGATGCTATAATCTCCAGTTCACATAGGTTGGGGGAATTTTTAAGCAATTGCAAAGCGACAGTGAACTGCTTTTCTCTAGCAAAATTCAAACTATATAGCTTGATTACTTGTAGATTTATTGCAGTTGGGAACATCAGTGGGGCTAATACAAAATCTTCAAGCTTAAAAAAAATAAATAAAAAACAAATCAGCCTTGGGACAAAACCTTTACAAGAAAAATAAAGAATGTGAAAGTAGAGATTCTTACCAACAAGAAGTGACCCAAGCAAAGAGTCTTAATTGCTTTCAAATGAAATGCAAACCATCTCAATTCGGCCGCTCCTATACAACTAGTAATAGACAAGCTTTCAAGTTTTGGAACTCTAATCTTAAAATTACTAATCCCAAAACAAAAACAATCAAATTCCAGCTTCTCAAGATTAGGAATTTTGTAGACAATTCCATTAAGTTCATCACTAAATTTAACACCCTCGAAAACTAATGAGGTGAGACCGGAGAATATAGAACAGGCCTTTATTGGCAAATAAAAAACGAAATAGCCCAATTTTAATTTCTTAATTGTCGGGCACGTGAGTATACAATATGGCAACTTATATTTATATTCATGGCGGCCCCAATCAGCTAGGAAGATTTTAAGTTCCTGAATACCATTTCTTGATAGAAATAGAAACCATCGATCGAAATCAGACTGTTGCAGCTGAAGACTTGATAAGTAAATGCATAGAGTAAATTTCTTAACAGGTCCAGCTTGACGCAAGAGAATGACATTTATCATGTTCACAAAAGCTATGGTTTTATCACCTTGGCGTCTTTGGACACACTGTAACAAGTCTGAATCAACCACAATCCGCCCCAGCCCCAACCAAACATCCCTCCACCCAGTCGAGAGTATAGCAGTTCTTGCAGCGTCTCGAGTGGGTAACCTCTCCAAAATTCTTTCCTTAATCTCTGCTGGCAGTTCACTTATTACATCCCTACTTGAGTTGCACTTTGTAGCCATTTGAGATAGAAGGTGAAAGTTTAGAATTTAACCTTCTAGTGGGCGATGAGAGAGGGAGATCAGAGAAAGGGGCGAGCAGAGGAGGGAGAAGGAGAGGGCGAGAGGCTATGCAATTGACGGAATAGAGAGACACGAGCTAATTATTTCAATTATTTGGAGAGATCAAGATTATTACGGAGTACTTTTAGGATAGTTATTTAATGAGATGTGATTTCTACTTAAAATATAATTATAATTAATAAAGAATACTTAATTATTATGGTATCTCCATCCTTTCTCCCCTAAAATTCGTAATCTGTCACCATATAATCAACTTCTTTATTTTCTATAATTTCCATTACACATCTTCATCTTTTTTAGTATTGTAATTATACTAAAACTCTGTATTTGATGTATATATTAAAGAATACTTAATTATTATTCACAAAAAACATTTGCACTTTATATCCCATAAATCATTCAATCTTCCGTGTGTGAAGCATCTTTAGATCTTGATCAATAATACAACCGTAATCCTCTGAAAGTCGTATGCCATCCAGATAAATATGTCTACAACTCAAATAAGAAATGAAAAGCAAGTACATGCATAGGGAAATTAAGAAAATATATACTCCATATGATCAATTTCTTACCAAGTATGTGTGGTAATTGTATGCATGGTATTAAAAATAATAATTACGTATGGTATTATGTATAGTAATATTAGGTATGATATTATGTAATACGTAGTATTAATTAGGTTGTACATTTATTCTTTTCATATTCTCATATGGACGTAAATCCATAATATGGTATATAACCAATAACCAATATGGTATATATATATATATATATATATATATATATATATATATTCACTCCTTATTATAAAATATAAAATAATAATTCAATTAAAGTTTTATATAAGTAAATAATCTGTAATATTTATCTTAAGTATAATTTGTCAAATTAATCAATTTTAATTTGATAATGATTATTTTCTAACCAAACAATTGATAATATTTACGATTTATTGAACCAATTCATATATGTTTTTTATCATCCAGACTAATTATAATGGTCAAATTAATAATAAATTTTATTAGTTATTAATTAGCATAATATTAATTTATTATGCATAATTACTGTATAAAAATAAATTACCGTTCAAATGAGTACATAAGATGATATACATGTTCATTGCACGAAATCTTAATATTAATTGAGTTGTCAAATCGTATATTGCATAAGAATTATTCTTACCTTACTATATAAAATTACAAATTTATTCCGAAATTCTGAAAATTAAATAAGTTAGAAATCTAATTTTAAGTATGTATTTCCTGTTTTTTCATTTTTAATTTATACAACTAATTTATTAATTTATATACACAATTTTTTGCTGCTTTTAATAAAATAATTCACTACATTTTTTTCAGTAAGTAATTCCTCTTAAGCAAATAATCCGTAATATTCCCGGATATACTTTACACAATTTAATCATTTTTTATTTTATAATTTCTAATTTATTAAATTATATATATATATATATATATATATATATATATATATATATATATATATATATATATATATATATATAATTTAATATAGATATAATTAGATAAAGCTTATTTTGTGACCAAACAATTGATAATATTTATGATTTATTGAACCAATTCGTAAATGAGACAATCTATACTATAATTAAAAACAAAATCCTATTTACTTGATTTCCCACCCAAACAATAGTAAATAGTAAAGGTAAATTTTAAAAAAAGAATGGAAAAAAAGAACATAAATATTTCACAATAATATTCTACATCATCCGTTAAAAATGGAATGGAAATTAGGTAAATTGAAAAAATAACTTAATATTAATAATTGACTGAAAATTTAAAATGAAAAAAGGAACATAAATTAGGTTAATTGAAAAAGGAATAAATATTTATAATTGACTAAAAATAAAAAATGATCCATAATTGACTAAAATGGAAAAGGGAAATGGTCAAATTATTACATTTTAATTTTTTACAATAATATTACACAATATAGTACATCAAACCATAATTATGTCATAAATCTTTCACAATTTTAAAAATGGAACAGAAATATTTCAATAATAATATTTTACATCATCAAGTAAACGTAAATTAAAAATGAAAAGGAAATACTTAAATAACAATATTCTACATCATCAATAATAAAGGCATATTCTAATCAATAATAAAGTTAAATTAAAAATGCAATGAAAATTAAAAATGAAACGGAAATATTTTAATAATAATATTCTACATCATCAATTAAAAATGGAACGAAAATTGGGTAAAATATCACTACATCTGATATTCTAATTGACCAATTGACTGAAAATAAAAAAGAATAATTGGCTGAAAATGAATATGATATTATTAATTAACTGAAAATATAAAATGAAATGAATATTAATAGTTGACTGCAAATAAAAAAATGATCTATAATTAACTAATATGAAAAAAATAAATGGTTAGATCATTGCATTTTAATTAAAAATTGATGGAAATTAAAATTTGACGGAAATATTTCAACAATAATATTCTACGTCATAGATAATAAAGGCATATTTTAAACAATAATAAAGTTAAATTAAAAATGCAACGGAAATATTTCAATAATTATATTATACATAATCAGTTAAAACTCGAACGAAAATTAGGTAAAAATATCATTGCATATGATATTCTAATTGACTAATTGATTAAAAATAAAAAAGAATAATTGGCTGAAAATGAATATGATATTACAAACTAACTTAAAATATAAAAAAAATCCCTAATTGACTAATATTCTACCATTATATATTTTGACTCGAGTCACCCATCATGATGGGCTGAAGGTGTTAGCTATAGACGATGATGGACAAGATTGTGTTGCTACTACCAATGTCGAAAGATGTTTCAATAATTTGTACATACAATCGTTGATATTTTTTTAAAATGACAAATTTGCTATATATCTAGACAAAAAATATATATCTTCCATACAAATGAATTAAGATAGTAATTCATTCCTATAACTGAGTTGCTTGAGAATGAGCACATTTGACTAATTTATAAAAAAAAAAAATACTAAACAATGATAAATAAAATTTCCAAAATTACAGCACCGCATGCGTACATCTACACATTAGCTATTAATTTGAGCAATCATTTGCTCAAATTTAAGCAATGATAACATCAAAACACATAGATAATCCAAACCATATGTTCAATTGCACTATATAATATTTGATGTTCTAATTTAAATAATTATATATTGATCCAAATATTCTTAATATATTACCACAAATTCATTCTGTGCATCGAACGGGTGAAAATACTATTATTCTAATAATTTTTCTTTCCTTCTTTCGTGTAATTACTATGCTAATGTATTTAAATATTGAAAGAGAATTCTATAAAAAGGATCCTTAACTCACTAAAATTCTATATTATTCTTAAAAACAAAACCCCCATTTCTTACTTACCCGCCCAAATAATAAAAAAAATTACCAATTAATAATACTAATAATAATTAGTAAAAAAGTTAGTAGTAAAATAGAAAAAAAGATCCTTAATTCACAAAAAATAGAAAAGGAAACGGGATTCACTAATTAATTAAAACTAACAATAATCAGTAAAAAAAGATGATTAATTCACTAAAAATGAAAATATAAACGGAATTTACTGATTATGACTAATAATAATTGGTAAAATAGGAAAATAAAAAATGAGTCTTAATTCAATGAAAATGGAAAAAAGAAACGTAAGGGTGTGAAAAAAAAGGGGCCATAATAAGGATAACAGTAAAAAAAGAAAATTCTACCAAAAATAAGAATAATAAAAAAAGTTTCTTAATTCACGAGAAATAGAAAAGGAAATGGAATTCACTAATTAATTAATAGTAATAATAATCAGTCAGAAAATTAGCAGTAAAATATAAAGAAAAAAAAAGATCCTTACTTCACTAAAAATGGAAAAATAAACGAAATTTACCGACTAATACTAATAATAATCAGTAAAATTGAAAATAAAAAAGGATTCTTAATTCAATGAAAATGAAAGAATTTTTTTTTTTAAAAAGGGGTCATAATAAAAATAACAGTAAAAGCAATCCTACAAAAAAAAAATTGAAAAAAAAAAGATTCATAATTTACGAAAAATAGAAAATGAAATGAAATTCACTGAATAATTAATACTAATAATAATCAGTAAAATTAAAAGTTAACATTAAAATAGAAAAATATAAAAGGATCCTTAATTCACTAAAAATAGAAAAAGAAACGAAAGTCACTGATTAATACTAATAATAATAAGTTAAATAGGAAAATATAAAAAGATTCTGAATCTATACCATTATTAAAAAGAAAATCCTTCTTCCTTACTTTCACACCCAAACAATAGAAAAAGAAAAAAAATTTATAATATAATTAAAAACAAAATTCTATTTACTTGATTTATCGCCCAAACAATAGTAAATAGTAAAGGTAAATTAAAAAAAAAAAAAGGATGAAAAAAAAAGAACAAAAATATTTCACAATAATATTCTATATTATCAATTAAAAATGGAATGAAAATTAGGTAAATAAATAAGTACTATATTATCAATTAAAAATGGAATGAAAATTAGGTAAATAAATAAGTATCTGTTCATTTAAAAAAAAAAAAAATAAGTATCTGTTCAAACATATTTTCTCAACCAACACATTCACTAAGGCTCAATCTCATGACTTCCCACATAAGAGAGGTCACTACATGCCATCTGAGCACAAGGTGCTTGGCAACAAACATTAGGTTAATTGAAAAAGGAAATGAATATTAACAATTGTTTGAAAATAAGAAAAAATTCATAATTGACTAAAATAGAAAAAAAAATGGTCAGATCATTGCATTTTAATTTTTCACAATAATATTACACAGTATAATACATCAAATCACAAGTATGTCATAAATTTTACACAATTTTAAACAATAGAATGGAAATATTTCAATAATAATATTCTACACTATCAAGTAAAGGTAAATTAAAAATGAAAAGGAAATACTTCAATAATAATATTCTACATCATCAATACTAAAGACATATTTTAAACAATAGTAAAGGTAAATTAAAAATGTAGCGAAAATTAAAAATGAAATGAAAATATTTCAATAATAATATTCTAAATCATCAATTAAAAATGAAACGAAAATTTAGTAAAAATATCATTGCATTTGATATTTTAGTTTGCTAATTGATTAATTGACTAAAAATAAAAGAGAAGTAATTGGATGAAAATAAATATGATATTACTAATGGATTGAAAATTTAAAAGGAAATGAATATTAATAATTGACTGCAAATAAAAAATTATTCATAATTGACTAATATGAAAAAAATAAATGGTTAGATCATTGCATTTTAATTAAAATGGAAGGGAAACTAAAATTGAACGCCAATATTTCAATAATAATATTCTACATCATAAATAGTAAATGCATATTTTAAACAATAGTAAAGGTAAATTACAAATGGAACAGAAATATTTCAATAATAATATTATACATCCTCAATTAAAAATGGAACACAAATTAGGTAAAAATATCACTCCATGTAATATTCTAATTGACTAAAAATACAAAAAAATAATTGACTGAAAATGAATATGATATTACTAATTTATTTAAAATATAAAAGGATCGCTAATTGACTAATATTATACCATTATATATTTTCACCGAGTCACCCATCCTGATCAATTGAAGGTGTTAGCTCTAGACGATGATGGACAAGATTGTGTTGCTACTACCAATGTCGTCTACAAAGAGGTTTCAACAATGTGTAAATAAAATCGTTGATATTATATTTTTTAAATGACAAAATTGCTATATGTATAGACAAAAAAAATATCCTCCATACAAATGAATTAAGATAACAATTCATTCATATAACTGAGTTGCTAGAAAACGAACACATTTGTATAATTTATAAAAAAAAAAAATACTAAACAATGATAAAAAAAATCTCCAAAGTTATAACACTACATGCATACATCTACACATTAGCTATTAATTTGAGCAATTATTTGCTTAAATTCATACAATGATAATATAAAAACACATAAATGATCCAACCCGTATATTCAATTGAACTATATAATATTTGATGTTCTAACTTAAATAATTATATACCGATCCAAATATTCTTAATATATTACAACAAATCTATTCCGTGCATCGCACGGGCGCAAATACTAGTTATAATTAATAAAGAATACTTAATTATTATGGTATCTCCATCCTTTCTCCCCTAAAATTCGTAATCTGTCACCATATAATCAACTTCTTTATTTTCTATAATTTCCATTACACATCTTCATCTTTTTTAGTATTGTAATTATACTAAAACTCTGTATTTGATGTATATATTAAAGAATACTTAATTATTATTCACAAAAAACATTTGCACTTTATATCCCATAAATCATTCAATCTTCCGTGTGTGAAGCATCTTTAGATCTTGATCAATAATACAACCGTAATCCTCTGAAAGTCGTATGCCATCCAGATAAATATGTCTACAACTCAAATAAGAAATGAAAAGCAAGTACATGCATAGGGAAATTAAGAAAATATATACTCCATATGATCAATTTCTTACCAAATATAATGGAGAAAATTACCGATTTGGTCCCTCGACTATGAGGATTTCACCAATTTGGTCCTCGACTATCAAAATTACTCAATTTGGTCCTCGACTATGACATTTTTACTTGATTTGGTCCTAAGTGTTATTTGCAAGTCAAACCTAAAGGGCAATTTTGAGATTTTAAAAAAGTATCTTCCTTCTTCTTCCCTAAATCTAAGTCGTTTGTTTTATATAGATAAGTTATTTGTTTTCGATAGCAGTCGCAGCTTCAATATGCAACCAAAGTGCCGTGAATTATCTTCATCAAGCTATAATAATCGAATGATGTTCAAAAATTTGATGCCTTGTGCCAACATCATTTAAATTCCAGCTATAAGCATCTCCATTTTCGAACATCATTTGATTCTTATAGTTGGATGAAGATGATTCACTGCACTTTGGTTGCATATTGAAGTTGCGACTGCTATCGAAAACAAATAACCTATTTATATAAAACAAACGACTTAAATTTAGAGAATAAGAAGGAAGATACTTTTTTAAAATCTCAAAATTGCCTTTTAGGTTTGACCTGCACATAACACTTAGGACCAAATCAGGTAAAAATGTCATAGTCGAGGACCAAATTGAGTAATTTTGATAGTCGGGGACCAAATTGGTGAAATCCTCATAGTCGAGGGACCAAATCGGTAATTTTCTCAAATATAATGCTATAATCTCCAATTTACATAGGTTGGGAGAATTTTTAAGCAATTGCAAAGCGATAGTGAACTGCTTTTCGCTTGCAAAATTCAAACTATATAATTTGATTACTTATAGATTTATTGCTATTGGGAACATTGGTGCGACTAATACAAAATCTTCACCCTTAACAAAAAAAAAAAAAAACAAAACAAAAAGGGGCAAATCAGCCTTCGGACAAAACCCTTACAAGAAAGAGAATGTGAAAGTAGAGATTCTTACCAAGAAGAAGTGACCCAAGCAAAGAGTCTTAATTGCTTTCAAATGAAATGCAAACCATCGCAATTCGACCTCTTAGCTTGTACACAACTTATAATAGACAAGCTTTCAAGTTTTGGAACTCTGATCTCAAAATTATTAATCCATAAACATGTATAGAATTTCAGCTTCTCAAGATTAGGAATTTGTAGACAATTCCATTAAGTTCATCACTAAATTGAACAACCTCAAAAACTAATGAGGTGAGACTGGAGAATATAGAGCATGCCTTTATTGGAATATAAAAAAACGAAATAGCCGAATTTCAATTTTTTTAAGTATTCTTAATTCTCTTTTGAGTAACATTGTCATTGTATTCATGATCTTCCGTGTTTGTCCTTTATTGGGTTACTGTTATTCTTAGTTGTACTATGAACTCTTGATCTTGCAAGTGCCTATTGATATTCTACCGTGATAATTTTTCCCCTACATGTTTCATGTGGAAGTATTGAATAAAATATTAACATTTATTATACTTGTATAAGGTTCTTGAATAGTACCATTTTCATAACTTGTTTACTTGATAATAACGATTGTGTGTGTGTGTGTGTGTTTTTTTTTTTTTTATATAAAGAAAATCCATGAATGAATCGGTACTCGTCCTTTAGGTATCTTGCTCAGTGTTCATTTAGTTCAACCATTATTGTTGAATGAATTATTATGGATAAAGAAATTTCTAATTTAAAGAATTCAGATGAGGTAGTAAAATATTTTTTGAACGGTTGGTAAATATGATGTTACTGAAGAAAGTGTTTGGTTATTTAGCAGTTTGGAGCAATAGTTTGTTTCAAACCACTTTAAATACAAACATTACAATTTACAATGTTTTCACTTAGCATTTTGAAGAATAATTTTCCCAAAACACTCATATATTAAAAAAAAAAATATTTACTGTGGAACAATTTCGACTCCTTGAATGACCAAAGCGAGTTTAGCTGGCTTACTGCTTGCCCATCAACGGATGGGCAAGGTTGATGTATAAATTGGAGCCTTGAGGCTCCTTTTATTGGAGCCTCAAGGCTCCATGCCACTTTTTTCACTAATGTGAGAAAAGTGACAAAATTAAGGGGAGCCGAACGTTCGGCTCCCATATGTTTTATTTTTATTTTATTTTAATTTATTTTTTTTATTAAATTATTATTATTATTATTATTATTATTATTATTATTATTATTTTTATACCCTTTAGGTCATTCTATATGTTAATCTAAACAGTTATTTTTTTTTCAAATATATTTTTACCAACTACTAATATAATTTGTTGGTCAAACTCGCTAATATAATCCGCTATTTTCTAACTGCTTACACAATCTGCTAACCGCTGATTTCCAAACAATGACATTGCGAGGTAGTTTTCCACTTCAATTTGCTGTGTGATTTGAATACGTACTCTATTTGTCAACAAATTTCCCAAGTAGTTAATATGATTGGCTTAATTATTTTATTTCTATTTTTTCATAGTATTAATAAAATACTTGGTAAATAAATATATAACATTATTTTGTATTATAAATTTGATATTTAATTAAAAAAATAGTGTACCAAAAAAGATAACGGACAATGTAGTGAATATAATCAATTAAAGAATTTGAATGTAAAGAATTATTACATTAGAGAAAAATAAAAACAATATAATGAAATTATTTCTCTTAATTAATTTATTGATAATGAATAATTTTTTTGAATAAAGGCATTGTAAGGAGAATGTAGCGAATATAATCAATTGATGAATTTGAATGTAATTAAAGAATTTTTACATTGGAGAAAAATAAAGACAATATAACTAATGAAATTATTTTTCTTGTTTAATTTATTGATAATGAATAATTTTTTTTTTGAATAAAGGCATTACCCGAATAGCAACAGGTAACATGTGGTGTATTATATTAATACATGACAATCATGGAACTTCATGAAAACCAATTTAAGGTCATTCATTGACACAAGTTTTTTTATATTCGATGAATAACCAGAAGGAACCTTGTCGCCATTTAAACAAGCACAAAAACAAACTTGTTTTCTCTTTTATTTGTTGGACAAAGTATGACAAGCTGGTGGTAAGTATGTCCGTTTTCCCGATTCTAGTGGTGCTAACTTCTCCCGTATTCCCATTTCAACCATATCCTTTCTAGCTTTAATACTATCTTTTGTCTTTCCCTGATAGGTTACCATAAGCTGGAAAATCATTTATGGTGCAAAAGATCATTGCTTAAAATGACGCAACTTAAGTACTGATAAGCTTTGAATTAGCCCATAATTATGCTTCGTTTGTACTAATTTCTGAGTGAATGTTAGGTGTTTATGCGAGAATGAAGCATATTTCAGGTGTTTATGGCTTAAGGAAAGGAAATGTAGATTGGGGCATACAAGAGCTTAAAATGAAGGCAAATCAAGATGATATTAAGGCAAAGTGGTTCACAAATGGAAGAGCACAATGATAACAACGACCAACGGAGCATCAGAGCGAAGGAGAAGAGAAAACAAGTGACACTTTGGCTAGCTTTCAGATGGTCAGGTGTCACGCTGCTGGTCATGCCGTGTATATAATAATAATAATAATAATAATAATTATTATTATTATTATTATTATTATTATTATTACTAGTTATCCACCCGTGCGATGCACGGACAAAGTGTGTGTGTGTGTGTATATATATATATATATATATATATATATATATATATATATATATATATATAAATCATATCTTAAACCTTAAGATCAAATCTTTATTATTATTTTTATTTGAATTGGACTTTCTATTTTTTTATGATAAGTAAACATAAAAGAACTCAAAAGTATAATGATTGTTGAAAAATGTTGGTGTTATATGTGTATAAAATCACGACATAACATATGTATTTGTTGATTTTTTACAAACATGATTTTTTTTGGTATTAATATATAAATATCTATGTAACAAAAAATAATAAAATACAAAATTTGATATATTATTATTATTATTAAACACGTCTTTATATACAACATTTGACATTGAAAATCATATTCTACATTGTCGTTGCAAATAAGTAATTTAAGACCGTTCTGTAATTTATTATTTTTTAAAAAAATTTTATTTATCCTATCGTAAAAAATATTACATTTTGAGAAATGTTATTTATCATATTAAATTCTAAAAAACCCAATTAAAACATTAATACCAAAACAATAATAATAATAATTACCCTTAACCTGGAATTTAATATATTTGAAATATTTATTTAAATTAGTGTGTGGGTGTGTGTGTATATATATATATATATATATATATATATATATATATATATATATATATATATATGATAGTTATGCTGTGCATCCGTATGCACCATGCATGGTGCATAGTGCATACGGATGTCAAAACGACGTCGTTTTATTAAAAAACGCGCGTCTCCCCTTTAAAAAAAATCAGGTTCGATTCTCAGCAACAACATTATATTGTTCATTCATTCTGGAATTTTAGTTCATAGATTATGGAATTATAGTTCATTGATTATGGAATTATAGTTCATCGATTCTGGAATTGTAGTTCATCGATTCTGAAATTTTAGTTCATAGATTATGAAATTTTAGTTCATTCATTCTGAAATTTTTAGTACATAGATCAGATTCTGAAATTATAGTTTATCGATTATGGAATTTTAATTTATATGTTGTTGCTGGAAATCGAACCTGATTTTTTTTAAGGGGAGACGCGCGTTTTATTAAAACGACGTCGTTTTTACATCTGTATGCACCATGCAGGGTGCATACGGATGCACAACATAATTTGCCATATATATATATATATATATATATATATATATATATATATATATATATATATATATATATATATATATATATATATATATATATATATATATTAGATGCCCGCATGGGTAGCTCAACTGGTCATGGAGGTGAAACTTTGGAATGATGACCAGGGATCGAGTCTCACCAGCGGTAGTGTGGGAGCAACCTATCAAAGTGAGGGGGGCTTCTTGTGCGCAGTGAGCACCGGTCTAGCCTCTATGGTTCATGTTCAGTTGAGTCACCATGATTTACATCCTCCCAAAGACCCTGTCGGGCCGGGGTGTGGGGGGCCCTTAGGGTTGGGGTTCAACCTTTGGAATGATATATTATATATTAGTTATTTAGTTTTTCAGACCTAGCAGCCCAACTAATATTTCTGAAGCCCAAAAAAAATCCGGCCCATGGATCAAGTATAAATGTAAAGAAACCCGTTGTTACCCTAATTTCTCGCTAGCAGCTCTGTCCGATCTCTCTACGCTCTCTACTTGGTTTTCTAGCAATTTCGCTCGATCCTTCCAAAATCAAACCCTAAATCGTCCTTATACTTCCCAAATAATCCACAAAACTCCAAAAATTACACAATAGTTAAGTGTTTTTGTTCTTACATGCGTTTGAGGCGGAAATCAGTACTGTTTTTGGACGAAGAGACCGTAAATTGCGAAAGTTCAAAATCAAGATTTCAAACAGAATCAAAGGTAATCCTTGTAATCTTTCATTTCTTTTTTTTTTTTTTCGATCTAAAATTTTTGATTACTATACACATTACATCGTTTTTTGTAAGGTTAGATAATAATATGAAATTAAATTAAATTTTTTGGCATTTGAAATATGTATGCTGTTCGATTCACTTGCATGCATAAGATTGTTAGATTTTTATGCTTGAATGCATACATACATATTTTTTCAAGTAATAAATTTTAATAATTAAAAAGAAAATTATCTTTGTTACACTTGAATTATTTAAAGATTATATGGCAATTTAAATATTCAAATAACCGTGTAATGTGTTACGATTCTAAATTAATTAAATCTTACTATCGAAATGTAAAATTAACACTATACATATTTATTTAATGTATCTATAATATTATTATAAAGAAAATTTGATATTTGTAAGTGGTATAATAAATTGCTGTTAAATTATTTGATATTTGTTTAATTTGAAAGATTTCTTTTTTTAAAAAGGAAATTAATTTTCTGGTTATTATTTAATATATAAAGTGTTATGTACAAAATAAATTAACACTGGAAAATTTTAAAGCTTTAAAATACAATATTTATGTGAAAATTGGATTTGAATTTTAAGAACCACCAAATTTATGTCCTATATTATTTAAAAACATTTATAGTATAAAATTGCCAGTAGGTTTTTTTTTTTTCTCTTTTTTTGCTTACCTCAAATATAAAATACATTCAAACATTATCTATCTACAACGTAAATAACTACTGGTAATGCAAGTAAGAATTCTGTTTTAAAATATTTTATGAGACAATGACAGGTACGTTTCAAATACTAACATTAATCTTCCTCTGCTTGCTTTCTTTTGCCACCAATGATAAATGATCCTTTTAGCTTCCTCATATTGCTTTGATGTAGTTTATATTAGATGTTGATAATCTGTGATAGTAAAGGAAGAGTGATATATGAACATATAGCCTTGTCAACATTATCATCCCACATAATGCACTTAAGCTATTTGTGACTGTAAAAAAAAAACATTTAAAAGCAGCCTGTAATTAGAAAATATATTTTTTTCAGTTCAAATAATTTTTTTTTTTTCAGTTGACAATGGTAGCATGCTTAAACTTGTCCATATAGCTGATTGCTTGTTTTGTATTTTAAGTAGTTCCTAATACATAAGAAATTATTCAGTCCATAAATCTTCTCCTTTTTGAATTGATTTCATATTTCTCAGCATTTTCTGTAGGTATATGCTTATGGATAATAAGCAAGGTTTTTGGTTTGTGACAAACAAAAACATTATACATTATTATATAACACAAATAATACTGAAAATTACTAAATTTCTTTATTTACCTTTGCATTGTGAAATACACATCCTCTGATCTTGATTGGGCCTTTTGTTTTTGTTTCAGAAACCTCATATGTATTCACTAATTGTTGGTGGGCTCTCCGTCGGTCAATGTGAGAATGAAAGCATCTGAAAAAAGGGGAACACCATCAAGCTTGTTGTTTGCCGGAAAAATAGACCACCAAAAGAACATCAGAACCAGAATCCTTGATTCCAGACAGACCAACCAAGCCACCATCAAAGCAAATGACACCGGAGTGGGAAGCCAGGGCCAGACCAGAAGCAGAGAACATCCCCTCTGCTTACACCCTAATCCACGGACCCAAGACCAACCAAACCAGTCGGAAAAATCGCAGACAACGGAGTGAAATGGTGGAACAAAAGCCTCCATTAACCAACTCCATATCAGTCCAAACTCCAGGCACGGATTTAGTTCAAAAAGAGTCCAAAAAGGAGAACGTCCTAAATATGGTGTGTCTCACGTCGGAGGGGACTCATATGCCTGAGCAGACAACCACGGCTCCAGCATGTGTGCATGGACTTAGAATGTCCAACCTACATTACTGCCACAGCAGCAACCATGAGCCTAGGCACCATTTCCAAGCAAGGAATCCAAACTGGATAGACTCGCCGGAAAAAGCCCACCAAGAAGGAACAAAGGAGCGGAGGAGAAAAAAAGAGGGAGAGCAAGCCAACCATCTTGCTCAAAGCATGAGAATCCATAGCACCCTATATAACGTGTATATATAAGCAAATGTGTGTACATATAACGTGTATATATAAGCAAAGCCCTGTTCCCAAGAATCAGCATCCACACGTTACCTTGGCAGAAAAGTCAACAAATCAGCGAAAAAATAGGAGACAGCAGAAAGTTCTAAAACTTAGCCCCTAAGATTAAAAAAAAAAAAACAAAAACGCCATCGTTTGAGTTGGGCGGGAAAATGAAGCCTTCTGATTGGCTGAAATTTAGTGGCTTTTATATATGTATAGATAGATAGATTATTATTATTATTTATTATTATTATTATTATTATTATTATTATTTTGAAATCAAACCAATCAAGAACATTGTGTATTCAAATTAGCTAAATACAGACCTTTATTACAGTGTATATATTCTATGGTATTTATACAAACTAGTATTTGTCTCGTGCAATGCACGGAAAATATGTTATAAAAATATACCCTATGTGAAGTTTATTCATATATAACATTTTTGTTATTTAATAATTATTATGTGTGAATTCCTGTGATAAAATTATGAACATAAATATATTTACAATTAAAATAATATTTAAGGTGGGTGATTACTACAAATCTTAAACTATATTAAAAATTTAGTACATAGCATTTAATATTACAAATTTTTTAGAACTTAGTAAACTACAATAGTAATTGAATTACAATTTTAGAGTCACCACGGATCAAAATTTTTAGACCTTTTAGATTTCTAACTCTAGATGTAGCAATATACAACTGACCTTTAAAGATCAAAATCACAATCTTAGTTCGAACATTGATTTTTTCTTCCAAATACTATCGAATTAAGTGTGTAATCAATAAAAGATGAGAACTAATAACAGGGCCGGTCCTATCATTTTATAGGCCCAGGGCGAAACAAAAATAAGGGCCCTTAATATATAAAGTTAAAAGATAGTAAATTATTTTGTAGACTCAGCTCAGATCTATCTTGTAAGGTAGACCTGGGTCCAAATGATCACAATTTACATTTTAAAAATTCACAATTTTTATACTACGAAGTACGAACACATAATGTTAATATATATGTACTTTATTATCTTATTTTGTATTCACAAATTTTTGTCGAATACTACAATCACACAATATTAACATATTACGATTTGATAACCTTGTATTTTATTCACAAATTTCCTTCTATAGTTGTTATGTGTTTTGACTTATAAACACAATTTATATTCTAGAAGTTCGCAATTCTAATACTAAATATATATAATTTATACCAGGGCCGGTTTTTAGATTTTTGTTGTCCTGTTCAGATAAATAAATAAGGCCCTACCAAAATTAAAATCTATAAAATTAATACCGTAATTTTATTATCTAAATATATAACAACAACAAAATTATTCGTGCATCGCACGCACACTGCACGCACATCGCACGGATAATTGGGTAATTATTTGCTCGAATTCAAGCAAGGATAACATAAAAAAAAAAAACATAATCGATACAACCTATTTCATCAATTGCACTATATAATATTCGTTGTTATAATTTTAAGATTATAACAAATCTTTTCCGTGCAACGCACAAGTAAAGATAGATATATTATGGAATAATAATAATAGTGTGCACAAGTTTTGAACCTTAGACCTCAAAGTTAAAATACAATAAATACATGTTCCTACCATTTCTTTATAAAGTCTTTTAAGTTTAATTAAAAACTTTTAATTTTTATTTCTAAACTAACTAGGTAAAAATAAAATATTGAGCTTCTAAAATTTGGGACCCCTCTAAAATTTGGGGCCCTGTGCGGTAGCCCAGCTTGCACAACCCAAAATCCGGGTCTGATTTATACGTCGTTTAGGACCAGGATCCACCTTGTAAGGTGCACCCTAGTTTATGGTATAAAAGTCTTATAAAAGGTTGTATGGGTTAATTGAAAATAACAAAATGATAATTTTGAATTTTTGTAAATATATAATTTTTTATATTAAAAAAAAATTGTATAATAGTCTTGGAGTAGTGCCCATTCAAACTTTGGGACCCTATATGAAGTCTAATCATAAATTAATTCAACATTTACTAATATATATCTATTAACTAAGATAAATATATCAAATGGTCGTAATTTTTAAATAGATTTAAAAATTAATAAATAATGTTGAAGTAATGGATTCAAATATTTCCATATGCAATTAAACATTTGTTTTAAATTTATCAAAAAAAAATTCTAAAAACAAAGTTAGGGGCCCTCCCAACAGTTGGGCCCAGGGCGGGTGCCCATTCTGCCCTCCCCTCTGGGCCAGCCCTGACTAATAATTCGAGAATATAATCTTAATGTTACTAAGCCTACTTCACGTCAATAAGTTGGAGAGTGTTGTTGGATAGTATCCGATGAATCCACGAATAACGCATCTTTGTCTCCGTAGTCCTCAATATGCACATCAAATAATCTTAAATATTAGGCCGCCTAGCTATGCCATATATTAATTTCAAATTTATGAACTTTGGGGTTGCATGCAATAAAAAAGTATATTTTAAATATACTAAGGGTACATTATATATGTATGTATATAAAAATAATGTATTTTTAATATATTAAAAATGTATTTGATATTCATGATCCATACAATTATGTGGACCATCGTTCACACAATAATTTGCCAGTAGAAATTGAAATATATATATATATATATAAAAGAAACTGTCATTGGAAATTATTATCATTATTATTATTGCAATTATTATTATTATTGTTATTGTTATTATAATTAACAATAGTATTATGGTCTTGTGAAAATTAAATGTTGATTATCACTATTTAATTTTCACAAGACCATATGGCTTTATTATATATAGGATAGATTTCATCTAATCATTTTAAAGGAGCAAATAATGCATAGACGCATATAACCAACATAGTTGGCGTGGTGGTTCAGCACCTTGTCCCTTAAGCTTGAGATTGGGGGTTCCATTTCCATCAATGTGAATGGACCCCTGGCCTACCACTTAGTGTGTTGACCGTTAAAAAAACAAACAATTTACTCCTTCAAGTGAATAGAAAAAAAAAACTTTATTGTATTACGATGTCCAAAAAAAATTCTCTCTATAAATATAACAATATTTATTATCTAAAGACTAAACTACGTTCATAAAATTGTTTCTGGCCAACAAATTTGAAACACATTTCTAGACAAAGTAACAACTAAAAACACATTTCTAGACAAAGTAACAACTAAAAGAATTTCTTTGAAGATTTTTTTTTTTTTTTCAAATATGAACTTCACCCAACTATATGTACAATGGGTACTTAAATGAAGTAGGTTAAATTGAACACCAAAATAAAAATAAAAGAAACTATATTTAATGCAATACGAACTAAGAACACACCTATTATATAACCTATCACACTATCAGCGTCAACATCATCTGAAATATAAATCTAGTAGCTACAATTGAAGGGAGACATTATATGCTTAGCAAAATAACGAACATATCATCCTTATCTTACAAAAGTTCACTACCATTGATTACATTTCTACTTTAAACCATGCAATGGAGCTGCACTATATTCTCAATTCCTAAAAGTCTGGGGAGCCAACCACTCCATACCCAAGGTTATAGTCCAGGTAGACAACTTGTGCTTTTGGAGATGCACGAGGAAAGCGCAACAACTCTCTTGAAATTTTGAGAGCCATGGAAGGATTGAGATCATCTGTTCCTTGAATAACAACTTTCTCTAAGGTAGGGGATTTAGAGAGCAACATTTTCACAAAAAACATTTGCAATTCGGATCCCATAAAACGTTTAATCTTCAGTGTGTGAAGCATCTTTAGATCTTGATCAATAATACAACCGTAATCCTCCGGAAGTCTTTCGCCATCAGATAAATATATCTACAAATCAAACAAGAAATGAAAAGCAAGTAC
This sequence comes from Ipomoea nil, assembly GCF_001879475.1. Taxonomy (NCBI): domain Eukaryota; kingdom Viridiplantae; phylum Streptophyta; class Magnoliopsida; order Solanales; family Convolvulaceae; genus Ipomoea; species Ipomoea nil. Next base: position 3,794,222 of record NW_017617502.1, on the reverse strand, counting down.
ATGCATAAGGAAATTAAGAAATTATACACTCCATATTATCAATTTCTTACCAAATGTGATGCTGTAATCTCCAGTTCACATAGGTTGGGGGAATTTTTAAGCAATTGCAAAGCGATAGTGAACTGCTTTTCGTTAGCAAAATTCAAAGCATATAGCTTGATTACTTGTAGATTTATTGCTATTGGGAACATTAGTGCGGCTAATACAAAATCTTCACCCTTAACCAAAAGAAAAAAAAAAACAAAAAAACAAATCAGCCTTAGGACAAAACCCTTAGAGGCTAAAAAAGAGAATATGAAAGTAGAGATTCTTACCTGCAAGAAGAACTGACTCAAGCAAAGAGTCTTAATTGCTTTCAAATGAAATGCAAACCATCGCAATTCGATCGCTTGTGCAGAAAAAATAATAGATAAGGTTTCAAGTTTTGGAACTCTGATCTCAAAATTACTAATCCCTGAACATATGTAGAATTCCACCTTCTCAAGATTAGGAATTGTGTAGACAATTCCATTAAGTTTATCACTAAATTGAACAAAGTTGAAAACTAATGAAGTGAGATTGGAGAATATAGAACAGGCCTTTATTGGCAAATAAAAACTGAAATAGCCTAATATCAGTTGCGTAATTGTCTGGCACGAGAGTATACAATATGGCAACTTATATTCATAATTAGGTTCACAACAATTCAGAAAGATTTTAAGTTCCTGAATACCATTTCTTGATAGAAATAGCAACCATCGATCTAAATCTGACTGTTGGAGCATAAGATCTGATAAAGGGCATAGAGTAAATTTCTTAACAGGTCCAGCATGGCGCAAGAGAATGTCATTTATCATGTTCACAAAAGCTGCGCTTTTATCACCTTCGCATCTTTCGACACACTGTAAAAAGTCCCAATCAACCACAATCCGCCCCTGCCCGGACCAAACATCCCTCCACCGAGTCGAGAGTATAGCAGTTCTTGCCGCGTCTCGAGTGGGTAACCTCTCCAAAATTATTTCCTTAACGTCTGCTGGCAGTTCACTTATTACATCGCTACTTGAATCGCAGTTTGTAGCCATTAGAGATAGATGGTGAAAGTTTACAAGTGATCAGAGAGGGAGAGAAAGGGGCGAGAGGCTATGCAATTGACGGAAGGGAGAGAGACAGGAGCTAACTATTTAATTGTTTTTAATTTAATGAGTTGTGATTTCTAGTTCAAATATAATTCTATTTAATAAAGAATATACTTAAGTATTAAGGTATCTCCTTGAGTTGTGATTCCTCAGACATTCCAATGAATAAAGTACAGTAAACACGCACACATATGTTTCAGTATACTTTATATATAAAGTAAAGTATATCTCTTTTACTTTACTTTATTCATTATATTGGGAACTGGGAAGTATGAGGAATGGCCATATTTGGTGAAGGGTGTTGTTATTTGTACCCCTTTAATTAAAATGGGATAAAAAATACATTGAAAATATAAAAAGTTAAAAACTTATAATAAATACATAGGGGTGGAAATAGCCTAATGAGTGGTCAAAATGTTATTTGCACCACCTTAATTAAATCACATTTATTATATTTAAATATTAATTAATTAATTTAAAATTAAAAAAAAGAAAAAAAAAAGAATAAATCCCGCCTTCTCCGGTGAGAATCACCGGAGAAGGCAACTGGCTATCTTCTCACCGGAGAAGGCTACATGGGTCGCCTTCTCCGGTGAGAAGGCGACCCCTGGGTTGCCTTCTCCAGTGAGAAGGCATATATGTCCATAGCTTTCTCACCGGAGAAGGCGATGGTTTCCTTCATTGTTATTATTTTTTTGTTTTTTTTTTAACAACCCGTTGGGTTGCCTTCCCCGGTGAGAAGGCAGCCCATTTGCCTTCTCACTGGAGAAGGTGACGGGAGGGAGGGTGGTTTGATTTGCTTTTTTTTAAAAAAAAAAAATTTTAAAAAATTGAAAAACAAATAATAATCTTTGACCACATTTAATGATGGTGGTGTAAATAATAAATTTATATTTACACCACCTATAAAGCTATTTGACATACTAAATAGGTGGTGCAAATAGCAAAATAGGTGGTGTAAATAGAATTTCCCTTGGTGAATGGCTATTATTTTTTAGTAGTGTTGCAAAAATCACGCTTATTATCGTCCGATCGCGTCGAAGAACGTCAAAATCGATCTCCTCTACGGCCAGACGTCTAGGTGGCTGGCTTGGCGACCGTCTAGGCGGCACCTAGCCCGCCTAGCCGGTCGAACTGTCGCAAATTGTTTTTTTTTTTTTTTTTTTTATTTAATGAGTTGAGATTTCTAGTTCAAAATATAATTCTAATTAATAAATAATACTTAATTATTAAGGTATCTCCTTGAGTTGTGATTCCTCAGACTTCCCAATGAGTAAAGTAAACACACACACATATATGTTTCAGTATACTGTACATATAAAGTAAAGTATATCTCTTTTACTTTACTTTATTCATTAAATTGGGAACTGGAAAGTATGAGCAATCCAATGATCATATATATGTGTTTTAAGTCAGGTTGGTAAATTGACTGTTAGCTGTTAGCAGTGTTGTAAAAATTACGCTTAAGTCCCGATTAATCGGCGTCTAATCGTGTCGAGGAATGTCAAAATCTGCCTCTTTCGCGGCCAGCCGCCAAGGTGGCTGGCTAGGCGGCCGGCTGCCTAGGTGGTCGAGGCAGCACCTAGCCCGCCTAGCCGGTTGAACCGTCGCAAATCGATTTTTTTTAAGGTTATTCGCCAAAGAGACGTTGTTTTGACGAATAACCCCATAAAAAATAATCGCGATTATTCGCGATTTTAGAACGGCAAAGGCAAATTGCGCAAACGGCAGAACACTTTCAAAGCCACCGCGAACTGCTTCAGACTCCAGCCTCCGCCACGCCCTGCACTAAGATCGATCCCAATTCGCAATTCTCCTCCTCATTATATCCTACCTTAATTTGAGGAGGAGAATTGCAAATTGGGATCGATCTTAATTGCAAATGACGAAAATACCCTTAATAATTTCATATTTCGGCATGTCTTAAACGAAAAGATGACCGACATGATGAATTTTGACACTAAAACAATATTTGTGGATGAAAATTGATACTAAAACAATAGTGGTTGATAAAAATTGGTAAGAATTAAACATGTGGACCAAAACTGTCATTTTGCTAATACTCGTGAGACCAAAATTTGTATTTGCTGAATACTTAATTATTAATGTATCTCCCTCCCTCCCCATAAAATTCCCAATTTGTCACCATATAATCAACTTCTTTATTTTCTTTAATTTCCATCTTACCTCTTCGTCTTTTTTAGTATTGTAATTGTAATTATATTGGAACTCCGTATTCAATATATATATATATATATATATATATATATATATATATATATATATATTAATAAATATTATTTAAAAAACAAAAAAAAAAATCTTTATTGTATTAGGATGTCCATAAAAAATGATCTCTATAAATATAACAATATTTATTATCTAAAGACTAAAATCTACTATCTACTATATATATATATATATATACTAATAAGAGCCCAAGAGAGTTAGGCCTAAAATGGGTAGAAAATGTGTCCGTCACAGATTTTAATCAAATGAATGGCTCAGATTGATCAGATTTTAATTTTTTCTTAATATTTACTAATTTATCCTCAATGAATATGATTTTCCGTTAACTTTTCCGTTAAATATTATCTTTTCCGTTAATTTCTGTTAGTTCACCGTTAACTTATTCATTGATTTCAATAAGAAAGGTCTTAAGTTCGAAGTTCGAACCCCATCCCAATCAAAGTTGGCATATTTAATACTTTATTTTACTTTTATTAAATTAAATAATAATTTAGTAGTTACAACAATAAATAATACATATGCATTTCGATCTTTAATTTAGAATTATGTATCTACAATGTTTTTATTCAAAAAATTTATTTATTATCAATAAATTAAATAAGAGAAATAATTTCATTAGTTATATTGTCTTTATTTTTCTCCAATATAAAAATTCTTTACATTCAAATTCATCAATTGATTATATTCGCTACATTGTCCCTACAATGTCTTTATTAAAAAAAAAATTATTCATTATCAATAAATTAATTAAGAGAAATAATTTTATTATATTATATTATCTTTATTTTTCTCCAATTTAAAAATTCTTTACATTCAAATTCATCAATTGATTATATTCACTACATTGTCTATTATCTTTTTTTGTACACTATTTTTTTAATTAAATATCAAAGTTATAATACAAAATAATGTTTTATATTTATTTATCAAGTATTTTATTAATACCATGAAAAAATTAAGAAAAATATAATTAATAAAGTTAATAATATTAACTACTTGAGAAATTTGTTGACAAATAGAGTATTCAAATTACATAACAAATTGAAGTGAGAACTATCTCGTAATGTTCTTGTTTGACAATCAGTAGTGTTAGCGGTTAGCGTTAGCGGATTATATTAGCTTATTTGACCAGCGAATTATATCAACGCTGGGTAAAAAGATATTTGAAAAAATTAGCTTTTTAGATTAACATGTAAAATGACCTAAGGGTATACATAATAATAATAATAATAATAATAATAATAATAATAATAATAATAATAATAATAATAATAATAATAATAATAATAATAATTGTTTTAAAAAATAAAAAAAAATTAAGCCAATCATATTAACTACTTGAGAGATTTATTTACAAAAAGAGTATTCAAATTACACAACAAATTGAAGTGGAAAACTACCCCGCAATGTCCTTGTTTGACAATCAACAATTAGCTCTTCAATATTAGTATATATTTAAAATTTTATGCCCTAATTTTTATTTGTTCTCCCTTATGTCCCGTATTTGGTTTCAACCATACCTATACAATTATTTTATTGACAATTATAATCAATCTTGACTATATTATCTTGCATTTGTAAACTTAGAATTACCTATTCAATTATTTATGCATGAATAATACTAATATAATCCTGCCTTGATATACTTTAAAGTACTTATTAAAAAAAATATTGGGCATTATCTCAATCGCACAATGCGCGTAAAAAACTAGTACCTTCATAAAATTGTTTCTGGTCAAATTTGAAACAAATTTCTAGACAAAGTAAAAACTAAAAGAATTTATTTGAAGAGTTTTATTTCAAATATGAACTTCATCCAACTATATGTACAATGGGGTACTTAAATGAAGTAGGTTAAATCGAACACTAAAATCAAAATAAAAGAAACTATATTAATGCAATAAGAACTAAGACGACACCTATTATACCTATCACACTATCAGCATAAACATCATCTAATACAAATTTAGTAGCTATAATTGAAGGGAGACATTATATTCATCAAGTCTACTGCTTAGCAAAATAACGAACATATCATCCTTATCTTACAAAAGTTCACTACCATTGATTACATTTCTACTTTAAACCATGCAATGGAGCTGCACTATATTCTCAATTCCTAAAAGTCTGGGGAGCCAACCATTCCATACCCAAGGTTATTGTCCATGTAGACAACTTCTGCTTTTGGAGATGCACGAGGAAAGCGCAACAACTCTCTTGAAATTTTGAGAGTCATGGAGGGATTGAGATTATTTATTCCTTGAATAACAACTTTCTCTAAGGCAGGGGATTTAGAGAGCAACATTTTCACAAAAAACATTTGCACTTTGGATCCCATAAACTGTTCAATCTTCAGGGTGTGAAACATCTTTAGATCTTGATCAATAATACAACCACAATCCTCCGGAATGCCATCAGATACCAAATATGATGCTATAATCTCCAGTTCACATAGATTGGGAGAATTTTTAAGCAATTGCAAAGCGTCAGTAAACTGCTTTTCGCTAGCAAAATCCAAACTATATAGCTTGATTACTTGTAGATTTATTGCGATTGGGAACATTGGTGCGGCTAATACAAAATCTTCACCCTTAACCAAAAAAAATAAAAATAAAAAAACAAACAAACAAAGACAAAACCCTTACAAGAAAGAGAATGTGAAAGTAGAGATTCTTACCAAGGAGAAGGGACCCAAGCAAAGAGTCTTAATTGCTTTCAAATGAAATGCAAACCATTGGAATTCGGCCGCTTGAACCCAACTAATAATAGACAAGCTTTCAAGTTTTGGAACTCTTATCCCAAAATTACTAATCCCTAAACATGTATAGAATCCTAGCTTCTCAAGATTAGGAATTCTGTAGACAATTCCATTAAGTTCATCACTAAATTTAACAGACTCGAAAACTAATGAGGTGAGACGGGAGAATATAAAATAAGCCTTTATTGGCAAATAAAAAACGAAATAGCCCAATTTCAGTTGCTTAATTGTCGGGCACGAGAGTATACAATATGGCAACTTATATTTATATTCATCAAGGTCCCAATCAGCTAGGAAGATTTTAAGTTCCTGAATACCATTTCTTGATAGAAATAGAAACCATCGATCAAAATCAGACTGTTGTAGCCGAAGACCTGAGTAAATGCATAGAGTAAATTTCTTAATAGGTCCAGCTTGGCGCATGAGAATGTCATTTATCGTGTTCACAAAAGCTATGGTTTTATCACCTTGGCGTCTTTGGACACACTGTAACAAGTCTGAATCAACCACAATCCGCCCCTGCCCCAACCAAACATCCCTCCACCCAGTCGAGAGTATAGCAGTTCTTGCAGCGTCTCGAGTGGGTAACCTCTCCAAAATTCTTTCCTTAATCTCTGCTGGCAGTTCACTTATTACATCCCTACTTGAATTGCACTTTGTAGCCATTAGAGATAGAAGGTGAAAGTTTAGAATTTAACCTTCTAGTGGGTGATCAGAGAAAGGGGCGAGCAGAGGAGAAGGAGAGGGCGAGAGGCTATGCATTATGCAATTGACGGAAGAGAGAGACCGGAGCTAATTATTTCAATTATTTGGAGAGATCAAGATAATTACGGAGTACTTTTTAGGATAGTTATTTAATGAGATGTGATTTCTAGTTAAAATATAATTCTAATTAATAAAGAATACTTAATTCTTACCAAACTAAAGAATACTTAATTATTGTGGTATATATCTCCATCCTTTCTCCCCTAAAATTCCTAATTTGTCACCATATAATCAACTTCTTTAATTCCCATTATACATCGATCTCCATCTTCTTTAGTATTGTAACTATACTAAAACTCTGTATTTGATGTATATATTAATGACTTGTTTTACATGCCAATCATGAATATGAGTTAATGCCCAATGTTTATAATTAAATAAGTATTTGAAATTATAGAGATATTATGGAAGAAGGGTCAAATATGTCCATAATATACTAGATAATATGTATTATAAATGAATTGAGCAGCAAAATGTATTTTTTTAAAATTAATTTTAATTTTTTTTACTTGAGTGTCGACATTTCCGACCACTATCTGTAGTGGTTAGAAATTCCGACAAGCGTTTTTGCGGATACCCAAAGTGGTTGAAAAATCGGTCGGAACAGGGGTTTTCGACCCGATTTTGGCTATTTCCGATCACTTTTTGGTGGTCGGAAAACCGCGAATTTCCAGCAGTGCATGTACTACCATTAATTGTTCATATAGCACCATGAATTAAAATATGGTCCATCTAGACTATTATACTCCCAATTATTTTTCATCTAACATTTTTAGCAAGTTTCTAACAAGTAACTCATCTAATTGCTTACCTGAAAAAAAAAAAAAACAACATGCTGACATGTTTTTTTTTTTTTTCATCTAACTTGTTGTTTTAGTCGCTTTTTTCTGCAGAAAAAATCAATTTTGTTTACGTATTTCCAGATTATGTTAATTTCTTCTATATATTTTTCAGAAAATAGTGAATCTATTTTTCCATCGGTTTTGAAATAAGTATGTTACCGTATTTTGTGGTTTCTGAACCTATTTATTGGCACTGGCATTGATTTTTATTTTGATTTTGGATGACACGTTTATGAGACTATTTGGTACATACCTAAGATTGAGGAGCTTGGAAAAGAGCTAGTTAATAGACTAAGGGACAACAATGATATGTATATTGCTCATCATTTGAGGTATAATAACTACCACGACTTTTGATATAATGTTTGAGGTGTAACTTAATTAACAGACTTCCTTTGCGTGTAGATACGAAAAGGACATGCTTGCATTTACTGGCTGCAGCCACAATCTGACTGAAGTAGATGCTAAGGAACTTCGTGTTATGAGATATAATCTGCATCACTGGAACAAAAAAGAGATAGACAGCGAAGAAAGGAGATTGTCATACGTCCCCGATGGAAGCGGCCATGTTTCTGAAGGCGATGGGGTACCCATCCACGTCAAAAATATACATTTTGCAAGGCAAATTTATGGTAACAACAGCATGGATGCATTCCACTTAGAATACATCTACGTGTTTCACACTCAAAACTCGCAATAGAGCAGGAGTTGGAATCTTTCAAGTCATATCAAAAATCAACATATTCCGGAACTACATAAAAAAAATTGAATTTTTCTGCAGAAAAAAAAATGACAAAAACAGCAAGTTGGATGAAAAAAATAACATGTCAGCATTTTATTTTTATTTTATTTTTCCATGTAAGAAAATTAGATGGTTTACTTGTTAGAAACTTGCTAAAAATGCTAGATGAAAAATAATTGTGAGTATAATAGCTCAAATGGACCATATTTTAATTCGTGGGGCTAGATGAACAATCAGTGTTAGTACATGAGCCTATTTGACCCTTCTGCCCAATATTATATATGAGAAGTTCATACATAAGTATTGAATGTATGTCGAGTTGTCACTACAAGATAATATAGGAGATTCATTATAATTGTCACTAAAATAAATGTTTGCAACTTTATAAAATTGATAGTCTAACTACTTAGTCTAAAAATGGTAGTCTAAATAAATACTATGTTTGGTTTCAGTTTTTCTAAGTATTCTTAATTCTATTTTGAGTAGCATTGTCATTGTCTTCAATTCTTCATCATCTTCACTGTTTGTCCTCTATTGGGTTACTGTTGTTTTTAGTTGTACTATGAACTCTTGATCTTGCAAGCGCATGTTGATATTTTACATTGGTAGTTTTTTCCCTACATGTTTCATGTGGAAGTAAATTTTTTTGAACGATTGGTAAATATGATGTTACTGAAGAAAATGTTTGGTTATTCAACAGTTTGGACTTTGGAGCAACAATTTTGTTTCAAACTACTTAAAATACAAACATTACAATTTACAATGTTTTCACTTAGCATTTTGAAGAATGATTTCCCAAAAACACTCATATATTAAAAAAAACAAAAAAAAAAACAAAAAAAACAAAAAACGTTTACTGTGGAAACATTTCGACTCCTTGAATGACCAGAGCGAGTTTAGTTGGCTCACTTCTTGCCCATCAATGGATAAGCAAGCTTGATGTATAAATTGGAGCCTTGGGGCTCCTTTTAATGCAATATTGTAATCCTGGCTCTTAATAATTAAGGTCCTTATCACCATGCTTATCCTGCTCTCGTGTTGCTTGCTTGCTCGTGTCGAATGACATGAACTAAATATGAGATCTAAATATGATCTAACTGTACAGAGTATAATCGAGAAACCTAACTCGTAGTAGCGGAAGTGAAAGCGTGTAGATCTCCAGTCATAGTTGATATCCTGTTGTGTTGTCTCTTGAACGGTAGACCTGCAGGGTGTTTGCCATTTTGTCTCACACTTGACTCAAAACCCTAGATGGTGTATTGGTATTTTATGAGCAGTATGAGTACCATAACTTTAGTGTTATAATGAATATGTCATGTATCCCATCAATACAGGCTTTATATAGGCATATTGGTGGAATATAGACTTAACCTAATGTCCACTCCAACCAATTACTTAATGGGTCTAGTCCACTTGCACCACATAAATAAGGCCCGCATGGGAAAGTCTTACAATCTCCCACTTGGTGCAAGTAGTAGCACAATTCTCATCAAAGAACAAAACACACGAATCATAGTATTATATCCTCTACTGAATAAGTGAGTAATATCTTCTATGATCACATGCATGCATTTTGATTCCCCAACTTAAAATTCTTTATGAACAAACTCAATGTTTATTCTTGCCTTCTTGGTACCTTAATGGATGTTTCTAAAAATAAAATATAGGGATAAAGTACAAATAAGCCACTGAACTATTTGGGAAAGAGCAATTAAGTTATCGAACTCAAATAACCCCCAAATAAGTCATTGAACTTGGAAAAAAAAAAAGAGCAATTACATTTTTAACAGGTTATCTTCCCACTTTTACTGACTGGGTTGCCACATATTTATTTTATTTTATTTTTCATTATTATATTATAATCTACATGCATTAATTCTAAGCAAATTTTCAAATTAAATATCCAACCCTAAATTATCTCTCCCTAATCGCATGTATCCCTTCTACAACAACATCAAGTTTGGGTTCTTTAGGGAGAGGAAAATCTCGTTCTTCGATACTTCCGACATTCCATTGTTTACTCTGTTCTCAGGCTTGTACTGCTGCATCTTAATCGCACTTTGAACTTCCAATCAACTGAAGCTTCGTTCTTCTTCATTTCAGAGGCATCGAATTGTCCGGCGGTTCGAGTTTCTGTTCAACAAGTTGCAAGGTTAAGATTTTGGAGTTTGTTACTAGACTCATCGATTTCTATTGAGCATTCATAGTTTACTGTGCATCTTTTTTATGTTTGATGTGAAATGGGTGAATTGTTGGAGTGTTTAGTAGAACAGATCGTAAGGAGTAAGTTTTTCCAAAAGGGAAAATAAGTTGGGGGAAGAAAACTGGGACAAAAGAAATGTAGGTTGGTTATTTGAGTGGTATTCAGTGTGAATGTACATGATGTTTGGTTTCAATTTTTGACTTCTTTTTTTTTTGGTTTCTAGGGTGAGGTGTTCCCCACTACAATGGAGGGCAGACATTGATTTTCATTAGGCTTGAATCTGGGAAAGCTGATGGTGATCTATTATAAGCAGATGTCTTTGGGGTTGTTTGTAGCTTTTGCGTTTGTGATTCCAAGAGTTTTTCTGTGACTTGTATTATAATCTTACCCCAAAAGACTGAATCCCCAGCCCTAAGGGCCCCCCACCTCCGACCCGACAGAGCTTGTGGGAGGATGTAAATCACGGTGACTCAATGGGTTAGTAGGTAGGGCCAAATGCCGGTGCGCACAAGGAATCTGCCCACTTTGGACATAATTCCCACACTGCCGCTGCCGAGGTTCAAACCTTGGTCTCTTACCCCAAATACTGCCCACTAAACCATTAAGCTACGCCCATGCGGGTGACTTGTATTATAATCTACCTGGATTAGTGAGAGATAATTTAGTGTTGGATGTTTAATTTGAAAATTTGTTTAAAATTAATTCATGTATATTATAATATAATAATGAAAAATAAAATAAAATAAATATGTGGCAACCCAGTCAGCAAAAGTGGGAAGGTAACCTGTTAAAAGTGGGTGGCTTATTTGAGGTTATTTAAGTTCGATGGCTTAATTGCTCTTTCCCAAATAGTTCAATGGCTTATTTGTACTTTATCCCTAAAATATATATGCGTAACTTAAGAGAGAAAATCATCCAATTTGTACAAAAGAGTACACTGTATGATTTCTAAGACTGAATGAATGAATTATGGAATAAATGTACATTAATGACAATAGTCAGTTGCCTTTTAAAAAAAAAAAAAAAAATCTTATCTGAAGCATTGCCACATTAACACAAATGGAAACAGTTCAAGATTTATAAATAAAACCATAATAATGTTATCATTAAAGTATTAATGGTAATAAGTAACTTTATAATCACCATTAACATTTAATAATAACAACTAAACTATGGTAATACACCTTCTTAATGTTTCCATTTTTCTTAATATAAAGAAATAAAATGTGGCAATTTCAAAATATAGCAATCAAAATATAATTGTAGCACTAATTAAAAAAAAATAATGATAAAACTTAATGACTTAATTTAATGATTCAAATCGCATCTCCCATAGTGCTAAAATTCTCTCATCTTCACTGTCAGTAACCTCAATGCAACGTCACGTAACAATAATCACCAAATATGTAATCTTTCCAAACATAATAGATTACCAAGCAATAATAATTATTGTTAAAGGCAATAAACGAGATTAGCCCCTAAACGTAATAACAGTAATTAATAATGACATTTATTATCTATAATAAAATGCAAAATTGTAAATAAGGGGATACCGGATACCAATTTCATATTACCACATAATAATTAACCAAGACTATAATGTCTTTTAGGGTGACTAAAATTATAGTAATAATCAAATTACCATTGTAAAAGCAATATATCAACTATATTGCTTACTATATTATTAAAGGAATTAGTATTATTATTAAGGCCCGAAAACTATTGATAGATTAAAAACGTAATCAACTTAAACAATAGTTATAATTCTTAATGGCCAAAACAACAACTATAATCCTCAAATCAGACCCATAAATCTCAATGGGCCAAGTGAATTATGACATGGATATAAGATGGTTTAGTATTGAAATATATCCCAACATAATATTATTACGAACAATGAATACCATTAACAAAATATGGTAGTCAGTAATAATTAAGACTTAGTGAACATGTTATGCATAACAATCAATTTTATTATCATAATAAACATGTTATAAGTCAAAATAAAATAGCTATAATTATTATTAAAATATCACTCAATAATTGTGGGATCCATACTTTAATGACTCAAGATATGTCCCGTATAGCTTGTTCAAAATATGTTTTAGAGCTCCAAAAGAGATATAGGACTCAAATATGCTCAAAATTAAATGAGAAACCAAACAAACCGTCTTAACAGACCATAATATCATATATTGACCTAAGGATCCAAAATTGAATGACATTTAATATATAGTCTATGAATTAATAATATGGTAAATCCATTCTTAAAACATGCTTTTCTAAATGTATAATTATAATAAAATAATTTATGAATATACATAGCATGCTTGGATTTTTCATATATTAATATTATTAACCCATCAATGCAAGCTTTCTATCAATCGTTATACCCAGCACCACGGCACACATAGCACTGTGCGTCCGCCTCTTAAAACGACGCCGTTTAGGTAAGTTATGTAGGGAGTTGACATGATTATGTGTATTTGTTTATACAATTATGAATATTTGTTTATACAATTATGTACATTTTTTTATACAATTATGTACATCCGAAACAGAAAATTTATGTGTATTATGTTAAATGTTTATGTGTTTTATGTTAAAAGTTTATGTGTATTATGTATTATGTTAGATTATGTGTACTATATTTTTTTTAAAAAAAAGTATGTGTATTTTGTTATACAATTATGTACATTCATGTATACAATTATGTGTATTCTAGTATAAAATTATGTACATTTTTGAACATTAAATCTTTTTTAAAAAGAAAATTAACTGTCAACACAGGGTAGCGAAATTTTAAAAAAAAAAAAAAAAAAAAAAAAAAAAAATATATATATATATATATATATATATATATATATATATATATATATATATATATATATATATATATATATGAAACGACGTTGTTTTGCATCGGAGCGCACAATGCAATGCGCGCCCTAGTGAACGATATAAATTGCCGCTTTCTATAGGCATATTGGTGAAATATAAACTTAACCTAATGTCCAGTCCAACCAATTACTTAATGACCCTAGTCCACTTGCATCACATAACTAAACCTCGTATGGGAAAGTCTTACACTAAAAACATTAACCTCAATAAGAGAGAAATATCATTTTTTTTTTTAAAAAAAAATAATTTACTCCTTCAAGCGATTAAAAAAAAACGTCTTTATTGTATTAGGATGCCCAGAAAAATTCCCTATAAATATAACAATATTTATATTTATTATCTAAAGGCTAAAATACTTTCATAAAATAGTTTCTTGTCAAATTCAAAAAAAAAAAAAAATCTAGACAAAGTAAAAACTAAGAGGTGTATTGAATGATTTGAATCATGATTTTTGTAGATATTTAAAGACTTCTAAAATGATAAATTTTAATAAACTTTGAATACACCTCTAAAAGAATTTCTTTGAAGATTTTTTTTTTTTCAAATATGAACTTCAATTCACCAAACTATATGTACAATGGGGTACTTATATGAAGTAGGTTAAATCGAACACCAAAATCAAAATAAAGAAACTATATTAATGCAATAAGAACTAAGAAAACACCTATTATACCCATCACACTATCAACATCAACATCATCTGAAATAAATCTAGTAGTTATAATTGAAGCGAGACATTATACTCTTCAAGTCTACTGCTTATCAAAATAACATATCATCGATCCCTATCTTAAAAAAGTTTATTACCATCCGGCACAACGCACCATTGATTACATTTCTTCTTTAAACCATGCAATGGAGCCAATCACGTACTCCATACCCAAGGTGATAGTCCATGTAGACAACTTCTGCTTTTGGAGATGCACGAGGAAAACGCAACAACTCTTTTGAAATTTTGAGAGCCATGGAGGGATTGAGATCATTTGATCCTTGAATAACAACTTTTTCTAAGACAGGGGATTTAAAGAGCAACATTTTCACAAAAAACATTTCCACTGTGGATCCCGTAAATGATTCAATCTTTAGTGTGTGAAGCATCTTTAGATCTTGATCAATAATACAACCGCAATCCTCCGGAAGTCTTATGCCATCAGATAAAAATGTCTACAACTCAAACAAGATCAAAATGAAAAGAATAAGCATAAGGAAATTAAGAAAATATGTACTCCCCCCCAAAAGTATATACTTCATATGATCAATTTCTTACCCAATATGATGCTTTAACCTCCAGCTCACATAGGTTGGTGGAATTTTTAAGCAATTGCAAAGCAATAGTAAACTGCTTCGCGCTAGCAAAATCCAAATTACATAGCTTGATTACTTGTAGATTTATTGCAGTTGGAAACGTGGATGCGGTTAATACAAAATCTTCCTCCTTAATTAAAAAAAAAAAAATCAGTCGTGGGACAAAACCCTTACAAAAAAGAGAATGGAAAAGTAGGGATTCTTACCAACAAGAAGTCACCCAAGCAAAGAGTCTTAATTGCTTTCAAATGAAATGCAAACCATCTCAATTCGGCCACATGTATACAACTAATAATAGACAAGCTTTCAAGTTTTGGAACTCTGATATCAAAATTACTAATCCCTAAACAATGAAAGAATCCCAGCTTCTCAAGATTAGGAATGTTGTAGACAATACCATTAAGTTTAGAACTAAATTTAACATCCACAAAAACTAATGTGGTGAGACCGGAGAATATACAACAGGCTTTTATTGGCAAATTAAAAATGATATAGCCCAATGTCAATTGCGTAATTGTCAGACACGAGACTATACAATATGGCAACTTATATTTGGATTGATCATCCAACCCAGATGGGAAGATTTTAAGTTCCTGAATACCATTTCTTGACAGAAATAGTAACCATCGATCAAAATCAGACTGTTTCAGCTTAAAACCTGATAAGTAAGGGCATAGAGTAAATTTCTTAACAGGTCCAGGATGGCACAAGAGAATATCATTTATCATGTTCACAAAAGCTACGCTTCTATCACCTTCGCATCTTCGGACACACTGTAACAAGTCCGAATCAACCACAATCTGCCCCAGCCCCAACCAAACGTCCCTCCACCCAGTCGAGAGTATAGCAGTTCTTGCAGCTTGTCGAGTGGGTAACCTCGCCAAAATTCTTTCCTTAACGTCTGTTGGCAGTTCACTTATTACATCCCTACTTGAATCGCACTTTGTAGCCATTTGAGATAGAAGGTGAAAGTATAGAAGTGATGAAAGCGGGAGAGAAAGGGGCGAGCAGGGGAGTGAGAGGGCGAGAGGCTATGCAATTGACGAAGAGAGAGACAGGAGCTTAATATTATGTACTTTTGAAAACGTTTAGTTATCCAATCCAATGTGTACTCAATAACCGTTGTAATTAAAATTTATTACTTGTTAATTGAAATTATATTAATTTCTTTGTAGGACTCTCCATATTCCAATATGTATTGATGTTGAATGCTGATACGGGATATTTGCACTAGATCATTTAATGTATCTGCAATAGGTCATTTAAAAAAAAATAATAATAGAAACACTACACAAAAGAGGGGAGCGCAGTAGCCCAAGCGACATTCCTAACTAACAAATGGGAGGCAGAGTTCACAGATCGCCATCTAAATTGCTGCTTCCTGGCTCGACAGACCATTTCGGAGGATTTGAGAGATTGTTTTTACAGTGTCGCTGGTGAGACTTGAATTCTGGTCATTCTTCCCGAACTTCACCCCCTATGACTAATTGAGCTGCTCATGCGGGCCACTTGATATTTTTCTTCTCCCACGAAGATGTTGTGCACATATATATATATATATATATATATATATATATATATATATATATATATATATATATCATAATAATTACAATAATTAGAAATTTAAATACCACAAATGATTGTCAATGACCGGCGGGCAAATTATTGTGTGGATCATAGTCCAAAACATCGTCGTAAATATTATGAGTAAAAATAATGTACATTATATGTTAGAATAATGTACGTTACGTGTTTAGAATAATAAAACATCTGTGGTAACACAATGCACATTATGCCTTTGAATAATGTACATTATGTTTTAGAATAATGTACATTATAAGTTATAAAAATGTATGTTGTAGCTGGGCGTGCGAAAAAATAGAATTAAACAAAACGACGTCGTTTTTTAACTGTGGCCCACAGAGCTATGTGGACCACGAAACATTCAATAACTATTGCAATGACCGTGTGGTTTAGTGGCACGAAGTGACTCTCTCAAATGGAAGGTAATGAGTTTGATCCCCGGTGAGACGGTATTAACTATTTGTGCTTCAATAGGTTGGTCAGTAGTACTCAAAATATCACAAATGATTTATTTAGTTCTGAGTTATACATTTTTTTTACATTACCAAATTATTTATTAAACAAACATTTTAAGTTATAAATCAATTTATTGTTGGAATAAAGGTCAAATAGGTCATTCAACTGCACACAATAATTTAATTAGGCCACTAAACCTAAAAAACCAACAATTGGGTCTCTAAACTAACCAATTTCAAACAATTCTTTCAATTTGAAGGTTCTTAACAGGTCAACAGGTCATCCTTCCAAATTAATTATTTTTTAAAAAAACAAATTTTAAAAAATAATTATTTTTAAATTAAAAAAAAAAGGAAAATTGTAAAAAATGCCCCTCTATAATATGTCAATTATCAATGTCACCCCTGAATTATGAGTGGTGTAAATGTTGCCCCTGAATTATCAAAATGGTGCACATATAGCCCCTCTTGTAACGGACCTGTGGTTCTCCACCGATGTCCATTGTTGGTACTTCGAATCGAGGGAGGGAAAAAATAACTAAATTACATATTTACTTCGACTTAACGGTGTCGTACACTAACGGGGAACCACATGTCAGTTACGGAAGGGGCTATATGTGCACTGTTTTAATAATTGAGGGGCAACATTTACATCACTCATAATTCAGGGGTGATATTGATAATTGACATATTCCAGTGGAGACGAAGGGTTTCTTCGTCTCCGGCCATGGAGACGAAGAAACTGGCCGGAGACGGTCGTCTCCGGCCGGAGTCTGTTTTTTTTTTTTTTTTAATTTAAAAATAATTATTTTAAATTTTTTTTTTTAAATAATTAATTTGATAGGATGACCTGTTGACCTGTTGGAAATCTTGAAATTGGAAGAATTGTTTGAAATTGGTTAGTTTAGGGACCTAATTGTTGGTTTTTTAGGTTCAGTGGCCTAATCGCATTATCGTGTGCAGTTCGATGGCCTATTTGACCCTTATTCCTTTATTGTTTACTGAAAAAAAAAAGATTTGTTTTTTTTTTTTAAATGAGCTTAATATATTTTTTATACTTACAGTTTTATTGAAAAAGAAAAACTTAAAAATAAAGTAAGTAAAAAATAATAATAATTGTATATAATAATAATAATAATAATTATTATTATTATTATTGTTGTTGTTGTTGTTGTTGTTGTTGTTAAAAACAGAGGTTGCTCTTGCTTTCCCATAAAAGGGCGTCCCCAATTCATTCTGTTTGTTTTTTTTTTGGTCTAGCACCAAAAAAAAAAAAAAAAAAAACAACTACTTGAAAGTACAAACTTACTTATACTGCGACTTGATCGTGACAAAAAAAAAAAATTCTTGAATAAATAGAAAAGCCCTTCTCAGGAACTCCATAAAATTGACAAAAAAAAAAAAAAAAAAACAATATTCCGCTCTCCCCAAATCACACTGCCAGTGTGAATTGAACGAACTTACAAGTACGTAAGCACTCTTAGCCTAGGAAGACAAGGGTGCTAGAGACTCTGTTCCTGGGGGAATAATGTTAGTCGAAGGGGGTAGCGGTCTAAGCCTCTTAGGCTTGGAGCTGGTTCGGTTTCCTTGGCTTAGTTTGTATCTGTTGAAAGACGGGTTCGGGGAATAGATATAGATACCAGAAAGGCATTTCATATTTCCCATTCAATTTGTTATGGATTGGATGATGGAAAAACCAGCAAGCTACAGCTTCAAAACTTACCTTATTCTAAATCAAGGGTTTTTTATTTTTTATAGATGTTGAGGTTGAGTAAGGGGGCGGAGCTTGAAGAGCGAAGCGAGCCGCGCTAGCCTATTACGTTTTTCAGCAGCAAGCTACGGTCTACTTTAGAATTCGGGAGTTAAATAACTCTAAAGAGACGGGCATTCGGACAGGGACATTTTTTCTTTTCTTTTTTCGGACTTCCTACGGAAGCCTTTACTCGTTACCCCCATGCTTCGCTTTCCCCTCGGGGGATTCATGCTGAGGGGAAAGCAAAGCAAGGGGGAAACGTTCCTTCCCTGCAACCCTTGCCCTAAGCCCTCGGCGCTTGAGAGGACAAAGAGTTGTTCTAGAATATAGGAGTTAGTCGTCTTTCTAAAAAAATAGATCTGGCAAAACGCAATTCGTCGAGTGAAATCCCTTGCATTTTTTTCAGGTAGCTTTTTCTTTCTTACACCTATTTAGCTAGTGGGGCATTGGTCATAGCCGACACATGCACTAAAAAAACAAGCTAAAGATATGATAATTGTTTAATTAAATCATTTATGAACTACATAAATTTATTGTAATTTTAAGACATTTTTAGAATTACAAAATAAAAAAACGAAATTCTAAACATATATATAGGTAGCTTAAATTTAGACTACAGGTAACTTAAATTAAGACTTATAATTATATTATAACATAAGTCTTAGAATCTTGAAAATCATCTTTTATTTCATATTTTTGTATTTAACCTTTTTTAATTAATACTATTACAGTATTATATTACTTTAACCAACCATTTGATTGATTTTGGCATTATTTTGTATGAAAAAAATAAATTATTATTATACATCTTTCTCAGTAAGAAAAAAATATAAGCAAGTTATATTGCATACCTTATATTAGTAAAAAAATATAGCATCAGAATAATATCTCCTCATATGATTTAATTTTTCTATTCACGTTTCATTATTAATACATAAAAAGTTTTTTTTTTTTTGGTAATATATTAGTTAGTCTTTAGTTTCTTGAGTCTTAAGGACTTTCCAGAAATGCCAGTTGCAGATTGGGAGACATATAGTTTACTATCAAATAGGTTGATACAAGAAGAATTGACATATGATCGTGTTACTCAGGAGAAAGAGAATAACGATTTGGTTAGTCAACTGACAGATGAGCAAAAGGTAATATACGAGGAAGTGTTAACAGATATTGAGAGCAAATCTGGTGGATTTTTCTTCGTTTATGGATATGATGGTACTGGTAAGACATTCTTGTGGAGAGCACTTTCATCCGCTTTAAGACGGAAGGGTGAAATTGTTCTAAATGTTGCATCTAGCGGCATAGCTTCTCTTCTGCTACCAGGTGGTCGTACAACACATTCTAGGTTCGCAATACCTATATCTGTTAATGAAGATTCCACTTGCAACATAAAACAAGGCACCCCGTTGGCTGAGCTTATTATGCAAAGCAAGTTGATAATATGGGATGAAGCTCCAATGATGCACAAGTTCTGCTTTGAAGCCCTAGACCGAACTATGCGTGATTTATTGCGCTCCACAAATCCAAGAAGCTGTGAGATGACATTTGGTGGTAAAACAGTTGTTTTGGGTGGCGATTTTAGACAAATTCTTCCAGTTATTCCAAAGGGCACACGGCAAGATATTGTTGGATCGAGCATAAATTCATCATACCTTTGGAGATCATGCAAAGTATTTAGGCTAACAAAAAATCTACGCCTAAGACGTGTAAAATCACAAATAGAGGCCAAAGAGATTGAGGAGTTTGCAAACTGGATAGCAGATATAGGTGACGGGAAAATTGGAAATTCAACGGATGGTGATGCAGAGTTAACAATTCCAGATAAGTTTCTACTTAAATGTGAAGGTGATACTATCTCTACAATTGTTGATAGCATTTTCCCGTTGTTTAGAAGCGTTAATGGTGATTTATCATACCTTGAGGATAGTGCCATATTGGCACCAACATTGGATATGGTAGATATCATTAACCAATACATGAATGATCAAAATCCAAGTGAAGCTAGGACTTATTTGAGTTGTGATTCGGTTTGCAAGTCCGATTCTAATGCAGATATGTTAGCGGAATTGCACACTCCAGAATTCTTAAATGGTCTGCGATGTTCTGGTGTACCTAATCATGCATTGACTTTGAAAATTGGGTCACCTGTTATGCTCTTGAGAAATATTGATCACACTCTTGGCTTGTGCAATGGTACAAGATTGATTGTAACAAGATTAGCTGATCACGTGTTGGAGGCAAAAATAATGGGGGGTACAAATGCAGGTACTACAGTTTTGATTCCAAGGATGTCACTAACACCGTCAGATCCAAGATTGCCTTTCAAATTCCAACGAAAGCAATTTCCTTTGATGCTATCCTATGCCATGACAATAAATAAAAGTCAAGGACAAACGCTCTCAAGAGTGGGATTGTATTTAAAAAGACCAGTCTTTAACCATGGTCAAATGTACGTAGCTGTTTCAAGAGTCAGTAACCCTACGGGTTTAAAAGTTTTGATTTGCGGAGAAGATGTAACATGTCTTAGTAAGACAGCAAATGTTGTGTACAAAGAAGTCTTCAACAATGTTTAATCAATTTTCATCATGTTCGGAATTTATTTTTTTACACATTTCTTAAGCTTTAGTACATACTGTTTATTCCCTAAACTATACATATGGCCGTGCATCGCACGAGTGCAACTACTAGTTACAGTATTATATTACTTTAACCAACCATTTGATTGATTTTGGCATTATTTTGTATGAAAAAAATAAATTATTATTATACATCTTTCTCAGTAAGAAAAAAATATAAGCAAGTTATATTGCATACCTTATATTAGTAAAAAAAATATAGCATCAGAATAATATCTCCTCATATGATTTAATTTTTCTATTCACGTTTCATTATTAATACATAAAAAGTTTTTTTTTTTTTTTTTGGTAATATATTAGTTAGTCTTTAGTTTCTTGAAAAAAAAATTAGGAAGCATCACTGCATGTATCTTGAAATCAAAATGTTTTTCCCAAAAAGTTGAATCCCCAGCCCCAAGGTCCCCCCACACCCCGATCTAGCAATGTATCTGGGAGGATGTAAATCATGATAACTCAGTTGAACACAGAGTCACTGAGACTAGATCTTTGCTTACTGTAAGGAGCCCCTCTCACTTTGAGAGGTTGCTCCACAGTGCCACTGGTGAAACTCAATCTCTGATCATTCTTCCCAAACTTCACCACTGTGACCAACTTCATAGCCGAATTATTTGTTGTTTGAAAAGGAAAATACTCTAGGATTTGACTAGTAGTACATTATAATTTTCGACTAGTAGGATTTCAAACAATTACATTATATTATAATTGGCTTTTCATTTGTTAGTAGGATTTCACCAATTTGGTATCTCGACTAGTAGGATTTCATCAATTTAGTTCTCGACTATCAAAGTTGCTCAATTTAGTCCCTAACTATGTAATTTTTACTTAAAATGATTCCTTGATGATTTCACCACTTTGGTCATCAACTACCAAAATTGTTTAATTTAATTCCTAATTAACTATGAAACAAATTGCACTTTTGGTCCTGCCGGACAATTTTGGCCGGAAAAATTAAAACTATTTGTAATTATTTAATTATGAGGACAATTTGATCATTTTAGAGTCTTCTTCTTCACTGAGCAGGCGAAGAAGCTAACTTCATGTCTCTGTGAGTATTGAAGTTTCAATGTTTCAGTTTGATTCAATCGATTATTGGTCATAAAGCTAACTTCTTGATCACCAGCCATTTGCAGAATCAGCTTTCTGGAACCCTTGATGTTTTACAAAATCTTCCACTCAGAGATTTGTAGTCTTCTGAACTATATTTCTTTCGGTTACATGTTTATTTCTAAACAACCATTTGAGTATTCATCTAACTTTTTTCTTATTCTTCCATGCATCCCTCCAGAAACATAGAAAATAACCTGTTTTCAGGGCTCATACCTCATAAGCTCTTGGATATTCCTGTTTTCAGGTAAGTTCCTCGAAGAAGGAAGAAGTTTCAATTAAGCTCCGTAACAATTATGAAAAGCTTTGAAACTAATGTAAACCAATAGAAATATTTGTGTCAATTGGAAAAGCTACTAGATAGGATAAAGTTATAAACAAACACACACTGTCTCTGCTTGCTTTAAACAAAGAAATAAAAGCAAAAAATTCCTGCAGAAATGGTGGAAACCCTTTCAACTCCTTTTCCTCCATCGTCATCATCCACAACTTTAACGGCGGCGAATTGGAATTGTATGGCATTTCCGGAAAAGTGTGTCGTCAAATGTTGTCGGGAGAAATACTTTACTCCTACCATTTGGTGTACAATGTCTCCGCTCAGCTTCTTCGCCGGCTCAGTGAAGAAGAAGACTCTAAAATGACCAAATTGTCCTCATAATTAAATAATTAAAAATAGTTTTAATTTTTTCGGTCGAAATTGGCCGGCAATTTGACCGGCAAGACCAAATCTGCTAATAATTACATAGTTAAATGTTTAAATTGAGAGTTTTGAAAGTCACGTACTCAAATTATCAGTTTCCTAATAGTCACAGGATCAAAAATGCAATTTGTTCTTAACTATGCAATTTTTATCTAAAATGGTCCCTCAACTATAGGATTTTACTACTTTGGTCCTTAACTATTAAGATTTCACCATTTTGGTCCTCGGCTCTCTAAAAAAGTCCCCAAGTCCACACTAAACTTACATTTTAGGTTAACATTTACATAGTTGGAGACTAATAAATTGAATAACTTTGATAGTCGAGGATCAAAGTGGTGAAATCCTAATAATCAATAGATCATTTTAGGTCAAACTTGCATAGTTAGGAAATAAATTGAGTAACTTTAGTAGTCGAGGATCAAAGTGGTGAAATTTTAATAGACGAGAGACCATTTTAAGTAAAAATTACATAATTAAGAACTAAATTGAAAATTTTTGATAATTGAAGATCAAATTGATGAAATCTTAATAGTCGAGAGACCAAATTAGATATTAACTCCAAAATTAATAGACTTATGGCATGTTTGGTTCATGGAATAGGCCATGAATGGAATAACATGTTAGAAAAAATAGCTTAAAATGACATACAATGGCATGTTAAGTGGCTATTTTGTGGTACAATTATCAGTGGGGTCCACTTCCGATTTGGGTCGGGTCAAAGTGGATTCGGGTACTTCGTAGTGAGACGAAGAGATTGATATATTGTGCGCTCAAAACGGATAATGGGTGAATGAGATATTGATTCTCAAAGTAGACCCATTTGAGTTGGAAAATGAAGGGAAAAAGTGAGCTTTTGTCCCACATTGCTTTGGAATGAAGATTTCCCCCCCTTATATACAAGAGCTCTTTTGAAACTTGTAGAATTGTATAGCATAGAGGCTCTCTCGCGCGGGGGGGGGGGGGGGGGGGGTGCAAATCAAATTCTAACTAGAAAGGCTTGCTCCAAGCTCGTGTGCGCCGGTGCACGAATGTCGTCCGGAAATTGGCGGGCATAAGTTATGCCAAATTCCAGAATCATTTTCCAACATACGCCACTGAAGGTGGCCGAAACCACTGTGGTTTCGGCCTGTGGCCGAGACAGTAAAAGGGCCCTTGGCCGATACTTCCAAGTTTCGGCCTGGGTTCGAAACTGGAAGTCACGAACCTGTGCAGTTTTGTGACCGTTGAGTGTTCAATTCTACTGTTACGGAATTAATTTTCTGGGTTAATTCCAATTTTAATTTTTCGAATTGAAACCCAGGTTTAAGGTTACTGTTACAGGGAGGTGGAGGGGTGCCCTTAAGTGCCATATTAAATGCTATTAAATCCCTCACCCCTATATAAGAAGGAGTTGGGCAGTGGAGTTTTAACACACAGAATTACACAACACGAAAGTATTTTTCCAGCTTCAAAAATCTCTGCTTCTACTCCTTCTTTAGCCTACAGTGTTCATAGCCAGTCTT
Organism: Ipomoea nil; assembly: GCF_001879475.1. NCBI lineage: Eukaryota > Viridiplantae > Streptophyta > Magnoliopsida > Solanales > Convolvulaceae > Ipomoea > Ipomoea nil. The sequence goes on along the minus strand of NW_017617502.1, from coordinate 3,769,607 downwards.
GCTCGCCGGATTCCTTGTTTGAGTGCTCAAACATTGAATCAAAGCAAGTTTTATCTTGGGAAGCCTAGGCCACAACGCTCCTAGCATCTACGGGAGGTGGCAAATAAGGTTTTAAAGAAAGAGTGCTCACTCGACTCTTGCAAAAACCCAACACCAAACACTAGCCATTTTTTTCTCCATCTTTCCTTCCCTTTTGTTTTCCAGAAAAAATAATAATCTTATTTTTTGATTATTATTTGTTTTTCTACCAACGGTTCCTACAGTCTTAAAACCTTATTTCTTGTTTTCCCGTTGATTTTTTTCTCTAATTTCCTTGAAGAAATGGAGAACCCCGAGCTGCCAATCATTAACAATGGGGAAGAAAATGTTGTTGAGAACAACAATGGTGGGAATGGCAATAATGTTGCTAATTCCCAAGCTACACCAGTGAACGTTGGTTCACAGGATGGTTGGAGCACTGAGGGATATATTCCCATGTCTCGTGTACCCTCGGTACCGAGTGGTTCGGCTGAAAAGCCAGAGAAGTTCACCGGTGTTGGTTCGAACTTCAAGAGGTGGCAACAGAAAATGCTGTTCTACCTAGCAACTCTCGGCTTGGCAAGATTCTTGTCCGAGAGTGTTTCCGAATTGAAGGAACAAGATGCACAATCAGTGATGGCAGTTGGCTATTGGAAGGATTCGGACTTCCTTTGCCGAAACTACATCCTGAATGGATTGTGTGACACGCTATATGATGTATATCGAAAGATAAGCACATCAAAGGAGGATGCCGGCTCAAAGAAATTTGTGGTTGGCCGATTCCTCGACTTCAAAATGGTTGATTCAAATAGGGCTGGGCATTTCGGTTCGGTTCGGTCCCAAACCGAAAGACCGATCAGTCTGTGGTTTGGCTAACCTGATCGGTTCGGGTTGAACCGAAGAACCGATCGGTTTTTCTATTTTTTTTATTTTTTTTATATATAATAACTATATACAATATACTTAAATGTCTTAAGTGAGGTTTGAACCCTTAACCACCAAGTTTAAAGTTAAGAGCTTTACCCATTAAGCTAAAGGCATATTTGTGTTAATGTTTACATTTGTATATTAATAAAGGTATATATATTGTTTTATTAAATGTTGTAAACTTCAATTGTAATAGACAAAATTATCCCTACTACATTATTGTTGGACTAAAATACCCTTATACTGTTATAACACCGTTATTATTTAATTCTAAAACTTTCATAATTCTATCATTATTATCATACACCTATATCTAATTATCTATGATATCTTTTTCATATTCTTTAGTTATCATTTTATTAAAATCATTATATAATTAGTTTAATTGTTTATTATATTTTAATTAAATTTCTATGAATAGTAAATTATATATGTGTGTATATATATATAGGCACGCACACGCACTAATATATGTGACCGGTTACTAGTTAGTATTATATATATTTTATTTATTTATTGTAAAAACAAAGTATAAATTATATCAAAATTGTTTACATTATTAATAAACAAAATATCAATTTTGTTCATCTCTATAGTTTTCAAATACGATGATTAAAATTTACTAATTTAAGGATTTTGCGAAATATAATTTGAACTATAATTTGTAATTATTTGCATTTATCAATTTTTAATGTTGGGCATAAATTTTCGCGCATCACTCGTACAAAATGCTAGTATTATATATACATATTATAATAATTAATAATTTTAACTCCTCAAGTACTCAGATATCAACTCTAAGTCGTAAGTCTCAACATTTGGCATTTTAATAATTCTTATTTTTCAAATATTAACTATAGATGGATGATTCTTTATATTGTCATCAACAAAACACTTCAAGTGGCACTCCAAGTGAGCCAACTAAATAATCGGGCAAGTAAAAAAGGAAACGCTTATTTAGTGGACTTCTACCAAAACCGAACCGAAACCGAAACCGAACCGAACCGAACTTTTCAAACCGAAACCGAAACTGAAACCGAACTCTATTTTAAACCGAATGGTTTAATTTTTTTAAAACCGAAACCGAAAAAACCGAACCGAAATCCGAAGTGCCCAGCCCTATTGGTTACGATAAAATAACTTGAGTCGTTTCAAAAAAATAACTTGAGTCGGTCAATATAGCTAGCGGTTTGAACTTTGACGCTAATACAATTTACCTGCTTCGCCGTCTCCGCCACTATACAATCGCATTTGCGCCACCACTTCTCGCCGGGAACTATTAGTAAATCCCTTGACGTACATACATGGAGGAAAAGACAAAGACCACACAGGAACTGGCTATCGAGGGACAGAAGCACTTGGAAGAAACAATCGAAGCAGCGTATGAGATTCTCTCCGCCATGAACGATGAGCTTTGCAACCCTACTCTTTGGTCCACCACTCCCTCGTCTGCCGCTGCACCTGCTTCCGCCATTTTGAGCAACGGCCACCACGCAAGCGGCGAGGTTTCATCTGATTCCTCGTCCTCTTCGTCCACTCACCACTTTGATGTCGGCGGTGGAGCCCTCAAGTGGATGATTCTTTATATTGTCATCAACAAAACACTTCAAGTGGCACTCCAAGTGAGCCAACTGAACAATCGGGCAAGTAAAAAAGGAAACGTTTATTTAGTGGACTTCTACCAAAATCGAACCGAATATCGAACCGAAACCGAAACCGAACCGAACTGAACTTTTCAAATCGAAACCGAACTCTATTTTAAACCGAATGGTTTAATTTTTTTAAAACCGAAAAACTAAAACCGAAAAAAACCGAACCGAAATCCGAAGTGCCCAGCCCTAGATTCAAAGACCGTGCTAGGTCAGGTAGAAGATTTGCAATTAATCTTCGATGAGATCCGTGACGAGGGCATGGTGCTAAGTGAAGCCTTCCAAGTGGGATCCGTGATCCATTTGTTGCCTCCAGGTTGGAAGGACTTCAAGAACTACCTTAAGCATAAGCGAAAGGAGATGAATCTGGAGGACCTGATCCAGCGACTCAGGATTGAGGAAGGGAACAGGACGAATGATAGGAAAGTTCCTATCGTTGTTGGCGCTAAGGCCAACATTGTGGAGCACGGTAAGAGCTCCAAGAGGAACAAGAAGGACAAGCGAAAGCTAGGTCCGAAAGGTGGCGTTACCAAGAACAAGTTTCCTGGTGAATGCTACAATTGTGGCAAGCATGGCCACAGAGCATCTGAATGCAAGGCTCCAAGGAAGAAGAACAAGAGTTCTGAAGCCAATGTTGTTAGAGATAGCAGTCAGAAGGAGGTCGAGATTAGCCTTTCGGCTATGGTGACCGAGGTGAACCTCGTGGGCTCAAACCCTCGTGAGTGGTTCATCGATACCGGTGCAACCAGGCACTTGTGTTGCAACCGAGAGATGTTCAACACATTTGAGACCGTTGAGGGAGAAAAGGTGTGGATGGGAAACTCTGCTCAGTCTGATGTGGAAGGCATGGGCAAGGTGGTTCTGAAGATGACTTCCGGGAAGGAATTGACGTCGAACAACGTGTTGTATGTTCCTGAGCTGAGGAAGAATCTTGTGTCTGGCTCTCTGTTGAACAAGCATGGCTTTCGCATGGTGTTCGAGTCAGACAAAGTAGTTTTGTCCAAGTTAGGGATGTTTGTTGGTAAAGGATATGTAACTGATGGGCTGTTTAAGCTCAATGTAATTCATGTTATCAATAAAAGCAAAGTTAATTCTGTTTACTTGCTTGAGTCTTCCAATTTATGGCATGGTAGACTAGGTCATGTTAATTTTAATTCTATGCGTAGATTAATTAGCATGGACCATATTCCTAACTTTAAAATTGACACAAATAACAAGTGTGAAATTTGTGTTGAGGCAAAACTAACGAAAGTACCTTTCAAATCGGTTGAAAGGGAAACTGAACTGCTAGAATTAATCCATAGTGATTTGTGCGATTTTAGATCGATACAAACGAGAGGTCGTAATAAGTATTTTATCACATTTATCGACGATAGCACACGATACTGCTATGTGTATTTTCTTAAAAGCAAAGATGAAGCCGTTGATAAATTCGTTCTTTATAAGAATGAAGTGAAAAACCAACTTAATCGGAGAATTAAGAAGGTTAGAAGCGAAAGAGGTGGTGAGTACGAAACACCTATTGGTGACTTCTGTGCGAGTGTAGGTATAATACACGAGCGTACTGCACCTTACTCACCTCAATCGAACGGTGTTGCCGAACGAAAGAATCGTACATTGAAAGATATGATGAATGCGATGCTTATAAGTTCGGGTCTACCTCAAGATGCTTGGGGTGAGGCGATTTTGAAAAGCAATTACCTTTTGAATAAGGTACCCCGAAAGAAGCTCGATAAGACTCCTTATGAGCTGTGGAACGGTAGGAAACCTTCTTACCAGTACCTGAAAGTGTGGGGGTGTCTTGCCAAAGTTTTGGTGCCAACACCTAAGAAAGTAAAGATAGGTCCTAAGACGGTGGACTGTATCTTTATTGGCTATGCACATAATAGTAGTGCTTATCGGTTCTTAGTACACGAGTCTCATAATCCGGATGTACACGAGAACACGATAATAGAATCAAGGAATGCATATTTCTTCGAAAATATATTTCCTTGTAGGTCCAACGAGGGACCAAGTACGTCAAAACGAACGTTTGACGAAACTATGGATAATGATAGTGGGGAATCCGAGAGAGAACCCGAGCTCGAGCCGAGACGCAGTAAGCGGGCGAGAGTTGGAAAATCATTCGGTCCTGATTTTCTAACTTACTTGTTAGAGTACGATTCGGGTACTCTAACTTGTTTATTAGAAAATGAACCCGGTTTTCTATCTTGTTTGATAGAGAACGAGCCTCGGACGTATGTAGAAGCTGTGACTTCTACGGAAGGACCAATGTGGAAAGAGGCTATAAAAAGTGAAGTGGATTCTATCCTACAGAATCACACTTGGGAACTTTTTAATCTTCCTCCGGGTAGTAAACCCTTAGGATCCAAGTGGGTCTTTAAGAGGAAGATGAAACCGGATGGTTCCATCGAGAAGTATAAGGCTAGGCTTGTAATCAAGGGTTACAGGCAACACGAGGGCCTCGATTACTTCGACACGTATTCTCCCGTGACGATAATAAACTCCATTAGAATAATACTTGTCATAGCCGCGTTGCGGAACTTGGAAGTTCATCAAATGGATGTGAAAACCGCTTTCCTAAATGGCGAATTAGATGAGGAAATCTATATGGAACAACCCGAAGGGTTCGTGGTTCCGGGCCAAGAAAGGAAATTGTGTAAGTTGGTTAAATCGCTCTATGGTTTAAAACAAGCGCCCAAGTAGTGGCACGAGAAGTTTGACCATGCAATGTTAACTAATGGGTTTAAAATAAACGAAAGTGACAAATGCGTCTACGTTAAGGAAACGATAGACGGCTACGTCATTCTTTGTTTATATGTCGATGATATTCTCATCGTTGGTAGTAATGATCGGATGATCAAGTCTACCAAAAACATGTTAAATGCGAGATTTGACATGAAGGATATGGGGCTGGCCGATTTAATCCTCGGGATTAGAATCATTAGAAGACCTGATGGTCTCGTGTTGAGCCAATCACATTATATTGACAAAATCCTTGAGAAATTTAACAAGGATGATAGTCAAGTGGCTAGGACACCATTTGATACAAATATTCATCTAACCAAGAACCACGGAGAAGGTATTTCACAAGTGGAATATGCTCGGGTTATTGGTAGTTTGATGTATCTTATGAGCTGTACTAGGCCGAATATTGCCTACGCGGTTAGTAAACTCAGTAGATATACGAGTAACCCCGGTGCGATGCACTGGAAGGCAATAGTAAAGGTTATGAGATACTTGAAGTATACTCGTGATCTTGGACTGCACTACGGGAGATATCCCGCTGTACTTGAAGGGTATAGCGACGCGAACTGGATATCTGATATTAAGGACTCTAAGTCCACGAGTGGCTACGTGTTTACACTAGCCGGTGCAGCCGTTGCATGGAAATCCTCTAAGCAAACTGTGATAGCTAGATCCACGATGGAATCTGAGCTGATAGCCTTGGACAAAGGTTGTGAAGAGGCTGAATGGCTACGTCATTTTATAGAGGATATTCCTAATTGGGATAAACCTGTACCTCCAATATGTGTGCATTGCGATAGTCAAGCCACAACTGGGAGAGTACAAAGTCATATGTATAATGGTAAGTCTAGACATGTGCGTCGTAGACATAATACCATTAGACAACTGCTCACAACTGGTGTTGTCTCGATTGACTACGTAAAGTCAAAAGACAATATAGCGGATCCGCTGACCAAAGGGTTAGGAAGAGAAATTGTGGAGAAGTTGACACGAGGAATGGGTCTAATGCCCTTGGACTAAAAAGTTCTATAGTGGATACCCAACCTAGCTGGCACCTAGGTTCAATGGGAAAACTAAATTATGGAACGGAGCGCGTCACTGTGGGGGTCTCCTCGTTAAAACAGTGACTCCCGCAAGAGGCTAGCATGTTAATGCTTTAATGATTCTTGAGTATGCGGGATACTCGAGAAAGAATCACCTATGTTAGAGAGAAGTGAGGGTCGCTTCAAAGGAGAATTGTCGGGCACAATTCTTTAGAAACTCTCGCAGAACCAGGAACGGTGACCCACGACCAAAACGGGCACACTTATGAGAGCAAGAGCATGGTTGGGAGATTCCTGTGTGAGATATGCCATCGTCTACACAAACGGCAGTCGGTTCAAAGACATCGCGCTCTACCGTACATCCAGTAGAGTAAACATGTCTTCACAAGGGAAGGTTCAAAGGGTATATAGTGACTCCCTACCTATCCTATGCAGGGATCGACCGTTTGAACACAGTTGTTTTCGATTTCAAAATACCCCGAAAATCAATTTTTCATTCATGTGGGGGATTGTTGGAAAAAATAGTTTAAAATGGCATGTTAAGTGGCTATTTTGTTGTACAATTATCAGTGGGGTCCACTTCCGATTTGGGTCGGGTCAAAGTGGATTCGGTTACTTCGTAGTGAGACGAAGAGATTGATATATTGTACGCTCAAAACGGATAATGGGTGAATGAGATATTGATTCTCAAAGTAGACCCATTTGAGTTGGAAAATGAAGGGAAAAAGTGAGCTTTTGTCCCACATTGCTTTGGAATGAAGATTTTTCCCCCTTATATACAAGAGCTCTTTTGAAGCTTGTAGAATTGTATCTCATAAAGGCTCTCTCGCGCGGGGGGGGGGGGGGGGGGGGGTGCAAATCAAATTCCAACCAGAGGAGCTTGAGAAAGGCTTGATTCAAGCCCGAGGTCGTGTGCGCCGGCACTTGGGTGCACGAATGTCGTCCGGAAATTGGCTGGCCTTGCGGGCTAAGTTATGCCAAATTCCAGAATCATTTTCCAACATACGCCACTGAAGGTGGCCTAAACCTATAGTCTCGGCCAGTAAAAGGGCCCTTGGCCGAAACTTCCAAGTTTTGGCCTGGGGTCGAAACTGGAAGTTTCGGCCTACACGAACCTGTGCAGTTTTGTGACCGTTGGGTGTTCAATTCTACTGTTATGGAATTAATTTTCTGGGTTAATTCCAATTTTAATTTTTCGAATTGAAACCCAGTTTTAAGGCTGCTGTTACAGGGAGGTGGAGGGGTGCCCTTAAGTGCCATATTAAATGCTATTAAATCCCTCACCCCTATATAAGAAGGAGTTGGGCAGTGGAGTTTTAACACACAGAATTACACAACACGAAAGTATTTTTCCAGCTTCAAAAATCTCTGCTTCTACTCCTTCTTTAGCCTACTGTGTTCATAGCCAGTCTTGCTCGCCGGATTCCTTGTTTGAGTGCTCAAACATTGAATCAAAGCAAGTTTTATCCTGGGAAGCCTAGGCCACAACGCTCCTAGCATCTACGGGAGGTGGCAAATAAGGTTTTAAGGAAAGAGTGCTCACTCGACTCTTGCAAAAACCCAACACCAAACACTAGCCATTTTTTTCTCCATCTTTCCTTCCCTTTTGTTTTCCAGAAAAAATAATAATCTTATTTTTTGATTATTATTTGTTTTTCTACCAATGGTTCCTACATAACATTCATTGGAATAGACCTATTCCATCGTTTGGTTGGATCATTTTTCCATGGGAATAACATGCCTACGAATGAGCTATTACCTTTGCAAGGGGAATAGCCATTCCTAGGGGGGCCTTGGTATTAGCTATTCCCATGCCCTTGGGAATAGCTTTTATATAACAAATACCAAAAATACCATTTACACATTATATAATATTTATATTTATTTAATAACTATAATGTATTATATAAATGTATATATTTAATTAATTATAATTTTTACCCATCAATATATATATATATATATATATATATATATATATATATATAAATTATCTGTATAAGACTCCTTAATTATAGAGCCTTGGCTCCTAAATTAAGTAGCCTACCCATCTGCATGCCTAACGGATGTGCATTGCAAGCTTGCCTAGCGGATGAGCATTGCAATTGAAATTATGGAGCCTTGAGGCTCCTTTTATAGAAGCATCAAGGCTTCATTCCTTACTTCTCCAACCGATGTGGGATAAATGAAAAAATAAATATAAATATAATTATGTATTATAATAATAATAATAATAATAATAATAATTATTATTATTATTATTATTATTATTATTATTATTATTGTTGTTGTTGTTGTTACTCTCTCTCTCTCACAAATGCATATATATATAAAAATATATAAATAAATAAATATATATATATATATATATATATATATATATATATATATATATATATATATATATATATATAACATTAAGTATATCATAATCATATTCATTATTATTATTATTATTATTATTTTGTATAAGGGTGTTTATGTCTTTAAACCTATTCTATTTCTATTCCTTTAACAAACCTGGAATACAATTACTAAAGTCTATTCCTTCAGTCAACCAAACAACAGAATACAATTCATATTCTATTCCTTACCCATTTCATTCTCTGTGGAATAACATTCTTATTATCTCCAAATTCATTCCGTGAACCAAACGTGCTGTTAATGAAAAGCCACACAAGATGGAAGAAAGTCAAATGTACAAATTCAGCCGCCGTTCAATTATTAATCATAATTTATCGCCCGCGATCTTTGAATATATATTTATATAATAATCATATATCTTCAGACTTCAGTTGGAACTTGGAAGTCATATGAGAGCAAGACTTTTTGTTAAAAAGAAAAATTCTCTGATGAATTTTAGTCAAACTCCTTAATTAATAGATTAAATTGACTAAGCAGTGATAATACGTACAATTGCAACTACTACAAATAAAGTTATGTCATTTCCTCGTAATTTCTCTTTAAAATTTATTGTATGTATTCATTTTGAATAAAATAATTCTTTTAATGTGTTTTTAAAAAAATAATTCTTTTAATGTAAATTTTTATGTACACAAATAATTATAATTGCATTAAAGAGGTTAGTAACACGTTTATTTGATTCACGGATTAATCCTTGATGGGTCGTTTGGTTCACGGAATCATTTTGGAGGGAATAGGAATGATATTCCAATGGGAATGGAATAGGTAAGGAATAGAATAGAAATTGTATTCTGTTGTTTGGTTCGCTGGTGGAAAAGACATTAGGAATTGTATTTCAACGTTTGGTTGGTTAAGGAATAGAAATGGAATATATGGGTAAAAGACATAAATGCCCTTGTACAAAATATATTATTATTATTATTATTATTATTATTATTATTATTATTATTATTATTATTATTATTAAGAATTCAAATAAACTATTTTATAAACCATAATTTTACCTAAATGTTTAGGTTCAAATAAACTATTTTATAAGCCATAATTTTACCTAAATTTTAGCCCAAACTATTGGTTCATCTTCAACCCCTCCTTGTGTCTCTCTCTTCGTTCAATCTTGCAGACGCAACAAGCCACCACCGTGAACTTGGACGACTCTCTGTCTCTCTACCTTGAACAAGCCACCACCCTCAGTCTCTCTACCTTCTTCCCTCTCTTGCTTCCTCAATCAGCGACGGCGGCGATGGTGGAGCTCCGGTGACGGCGGATTGAGACAGCAATGAGTAGATCGGCGAAACTCGAAGGCGGTTGACCTTTTTTCAGCGTGAATTGGACGATGAGCAGCAGATCTGGACCAAGTTCTTCTCTCCGGCGAACTGTTGCGGCGGCCTCTGGCGTGGGCAGTGGCGTCGTGGCGGCAATATGGGTGTTTTGATGTATGTATGTATATAATTAATATACTTATTTATAAAAAAAATATAATAAATAGAGGAGGGAAAGAAGTAACCCAGCAGTGGGAACGGGGAAGATGACTGGGATGACGATGATGCTTGGACCTTCAACTTTCTGTTCACTCTTTTTATCAATATGGTTACAAGTTCTGACAAAAAAAAATAGAAAAATTCATATAATTTTAGATTTAGTTGAGGGTAAAATAGGAAATCTTAATTGTAGGCTATTCCTTACAACTTAGGAATAGCCTAATACCTAAGAGGAGGCCGGAATCTCTATTCCCCTTGCAAGGGGAATAGGTCGTTCCCAGGAACAATGTTCCCGGGAATAGAAATTTCTACCAAACACCGGAATAGGCCTATTACTGGGAATGCTATTCCATTCCAGGCCTATTCCGTGAACCAAACGGGCCATGAATGGAATGAATTGATATTCTCGGGAATAAGTCTTTTTCGTTGTTTTGTAATATTTTTTGTTTCATGAAATATTTTTTTGGGAATATTGTTTCAGAGAATGAGCTATTCCCCTTGTAAGGAGAATAACGATTTCTGGAGCTCCTGATATTAGGTTATTCTTGAGTTTTCGTAATTAGGCTAAATTTGCTATTTTTATTTTTATTTTACCCCAATTAAATTTAAAATTTGTTAAGTTTTTACTTCTTTTTTTTTTCTCTTTTGCAACACTTTTTTTTTTCACAAATACGACACTTGCATCTCTTTTAGGTTCAAACACTTCAACCTTCACAAGATATTTATCTGATTAACTTGAAAAGTTTAGTAATTGTAAGATCCTAACCCTTAATTTCTCAAGATTGGAGGGTGTGAATGTGTTCACATTATTTACAAGGGACGATGTTCTCGCCCGAACCCTTTGATCTCATATATATATATATATATATATATATATATATATATATATATATATATATATATATATATGTATGTACATATATACATATATACATATATACATATATATGTATATACATATATACATATATACATATATATATATATATATACATACATATATATATATATATATATATATATATATATATATATATATATATATATATATATATATATATATATATAGAAAATTTCAATTTTGGTCCACTGACTATTGGAGGTGTTAATTGCAACACTTGACTTTCAAAAGTGTTAATTTACTACCTTGACTATGCAATTTCTATCAATTTTGGTCACGCCGGCCAAATTGTCGGCCAAATCTCACCGGAAAAATTTAATAGGGTAAATAATGAGGGTATTTTAGTCGTTTTACTCATGTTCTTTCTTCTCCGATGAACTTCCCTCCATTTCCGGCGAGATTATATTCCTTTTCTGATAAACTTGTCTTTGATTGCTTCGTATCAACCTTCCCTGTCGAGAATCATTGTGCTGCTCTTTCTCTTCATCCTCACCTGGTCAACATCATCAGAATCATTGTGCTGCTCTTTCTTGGTGACAAAATTGAATCATTGTGCTGCTCTTCATCCTCACCTGGTCAAATAAAATCAAATGGTGACAAAATTCAAAATGGCTAAACATTTAAACCAATGTTAGCCGACATTCACTCTCGCTTTCACCATTTTTCCATGTCTGCGAAGAGAAACAGAGGGGTAAGGTCAGAGAGAGAAGACAAGGTTGAAAATTTGGGAGTGTGAGACTTTAGAGGTTGGCTTTACTTTTGGTTTAATTATTATATCAACGAACTCCCATTACCCAAATCTCATCACACACATTTTTCATCTTCCTCAAAATTTAGGAGAACGAAGGTTGTTGGTCGCCGTAAATGGAGAAGAAGTTCATCGGAAATGGGGAAGCTCAGGGGGGGGGGGGGGGAGAATGAAAAAATAAGTAAAATGACTAAAATATCCCTATTAGTTGACTTATTAAATTTTTTCCGGTGAGATTTGGCCGGCAATTTGGCCGGCATGACCAAAATTGATAGAAATTGCATAGTCAAGGTAATAAATTAACATTTTTGAAAGTCAAGTGTTGCAATTAACACACCTCCAATAGTCAGTAGACCAAAATTGAAATTCTCTCTCTCTCTCTCTCTCTCTCTCTCTCTATATATATATATATATGTATATATACATATATATATATATACATACATATATATATATACATATATATATATATACATACATATATATATATATATATATATATATATATATATATATATATATATATATATATATATATATATATATATATATATATATATATAGTTAGTTAGTTAGTTAGTTAATTAGTTAGTTAGGTTCTGGTGCGGGTGGCCGCCCTAGATGCAATTGTGCGGGAAGATGAGAGACATTGATTTTGTTTAGATCAACATCCAGGATTATCAACAACAAAAAAAAAAAAAAAAAAAAAATTAAAAAAATGCGGTGGTAATTTGGTAATTTTTGCAACTAGGTCAAATTTAAGGTGTGTGAGTTTTCTGCTTAAGGTGCGTGAGTTTTGTACTTAAGGTGCGTGCGTTTTGTGCTTAATGTGAGTAGTTGTTGAAATTTAAGGTGTGTGAGTTTTGTGCTTAAGGTGCATAGATTTTGTGCATAAGGTGCGCCATGTTTCTTCTTCGCGCACCCTTCTCTTTAAGTCACGGATAGTTCAAACCCTCAAGAAGAACAAAACTTTTGAACTGAAGGGTGGTTCAAACCTAAGGATGGCAATTGAACCCGCCCCCGACGGGAAAAACCGACCCCCGCCTTGACAGGGACGGGTTTGGGGATTTACTTCGGGGATTCTCCCCATCCCTGCCGAGGACGGGGACGAAGGCGGGAACGGGGACGGGGACGGAGGCGGGGACGGGGACGGGGAGGGCATTCCCCACCCCGCCCCGACCCCGATCCCCGATCCCCGATCCCCGGCTAATAATATATATATATATATATATATATATATATATATATATATATATATATATATATATATATATATATATATATATATATTATATAATATTAATAATATTAAGAATTTCAATTAGTAATTTTAGTATTTAGTGCAAACTGTTTAGGAATTAAAATGTTTAGTGTTTAGTGTAGTAAACTGTTTAGGAATTAAAATTTGTGGTTACTGTAAACTGTTTAGTATTTATTTATTTATTTTTTTGAAAAACTAGTCTTTTACTTTTTAATAGGCATAAATAAAAAATGGGGCGGGGATTTCCCGTAGCTGAAAATTTCCCACGGGGACGGGGATGGAGAATAATTCCCCATCCCCGCCGTGGAACGGGGCGGGATGGGGAATGGAGAAATATTTCGGGGACGGGGATGGGGACCCCATTCCTCGCCCCCGCCCCGCCCCGTTGCCATCAGACCCTCAAGAAGAATAAAACTTTTGAACTGAGAGGTGGTTCAGACCCACGAGAAGAACAAAACTTTTGAACTAAGGGGTGATTCAGACCCTCAAGAACAAAACTTTTGAACAAAACTTAATATGCGTCATTTTAACATTTGAGGCGCGTTGTTATAACACTAAAGGTGTGTTGTTCTAATACTTAAGGTGCGTGTTTCTATCACTTAATGTGCACCATTTTTAACTCCTTTCTTCAAGACACGTGTTTTTTTATTATTATTAATTTTTATTGATTTGAGCAGTTGATTTAGATTTTAATGTTTAAGGTACATCAACTGCACATGAAGCTTTTACCGCACCTGAACCCTTATATATATATATATATATATATATATATATATATATATATATATATATATCAATGTTGAAAAAATCGCTAGGCGCCTAGAGTGCCTAGGAGGTCGGACGCCTAACGCCTAGGTCCCCCAGCGCGATTTTTGCAACAGTGATATATATATATATATATATATATATATATATATATATATATATATATATATATATATATATATATATATATATATATATATATATATAATTAGGTTATGGTGCGGTTGGGGTGCCCAGGTGCGGTTGTGCGGTTTAATCTGGGTCATTCATCTCGCTTAAATCAACGTCTAGGATTGTCAAAATTTTTAAAAAAAATGTGGTGGCAATTTTGTAATTTTTGCATCTATGTCAAAATTAAGGTGAGCAGATCTGTGATTAATGTGCGTGAGTTTTGTATATAAGATGCGTGAGGTTTGTGGGTAAGGTGCGTGAGTTTTGTGCTTAATGTGTGTGAGGTTGTGCTTAACGTGAGTAATTGTTAAAACTTAAAGTGTGGACTTTTGTGCTTAAGGTGCGTGAGATTTGTTCTTAATGTGAGTGGAGTTTGTAATTAATGTGCGTAGGGTTTGTGCTTAATGTGTGTGGGTTTAGTGATTAATGTCAGTAGTTGTTGAAACTTAAGGTCTGTAAGTTAATACTTAAAGTGCTTGGTGTTTGTGCTTAATGTGCGTGAGATTGTGCTTAATGTGTGTGAGTTTTGTACTTAATGTGCGTGAGTTTGTGCTTAATGTCAGTAGTTGTTGAAACTTAAAGTCTGTGAGTTAATATTTAAAGTGCGTGGATTTTGTGCTTAATGTGCGTGAGGTTGTGCTTAATGTGTGTGTGTTTTGTACTTAATGTGAGTGAGTTTGTGAATTTGTGTTTAAGGTGCGCCATTTTTAGCTTATGCTTCTTTCTTCCAGACACGCGCGTGTTTTTTTTTTTTTCATTGATTTGAGCCGCTCAGACGATCTAGCCGCACAACCGCACTGGAAGCTATATATATATATATATATATATATATATATATATATATATATATATATATATATATATATATATATATATAGTTCTACTACATGTACTTCATAATCTTACTTCCTAAATTTTACTCCTTGATGTGGCGGATTCTGATAAGCTATTTTTCATGTGGGTTCGAATACAAGTGTCTACATCAAAGTTTTATGTGTGAAAGTACAAGTTAGAATTAGAAAATGGGAGTGCTTTTAACAAATGGTCTATACAAGGTAGATGTAAACTCTGCGTAATTAGCATATGAATATTTTGATTGATAACAACTTACCCATCAAGATTTTTTTTTTTTTTTTTACAATATTGTAGTTGTTATAGAATAATATTATTCTGCATTTAAAAATTTTGTGTAATAATAATAATAATAATAATAATGATAATAATAATCTTATTATTATTATCACCATCATCATTAATTTTATATATATATATATATATATATATATGTTATTTTATAATGGTATTTATGTCTTTTAAAAACATATTCAATTTCTATTCCTTAAACCAACCAAACATTCGAATATAATTTCTAAAGTCTATTTCTTTAGCTAGTGAACCAAACAATATAATACAATTCATGTTTTATTCTTTGCCTATTACATTCCCTATAGAATAATATTACTATTCTATCAAAATTCATTTCGTGAATGAAACGTTAAGTCATACATCTCTAATCTCTAATAATAATAACAATAATAATAATAATAATAACAACAACAACGACAACAATAATAATAATAAATTTTAGAAAATCCACTATTATGAATACAAAAGAGCAATGACATTTTTTTAAAGAGAATGAAAATTTTTATTTTCATTATTTATAGAAGGGTTTCTTCTTAGAATTCTTTTTTATTTATTTATTTATTTATTTATTTATTTATTTATCCTTAGTCAGAATTCTTACTAAAACTTTTCTTAATATTTTTCTAATGTACCCCTCTTAATATTTTTCTAATGTACCCCACATACTTTTGCAGACCTTAGCTTTATTATTTGTATTCATCGGTGAAGTTGAAGCGGTAAACAGGAAAATTAAAATTTTAATGTGAAAATGAACAAGTTTTGAAAAGAAAACAAAAACAAGAGACAAAAAAGCAAGGAATTTTCCTTCTCCGATTTGCTTTGAAAAAGTCTTGCAGTTCGTAGACACAAAATGTGAGGTACAGCCTCTCTTTTTTTTTTTTCTAGGGAAATAATTGGTGCGTTGAAAGTGATTTATATATATATATATATATATATATATATATATATATATATATATATATATATATATATATTTGTTCTTGTTTAATTGGTTGAAGAAGATGAAAGAAATAAATTTTTGTGAGCACAAAATAAATGAGGGCAAAATTTCTTTAAAAATGCAAGTGACTTTCTAGATTATGCTAATTTTAATTATTTTTTCAACAGATTGAATTCTCAACTTTAACTTGACAGACATTTGAGAAAGATGTAAATTACTGTCTCAGAATAACTTAGCCAGTTAGCAGATAAAGTCAAATTGTCGCTTGATCTTTTGGAGCCTCACCCACTTTGTCCAAGTCATGGCTCACAGCCCGAGCATTTTTGGGGGATCCGAGTCTATCGCTTTATCTTCTAGAGCCTTGCTACTTCGTTCGGGTCTTGGCTCGCAGCCTAGACCCTTTTAGGGGATCTGAGTCTATTGATTGATCTTCTGGATTTTAATTTGCTCACTTCGTCCGAGTCTTGGCATCTATTACTTGATCTTTCGGAGTCCCGTTCACGTCGTCGGAGTCTTGGTTTGTGGCTCAAGCCCTACAGGGGTTCGAGGCCCATTCTTGAGCCTTCCAAGTGCCAAGATTTTGCTAAGGATGGTGATCGGACCGCGGGTTGATGCAGTGTCACCTAAGTTTTGCTTGCATGAGTCAATTTTTTTTTCAAATGTCATCTTGCCTTAGCCAAGCGTTGGGATTGGCCAATGGTGGGCTCTTCCGTTGGGAAGTGAACGGGGCCAAATGCCATACCGACCCTTAGGGAATAGTTAAGCGTTTTCGTGACCAATTCACGTGTTCGCCCAATAATAGGCTCTTCCGTCGAGTAGTGAGCGAGATCGAGTCCCGTACCGAATCTTAGAGAAAATTTGGTGTCTACGTGACCAAGCTGCGGGCTCGACGAAGACCAAGCTCTTCTGTAGGTGGTGAGTAGGGTTGGATCCCGCACTGGCCCTTAGGGGACACGGTGAGCAGAATTAAAAAAAAAAAAAAAAATTATCTTCATTCGACACAAAGTCGCTAAAAATCCACATGATTACTTCACGATAATCAACAAGTCTACTTCAAAAATATTTTAAATTAGTGTATTGTTAAGTGGGGCTTTAGAGATGTTGCTGGATTTTTATGATGTAAATTTATGCACTAAACTTAAGATTTGTCATGAAGTAGACTTGTGATATTTTTAATTGCACTTTTTTTAAAAAAAAATAGTTTTGTAGTATACTTTTTGTATTGGTATCAATTTTTGCTCCATTATGCTAAGAATGAATTAATGATTATTTATGCTATCCATGAATGTATGATTAGTGTATATGATTTTTTTAAAGATGTAGAACATTTGTATTGTCCTATTAACAAGAAGAAAAAAAGGATGATTTTGAGTAGTTAATGACGTCATTTTTAATGTCATTTAAACATATTTGTTGACATAGGACTGGTACCTCATGCTACAATAATGATAAGAGCAAGATAAAAAAAAAACAAAAAAAAAAACAAAAACTAAAACTAAAAGTGGAATGACATATATAAATTTAGGACCAAATAAGAAAAAAAAGAATTAACACTTTTTTTTAAATGGTACCGATGACTCTATTACATTGTAATATCTTTTCAAACATATTTTCTCAACCAGAGGCTCGATCTCATGACCTCCCACATGAGAGATATCATTACATGTCATCTGAGCACAAGGTGCTTGGCAACACTTAGAATTGAATAAATCAAAATGTTCTTGTATTTAATGCTATTTAAATGCTTTGTTGACAAAAGATAAAAATGATCATGTCACAATAATATTATAATCAAAGAGAGATGTTTACTAAAAAAAAAAAAAAAAAAAAAAAAAAAAAAAAAAAAAAAAAACTGACACCTATAAATTTAGGAAAAAAAATGAAATCAACTCCTTGTGTTTTTTAATCATATAGTCCATACTAACATATTATGTTTGAATTGATTTGAAAAAAAAAAAAAAAAGAATTATAATTATTATTTAAATTTTTTCAATAAAATTTAAACGGGTGACAGATAATTCTGCTTTTTTAAAAAAAAAAAACATATAATTTTACTATTTAAAAATATACATTTCCGGAGACTGAGTCGATATAAAAATTTTGTTTAGTCCATGTAAATAATAACCTGATTGCACTGCTATATTGACTTTGAATATACGGAGTAATAATTATACTACTTGACCGGCTGTACTGTACAACACTTTACTATATTTATATAAGCTAACAGGCAGATCGAAGAATTAAGCTAGGCAGGCTGATAGATAGAAGTAGACTTTTCAATTCCTGTCCTACAGCCTACAACTAAGCCGCCATGGCCATGGAGATTCTGTTTTCTTTAATTGGGATAGGGGTTATAGCCTTGATTTTGCGTCTGTATAATGCTCTGGTGGCTAAGCCGGAGAAGCTGAGGTGTATTCTGCGGAAGCAAGGGATTAGCGGCCCGCCGCCGACGGTGGTTCTGGGCAACGTTTTGGAGATCAAGAAGTACAGAAACGCCAACAGCGTTAAGGCTCCGACGGCCGCCGTGTGCGGCGGCGTGCCCAAGGAACACAACTGTGGTCGTCAGCTCTTTGGTTTCTTTGAGCCATGGCAAGAGAAGTATGGTGAGCTTTCCTTCTCTTTCTTTCCGCTCCAAAAAAACTATTTTTCTCCTCCATCCTAATTTGGAATATTGGAAATTAATGTCAAGTCAATTAATTTTGCCTGCTTATTACGCAATATAATGGGAAGAAATAGATCTTTCATTTGTCTAGTTATAGTATTGACCAAATTTTACTCTTTGGTCAAATTATTATGTGGACCAGGGTCCAACTGCAATGTGAATCCGGGTTCAAAAACATAATTTACATACTGAATTTTCATGATTGGTCATAGTTTATATACACAATTTACATATTAAATGTTCACAATTCAAATTGTTACATTTAGGCCCTGTTTGGTAAGATATTGGCCTATAGGTCAATTTTGACTTATTTGACCATTATTAATTGTTTGATTTAGTTAAAATATCAATATAAATGTTTGGTTAATTAACTTTTTGCAACTCCAAAAGGCTAAAAGTCAAAAAGGTACTCAAAGCAACTTTTTTAATTAACTTTTTGAGAAAAAAAATTATACCAAACAGTTATCAGTTAACAGCTAATTTACCAAACACTTTTCTACAATCAGCTAATGTTATCAACTATTTATACCCTCTAATTAACACAATCAGTTAATGGCTAACGGCTATCAGCTAACATCCATTTTACCAAACAGGGTCTTAGTATGTAAATTGTGAACCTTTACTAGATAAATTGTGTATTTTTGACTCGCAAGGTGGACCCGAGTCAATGGTATAACTGTCCTTACTCTTCCACTAGTGTGATATTGTTATATTTAGTAGTAAGTTAATCACTATTTTGGTCCCTTAGTTGTTTCTCAACTATCGATGTAATCCTTTGTTTTCAATTTCAGCCAATGTGATCATTGAATTGTTTAAAATTTGACAATTAAACCTTTTCAAAGACCAAAATTGTGATTTTCACATTTTTAAAATTTCATCAATTTGGTCATTGAAAGAGTTATAAGGTTAGATTTGTTCCGGGTATACCCCAGATTGCGACTGCGAGTTTCTCTTGTCGGTCGGTCAAAACAAAAAGAGTAAATTAAGTGAAAGAATGGATTTGAATAATGTTGAACAGGGGAAGTGTTCGTGTTTGCTCTTGGAAATACTCAAATACTGCATGTGACTCAACCGGAGATGGTGAAAGAGATAACCACATGCACTTCTCTAGAATTAGGGAAGCCAACATATCAAGCAAAAGAGCGCAGTTCCTTACTGGGTAAGGGCATCCTCACATCCAACGGTCCTTATTGGGCACATCAGAGAAAAATAATTGCACCAGAATTGTACATGGACAAAGTCAAGGTAATGAAACAATTTGAAAATTACCGATTTGGTCCCTCGACTATGAGGATTTCACCAATTTGGTCCTCGACTACCAAAATTACTCAATTTGATCCTTGACTATGACATTTTTACCTGATTTGGTCCTAAGTGTTATTTTCATGTCAAACCTAAAAGGCAATTTTGGGATTTAAAAAAAGTATCTTCTTTCTTATTCTCTAAATCTAAGTCATTTGTTTTATATAGATATGTTATTTGTTTTCGATAGCAGTCGCAGCTTCAATATGCAACCAAAGTGCAGTGAATCATCTTCATCCAGCTATAAGAATCGAATGATGTTCGAAAATGGAGATGCTTATAGCTGGATGAAAATGATGTTGGCACAAAGCAGCAAATTTTTGAACATCATTCGATTATTATAGCTGGATGAAGATGATTCACTGCACTTTGGTTGCATATTGAAGCTGCGACTGCTATCGAAAATAAATAACCTATCTATATAAAACAAACGACTTAGATTTAGGGAAGAAAAAGGAAAATACTTTTTTAAATCTCAAAATTTCCCTTTAGGTTTGACTTGAAAATAACACTTAGGACCAAATCAGGTAAAAATGTTATAGTCGAGGACTAAATTGAGTAATTTTGGTAGTTGAGGACCAAATTGGTGAAATCCTCATAGTTGAGGGACCAAATCGGTAATTTTCTCGAAACAATTTAATTTCACCAAATATTATTCAATTTGGTATCAGAGTCAGACCAAATTTTGTGTGTAGGGAATGATACACATAGTGCAGGAGTCTACAAAGACATTGATAGATAGTTGGAAGAGTAGAATTGAGAAGGGTGGTGGGATAGTTGCTGACATAAATATTGATCCTGATATGAGGAGCTTCTCTGGAGATGTTATTTCCAAAGCATGTTTTGGTAGCAATTTCTCTAAAGGAGAAGAGATTTTCTCCAAGCTTAGAGCTCTCCAAGAAGCTGCCTCCAAAACCAGCTTAGCCATTATTCCTGGCATGAGGTATTAATTCCATTTTTGGTTTTAGATTTATAGCTGACGGTCCGCTTTTAGTTGGTCCGAGTATTATTGTGGCATGACTATTTCTGGTCCTTTTTTTTTTGTCAGTTTAGACTTTTAATTGAGATGGAGCACATTCTTGAATTGTTACAATTTGATCGTCAGGTATATACCTACAAAGAGCAACAGGGAAGCATGGGCAATAGAGAAGGAAATATATAAGAATGTTTTGGAGATGGTGAAAGAGAGGTCAGAATCTGGGAATGATCAAGATCTGCTGCAGATGATTCTTGAAGGGGCGAAAAACGGCGACGGCCGCCTCAGCCCGGACGCCATAGATCGCTTCATTGTTGACAACTGCAAGAACGTCTACTTGGCCGGGTTCGAGACGACTGCAGTTTCAGCCACATGGTTGCTCATGCTCCTCGCTGCAAACCCCGAGTGGCAACAACGAATCCGGGCTGAAGTTCAGAGCATCTGCAGGGGCCAAACCCCCGACGCTGACATGATCCGCAAAATGAAACTGGTACATTTACATTGTTTCAACTAAAAGTCTGAGCTGATAGTGCGACTACATGCACATCTGCACAATTGAAGCATGTGCTACGTGGACCGTAGTCGCTTATCATGACATTTTGTCTGGCTCTGATACCAAATTGAAGCATATGCTCCATCTCAACTAAAAGTCTAAGCTAATAATTGGATTGCACATTAATGGTTATATGCTCAACATGCACAATATAATTACGATTTTGTATTGTTTGCAGCTAAGTATGGCCATAAACGAATCTTTGAGACTATATCCACCCGTATCAGTGATGTCAAGGGAGGCATTGAGTGACATGAAGTTTGGCAACATAAATGTTCCAAAGGGTGTTAACATATGGACATTTGTGTTACCTTTGCATACAGATCCTAAAATATGGGGACCAGACAGCTATGAGTTTAATCCGGAGAGATTTGCAAATGGTATAACTGGAGCTTGCAAGTTTCCTTATCTTTACATGCCATTTGGGGTTGGTCCAAGGGTGTGTTTGGGGCAGAATTTGGCATTGGTTGAGCTCAAGATTTTGGTCTCTGTCATCCTCTCTAACTTCGAACTATCAATCTCCCCTACTTATATCCATTCTCCTGCTCTCAAGCTGGTTATTGAGCCTGCAAATGGAGTGAACCTTCATGTGAAGAAGCTGGAATGAAGCTTCAACATAATCTTAGTTTACAGCTTATGTGTATAACTTGTTCTTATTGCCTTATTCTCCTTTTCGCAGTAGTTTCTAATATTAATAATCACTTTTGTTGAAGAAATGGTGAACCCTATATGTAGTAGTTTTACCAATGCTTAATTAACTTATGGTCCATTTGGAAACTTAAAAAATGTTTTCAGCAAAAATAATTTTTAATAAAATATTTTATTTTATTTTAATTTTCTATTGTTCAGCTGAAAGTTAAAAAATTGTATTTTTTTCTTGGTTCATTTTCTTGAAAATGATCATATGATTTATTATATAATTATAATAACAACGGGTGGTAGCGGTGGTGGTGGTGGTCATGGTGAAGGAAGGTGGTGGTGGTGGTGGTGTGGTGTGGTGTGGTAGTGGAAGAGGAGGTGATGGTGGTGATGGTGTGGTGGTGGACATGGATGTGGAAGAGGTGTGATGGCGGAGGTGGAGGTGTGATCAATGTTGCAAAAATCGCGCCTAGGCATTAGCCGACCTCTTAGATTATCACCGAATCTATGGTCTAAGTAGTTGACTACGGCGCCTTATTGGTCGATTAGCTATTATTCTCTTTCTTTTTTTAATGAGTTCAGTTTTTGCTAACATTTTAACCGTCTAGACTGGAGAAAAATAATGTTATATAAAAAGTAGAATTTTTTTTTTTTCTTTTTGGGATTCCTCAATATAATCCTCAATTTCTAAATTTATATTCCTTTATCATAATTAAAATTATATTTGAAGAGTTATAATTTTTTTTAATGGATCAATTTTAAAAATTTCTCATATATATATAATGGAGAGAATTTATAGAACTAGAGTGAATTCTTTTGGTCTTGTAGAGCTGGCCAAAGTCCGGGCCCGATTCGGTCTCGGGCCTCAGCCAGCACTGCTCAGGACCGGTCTATAGTATTCAGGGTCGGTGCCGTGCTGGGCCCAGGCCCGGGCTTCTTGTGGGCCGATCTCGGGCTAGGTCCGTAATTTATTATATTGTTTATTTTGTTTTAAATATATAAATTTTTTTATAAATTGATACATTATTTGTGTTTAAAATAAAATTTGAACGCTTAACCTCTTAATCTTAATCTTAGTTACCAATTTAAGTTTTTTCTAATTAAGCTACTACAACCTCTTGATACATTAATAATAATTAATTGCCTGCATGGGTAGCTCAATTGGTCATAGAGGTGAAACTTTGGAAGAATAACTAGGGATCAAGTCTCACCAGCGCCAGTGTGCTTCTTCCTTTTGGAAGAATAATTAATTTATATATACACAGTCACACACTTTTCTAAAATTAATATTTTTGTTATTAATCTCAAAATTTAAAATTAACATGATTTTCTAAAATTAATATTTTTGTTATTAATCTCAAAATTTAAAATTAACATGATTTTCTACTAAATTAAAATTTATAAATGTCGTTAAATACATTTAAACCTGCAGTCTTGTACTATTAAAACTTGATATAAGACTTATTGACTTAATATTATTTGATAACTTATAAATATTATAAAATGTCGTATAATTTATAAAGTTCATTTGATTTTTACTCACTAAATTATGTTAGATGATAAATTAAAAATGGAATAAGGGTCAAATTAGCCACTGAACTATACACAACAATGCAATTAGGTCATTCAACTAAAAAAACATGCAATTAACCCACTGAATAAGCCAAAATCTTGCAATTGGGTCAAAAGTGACTGGTTATTTAGGTTAACCGATGACGTGGCAGTTAACATTTAATAAATTATTTTATTTTATTAATTTTAAATATTAAATTAAAAAAAAACCCAACCTCACCCATCCCCTCCGTCATCTCCGATCGGCGAAAGTGCAAACTTTGTCTGCAAATGGTCTCCGGCCAGAGCGTTGTGGACTTTGTCTTCCTACGGCTTTTCAATTGTGTGGGGTTGATAAGCCTCAGCTTGTTGAGCAGTCTGTGTAACGTTTATCCGTTACTATTATTATAATAACATTAGGATAAGTTATGATAATATTCAGTATTTGATATGTGGTGCAACACTAATAACCTAATAACTAGACTACCATTATGATTAGGAGTCTGGTTAGGGTTTAGGAGACCTAAAGACAATCAACCACAATGATGGCCAGTGGTTATATAAGGTCACTAGTCCTCTCACTGCTCACATTACATACCTCATACACCATCTAGAGAGAGCTGAGTAAAGTGAGAGACAAAATACTCGTTACCTCCCTCTGCAGCAGTCCGGATCGTGCAACCGTGTAAAGAGCTATGGCTGGAGGTTAGTCGATCCTGTAATCACATATTTATGATGCATGTGATATTTTAGTCTAACAGTTGGTATCAGTCGCCATAAATAATCTCTGCCTAGTTTTTTTAATTGCTTAAATATTTACATATGTTGTATACAATTTGTATAATTGAGATACATATGTGAATATTCTTGAGTCCGCAATTAAATTTTCTGGACTGCTGGAAATTAAGTTTTTTTTTTTTTCCGCATTAAGAATTTAAAATATAAGAAAAAAAATTAATTGGATTTGCTTTCCTACTGCTGCGCCATTCTTTAGCAATTCCAATTGCCATTTTATTTTGAAATTGCCAGAAACTCTTTGTTGTTGGTGGAGGACACATTTAATTTCAAAAAAAAGTTAATGTATATGTCGTCCTCCTTCATCATCACCAACAATGGTGTTTCCGGTGATGGCATGGATCAACGATGACGATGGCACGACCTTAAGGAGTGTCGTGTTCTGTATGTCGTGTCTGGAACGATAAAAGTTTTAATCAATATGAAGTGTCTTGATCTACCAATCTGATCACTAAATTTAATTCTAATGGGATCAAAACATGTTTTGTGGAAGAGTGTTGTCCCAAAGTGCAGGAGTAAAATCACGATCTTTATGCGTTCAGAGACACCGCGCCGTCATCATCATCTCAGGCATAAGACTTTTCAACTCTAGTTATGAACTCTGCGGTGGAGAAACGCCTTAGAAGTTGAGAACCCCATTTAGTATTCAAAGTCTTTTCGGGAACACATAAGAAGATTTTGAGCCAATCATCTCCTGGAAATTCTTCAAAACTAGATGACCCAGTGTCATTCCTCACAGCACAGTACACATCATTTCAAATATTGTTTTTTGTTTTTTCTCCTTTAATTATGATGAACGGAGAGGAGGAGATAATTCGACATTAACCATGTGCAGACGAAGTTTGCCGGCCGGTGAAAAGTGCGTTTGCACTTTGCCTCTGGCCGGCGGGAGGGGAGGGGTGTGGGTTTTATTTTTATTTCTATTATTTTTAAAAAATAATATTTAAAATTAATAAAGTAAAATAATTTATTAAATGTTAACCGCCATGTCAGCAACTCACTTGAATAACCAGTCACTTTTGACCCAATTGCAAGATTTTGACTTATTCAGGGGGTTAATTGCATGTTTTTTTAGTTGAATGACCTAATTGCATTTGTGTGTGTAAGTGGCTAATTTGACCCTTATTCCATTAAAAATTTATAAAAGACTTTTAAAATGGGTTTGTTTTTAATTTATGGAGAATTGTTGTGAGTGGAAGTAAGAAAGTGTCGGATTAAGAATTTTTGTGTGATAAAAATAAATTGGATAAGAGTATTTATAGGGTAAAATGGTAAATAAAAAGAAAAACAAAAATATTTATCCGTTGCACTGGCCGAGCGGTGAGAACAGGAGTAGCCTCTACCGGAGGCCAAGCCTAGTCTAGCCTCCGATAGAGGCTACATGCAACGGCCAAATATATTTGACCGTTGCACGTTGCAGGGATGAGTAGTAAGTAATAAGTCTAGCTGCCACAATCAAAATTACTAATTTTTGTTTAGAATTTTAGGCATTTAGCCATGGAACCAAAGCTGGCATGCTTTGCTGCCATGGCTGTGTTTGCCCGGGCCTGGACCATGGGCCGGTTTCGTGTTGGGCCTTGAATTTTTTTAAAAAGGATCTGAACCGGTCCTTAACAAGGCGGTTCCGGTTCGAACTAAGAGCGGCTCAGGCCCAGTGAGGCCCAGGCCCATTTTTTTCGGGCCGATTCAGGGTTGGTTCGACCTTGAACCGGCCCGTGGCCACCTCTACGGTCTTGATTGTTTGATTCAAAAGTCTTACTCTTTTTGCATCTTCAAAAATTCAAGATATTATCTCCAAGAGAGTTTAGATGTGCAATTGGCTGGACAAAAAATAGGATGCTTTTGAAAATTTCAAAAAAAAAAAAAAAAAAAAAAGACCATCTTTCCCAGATGTGCTTCACATTTTTCAAATTTAATTTCATATATCAAACACATGCAATTTATTTATTTATTGAGAAAAGCCATATTTCTTAATTAAGAAATATGCCAAACGCATTTGCATATGCGTTTGGTGTTTTTTTTTAAGGGTCTAACACGGCAAATTATATCGTGGACAAGGGTCCACAGTGCAAAGTACATAGAATTTGACTTTACAAAGCACAAAATTCATGTTTATAATACACATGCACATAAATACGATATAATGAACATAAATTTTGTGTATTATGTTAAATGTTTGTGTCATCGGCTATATAATACACATAATTCATGTTTATTATATCGTGTTTATGTGTATGTGTATTATGCACATGAATTCTGTGTATTATAAACATGAATTATGTGTATTAGACCAGGATCCACAGTGCACTGTGGTCCCTGATCCACAATATAACTATTGGTGTAACACATTTGAAAAATGCATTGGTTTTAGTCATCCAACCTACAAATGAGCGCGGAAAAGACGTTGAATGTCGCATAATTTAATATAAAATATAAATAGTAGATGACCATTAATCATTTGTAAAATAAAATGTTACTTTATTTAATTAATATTATTCAACCAATTATTAGATCATTGATCATTTAAAATATATCATTTTTAATGTGAGGATAACTAGGAAAAGTGTATAGAGAAAAACTGTGATGTAAAAATTTATATTTTTTTTTTAGTAACGAGAAAAACTCGTAAATCACTTGTGCATCGAATAAATCCTGTCTTGTGACCATAAGTATCAAGGGATCACAATGAGGAAAAGCATATAGACAAAAATGTTATGTAAAAAAAAAGTAAGTCATGTAGGGAAAATTTGTTATTTAAAAGGAGTCATGTTTTTATTTGCTGAATTTTTTTCAAAATACATGCATATATAGTTAATAATTAGTAAAATTTTAATGATATCAAACTAAAAATAAAATAGCTCCACCGTTGTCCATAATGGATACTCCAAGAGTAACAAACTGAGCAAAGTGATTATAAAGGATCCGCAAAAAAATGATTAGGATGGTTTCTTTCCCCGAAAATTAAGATCTTTGAATGATTCAGAAGGCTGAGTAACTAAAGAATTACAGAATCAAAGGCAACGAAGAAAGTTAAGCCTTTTACCTTCAAAACCAAGAAACTAACCCACTTTCTCCTCCACCCATTATTGTTATAGTTAGAAGTCGTTTTTTTGTTCTTGTTTTTTCTCTTTTGTTTTCTTTTTTGGTGGAAAATAAAATGTCTGATGATAGAGACGGGGATGTTGATTCTGAAGTTTCACCGGACAAGGTTAATGATATCCCAAGTATTCGCACTGCGCCGTCCGATGCCGATCTTCAGGCTAGCAAGCCCAGCCCCGACACCCCCGATTCGCCGGGAAAGTCACGTCTTTTCGGCCGCGAGAAACCCGTCCACGCCGCTCTCGGCGGTGGAAAATGTACGTCAATCAATGCTTCCCTTCATTCATCTTTATCTCGTTTGTGATATGTATGAGACACTTTTAAGATCGTACTATATTCAGATTAATCTCTGTTAGCACTAAGCCAGACCAATTAAGAAGTAAAATGCCAATCAAATTGGTATTTTTATACCCTTTCTTAAGGATGAGAATTCAGATTAATCCTAGTTAGCACTGAGCCAGTCCAATTAAGGGGTAAAATGCTGGACAAATTAGTATTTTCATACCCTTTCTTAAGGGATGAGAATTCAGATTAATCCTAGTTAGCACTGAGCCAATCCAATTAAGAGGTAAAATGCTGGTCAAATTGGTATTTTCGTACCCTTTCTTAAAGGATGAGAGTGAGTACACGGCCACTCACACCGACCAGAATGATGGTTTTTGGTTTGTGATAAATATGAATGAATAATAAGAATATTATTATGGTTATTATTATTTATTATGTGGGCAGCTGCCGATATTATACTGTGGAGGAACAAGCAAATTTCAGCAGGAGCTCTTACTTCTGCAACTGTTATATGGCTTCTGTTTGAATGGATAGAATACCATTTGCTTACATTTGTTTGCCACTCTCTTATACTTTTATTGGCAATGGTGTTTCTATGGTCCAATCTCTCATCCTTTGTCAACAAGTAAGTCAGTCTTATGATTATGTATATATATACACACAATAAATAATCATCACAAGTAGAGCATGATATGATTTTGGAAACTGTGTTTGTAAGGACTCCACTGGACTTCCCGGAGTTTGTATTGCCGGAGGAATTGTGCAGGCGAGCTGCACTGGCGGTGAGAGATAAGTTTCATTGGGCAGTTGGTATTTTCCGGGAAGTGGCTTCCGGGAAGGATTTGAAGAAGTTCCTCTATGTATGTAAACTATTCTGATCTCCTTCCCACCACTTACATTTCTTGGAAATGTTTGGTTATTCTATATTTGCAAGTTTGTATATTAAACTGCAGGCAATTTTGGGCTTGTGGATTCTTTCTGCCATTGGCAGCTGGTTCGACTTTCTCACCCTAATATACATCAGTGAGTTTCTCTTCTTCTTCTTCTTCTTATCCCCTAAAGGCTAAGCATCAATCCATTCCTTCACATATTTCAATCTACAAACACAAGCCTATGTTTGGTCAAGCTTATTTTAGCAAACATATTGGCCCTGTTTGGTAAATGACTGTTAGCTGTTAGCTGTTAGCTGATTGTGTTAATTAGAGGGTATAACTAGTTGATAACATTAGCTGTTGTAGAAAAGTGTTTGGTAAATTAATTTCAATTAGTTAGCTTATTAGCTACTAGCTTTTCAGGTAGGTTTTGCCAAACAGAGCCTAGACTAATAGATGTGATATTTAGTTACTGCTTCCTAGTGAGGCAACTGATTTCCTGTGGTTATCTGGGCAGTATTTGTTATGGTGTTGACTGTACCTATATTCTACGAGAAGCATGAAGATCAAGTGGATGCTTATGCACACAAAGCAAAAAAGCAAATAGAGAGACAGTACAGCCAATTGGATGAAAAAGTTCTTCAGAAACTACCCAAGGTTCAGTTCAGTAAAGACAGCAAGCAGCACTGATCAAACTCATCTTCACTTTGTTCCGGAACAAGCAGTCTAATCCTAAATTTGTTGGTGAATATACCATTCTTCATTTCAGATTATGCCTTAGTTTAGTTTTAATTTGTTGTTAAGAGCTACTCATTCATTCATCCCTTAAACCAGAAGGGAGAACATGAAATTCAGAAAATTGGTTTTTCCATATATGAACTAGTACAGGTGAAAAGTATTTTATGTGTTCTATGTTCTACTATTTGTTTGTGAATTGGGCTAATGAGAGAATAAATAATACACAAAAACCATATTTGTCAGACGAGAAAAGAAGGAACAAGAACGATGTATTTTCAGTAGAATGAGTACAGAACTGCAGATGAAACGGTTGAAAGGGGAATGAAACTATGGGACTTTGTCCAATTATCTCAATCTCAAAAGAAAAGGAATAGAAGTTGAAACTACTAGAAACTGATTATTATACAAAAGAAACAGAAGATAGATAAGCCTATTGCTGTCTTTCCACATTCATCTCTTCATATATTCTAGGTTCTGATGTTATGCCAAATCCCTTAACTAACAGACATTTGCTCCCAATTCACAATTTCATGCCAACATACTGGAAAATACAAAAATGTGGAACGCATCTACTACTACTCATACCTTTTGTGCTTGAGATCCCGGTGGCAAGAATGGCTCCCACCATCCAAAATTATACTTCGGGTATGGTGCTGTCCAGTTTGCCGGTTTCTCAAACTCAAGTTTAGCAGGGTTAGAAGCCAAAGCTTCTTCTAGACTATCAGCCTCAAAAGAATCTTGTAAAACTCTGTCTAATCTTAGTTTCATGAACCTGCAGAGACAGAGAAATGTATGAGACAGTTTTGACTTAGGGTACTTGAAAAGTAGAGTTGTGAGGAAAAGAAAACTTGTTTTCCTTCCCCACAAGGCCACAACTTTTCATTTCCTCATCAAATGCTAGAACCAAACAAAGGAAAGAGCTTTGAAGAAAGGGCATTTGTTGATTACGTGATCCAGGGGCCATTGGTAGAAACAAGAGCCACTGCAGGTCTCTTCAGTTTCTTTGTAATGTTGGGAAATTTATCCAAGAACTTGGGCTCAATCACAAGCCAGAAATCCTGCTCAAAGTCACGTTCTCCAAAGTACCGAAGACGCTCAAACAATTGTTCCTGGAAATGCTCCTCTTCATCCAGCATGAATTTTGCGTTTGCAATAACAAAATAATACTTCTTCCTCTCTGATTCTTGCTTGTCCTGTAAAGTAAAGTAAATATCAACATTCGCTTTCTCAATATTCAAACCAAAATAAACCTTGCTGACAGATAAATGGCAAGAAATAGGCAATTTTGCTTTAGCATTAACATAAATTCAAACCTATAACCTATCTCCGTTCACTCTCTCCAAGTGTGGGAATCGAACTCAGGTTATCACAAAATTCTCCCTTACAAAAAGAGCTTATTTACCATTGAGCTACCACCCCAGGTTATATTTATGTTTATATATTATATATGAGTTAATTCCAGTTTTTGTCATACATGTATAGGGTGAGGTGGCAGTACATTTCTAGTATTATTGTGCATGTCAACAAAAATACAAAAAATATTATACAAAGTGAGTCACCTTGCCATATTTTTATTTTTATTTTTATTTTAAAAAATCATAACTGAAGCTTAAATTTCCTTATATTTTACAAAATTTAAATAATTTTGTTGAAAGAGAACTCAAACTATCATGCTACAATAATACTAGGACTAAATTAAAATGTTTAAAAAAAAAAATTAAAAATTGATTGCCACCTATAAATTTAAAACTAATATGCTTAGCAGAGTGCAATAATAATTCAAATTGACAGAAAATTCAAATTATACGAAAAAAGAAAATCAATTTCTGATTGAAAATCTAAAGCAAAAAAACAAACTAGCAATGAAGAAGAAATCCATCTCTTCTCGAACCTTTTCTGCGGGATCAGAGGAGTCAACAGCAGCTACGGCGGTTTTCACGCAAGGTCTTGACTTCCCGCCGAGGCTGCTTTGCTTCAGCACAGCGTGTGGCGGAGCCGACAATGGCAAGGATTGGAAGCCGTGAAGTGGAGAAGAAAGCCTGTGAGAATTGTGCGCCGGAAAATTGTTGACGGCCCCGGCGCCGAACGAGCCGAGATTCAACGCCGTTGATGCTAGCATTGCTGCGAATTATGAGAGTGAAAAGGAGAGCAGGTTGTGTGGGTATATTAATGTCCGTCGTGCCCAATGGAAAGATGATAGATAGCGCGAAGTGATTGTGGGAAAATATTTCCGAAGAGCCAAACCTTATCTACTCTTTCTGATTCCCCCCTTATCCCAACATATTTTACAAATTAACCCTGTTAATTTCTCAAAAAATATTCTTCGGTCTCATTTTATATATTTGATTCGATTAATAAAACTTAATTGAAATAATTTACATATTAATTTTTATAGTATTAAATTTAATATTAGTATTATAAATTTTATATATTTAAAAATTATAATAAAAATAATATTAAACACAACAAATCAAATTTAAAAATAAAAAATAATAATAAGTAATAAAGAAAAAATTAGTTTAACCAATAAATAATACAGAGTAAACAATATCAAAGCGAGATTGAGAGGTGTCAGCTTGAAACCCCATGTTCACTGGATCGTCTTGGGACTTTTCTACTGTGGTATAGCGCATCTGGTTGTGTCGTTGCTTTAGTTTTTTAGGACCTCTTCTCTCTTTGCAATGTATGACCATCCAAGAAGCGAATTTCTCAGAGAGATTCGGTCCCAAGGGCGCTTGTTTATTCAGGAGTGGTTGCCCATATTCTTGGGCACCTAAGGTTCCCGCTGTGTCCTCTAGTACAGTGTTGCCCGTTTTGGGGGTGGGGGGGACTATCCCGCACTGTTCTTGGCGGTGGCCATACATGCCACAACCAAAACAGACGAGGTGGATGCCCTCGTATTCTATAGGTCGTTTCTTCCCTCGGAACTTGAACTGGGTTGCCTTCTCATCCGTTTCCTCAATTGATTGACCGGCGACCGTTCTACGGTTGTCGGTCACTTTAATGTCGGAAATATCACCGGAGTTGGCCGGATTATTGACCGAAACCCTATTAACCTGTGATAGCAAGTAACTAACAGATTTTTAGACTTCATTGCACCAAAATACAATGTTGATGGGTTTAATTGTTACTTTAAAAAGTTTATGTGCCTAATTGACTTTTTAGGTAAAGTTGGAGGGCTTATTTGACCATTTTTCCTCTTTTTTTTTCTTAGTTATATTCAGACTCCGAAATCTAAATATTCTATGGTATGAATAAATATACAATGGATTAACTTAAACTAAATTCTCAAAGACCTTGTGGTTTTTTTTTTTTTTTTTTTGGAAAACAAGAACAAGCTTATATTAAATCAAAGGAAAGAGCATTACAAATAAAGGAAGGAGGGGCGGAAAACCACTCCTTACGTTCAGACATAGAAACGAATTCCCTCGCTAGGAGATGGGTCGCCCGATTTGCAAAACGTTTCACGAAAGAAATACAACAATGAGCAAAAGTGCTCAACAAATCTTTAATATCAACTAAAAGCAAGTCAAGCAAGGTGACGAAAGCCCTTGAACAACCAATAAAGAGTCTGTTTCCACATGAAGATACTCTATATTTTGCCGTTTGGACCAACTGAGGGCTTCCTTGATGACTAAGGCTTCAGCTTCCTTAGGAGAGAAAACACCAGTCTATGGGTAGCTGGCTGGTGATAAGAAGATGCCACGATGATTACAAATGACCCAGCCCAAACCCATCTTGCCAGAGTTGACATCCAAAGCAGCGTCGACATTAAGTTTGAACCACCCCTGCCTCGGCCTAATCCATTTTGTGGTATTATGGTGCTGGATGTGCCCTAGTAGATCTTCCGCTTCAGAACATGATTCCCAATCCCTCTAGAAAGCTTTAGAGTTCTCCACAACTGCTTTGGCTGGCAAGCAAATGTTCTTCCACACTTTTTCGTTCCTTGCACGCCAAATATTCCAGCAGATAATAACAAATAGACTAGCTTGTGAGGGCTACAGAGTATTGAACACCTTGGCAATCCAATCCGAGCAGTTTTGGAATTGGCTCTTGTCCGGGAAAGGTTCAAATAGACTCCAACACTGAGACGCGAAACTGCAATCAGCAAAGAGGTGAAAGGCTTATTCCTCGACATTAAGGCACAGAGGGCACAAAGGACTGCAGTTGATTCTCCATTGGCGCAACTTATCTGTAGTTGGGAGACAACCAGAACATGCTTGCTAGATGAAAGTCTTTGCTCTAGGCGGGAGGTGAGCCTTCCAAACGACAGACCAAATTGCAGTAGGAACACTGGCAAGATCATGCACGATAGATTTGTTATAGCTTCTAACTGTAAAGGTCCCTTTCTCATCTTTGGCCCAAATCACCATATCCTCTCTGGAACCCTACGGGATAGGGATACTTAGGATGAGCTGTGCATCCCTGGGGTTGAAGATGTCTCTGACCACACCCTCGTCCTAGCCTGATCCCTGGACATTCAGAAGAGAGCTCACTGTAGCATAAAAAAGGTAAGGAAATGGGGGAGTAATAACCCTAGAATTGACAGCGTCTGGTCGCCATTTATCGTGCCAAATATGAACAGAGAGCCCATTTCTAATTCTCCAACGACAATTACTTTGGATGATACTTTTTGTTTCAACAAGCTAGCCCAAATAAAAGATGGATTACCTCCCTTCCTTGCCTCAACAAACTGGGAATTCGGATAATACTTTGCCTTCATGATTTTTGCAGCAAGAGAGTTAGGGTGATTGATCAACCTCCAAGCTTATTTTGTGAGCAAGGCTGGATTAAAATCTTTGTTCCTACGGAAGCCCATACCACTCCATTTCTTTGGAACACAAAGTTTATCCCAAGCCATCCATCTTAATCCCCTGCCCTGCGCTCCACAACTCCCCCACCAAAACTCATTCATGGTCCTCTCTATATCAAGAACAAATTCATAGCATAGGATGGTATTGCTTGAATAACACTCTTCAAAAGGACCTCACTACACTCTTCAAAGACCTTGTGGTTGAGCAGCATAACTCGTGACTTTTTGTGCTTTTATACGTTGAAAAAAAAATATGAACAAATACTACATTATAACAAAATCAATAATCAATAATACTGTTTCAAAAAAAAATAATCAATAATACTCAAAAAAAAAAAAAAAAAAAAAAAACTTAAACCAAATTTGAATTAGTCCCAACATTAGATGTTGTATGAAAACAAATAAAAATAAAGAAAAAATCAATCGCTTAACTTGAGTTCAAAAAAAGTCCCCGAGCAATGACCCGTGGATGAATATTGCACTTATGGCTTACTTTTAACGAGAACATGTGAGTTCAAACTCCACCACAGACAATCTAGAGTTAGGCTCACCAAGACATGTTAAGATTAGTTCCAATAAAAATTGATTGGAAAATAGAAACTACAGAATGAAAATAGTAGATAGTTTGGAGATTATGCTCCCTTGCTTTCTCTTTCATATCCAATCCAAACAAGAAAAAGAAAATTAAAACTTGAACACATTTTCTTTCTTAATCATGTATTAACCAAGAAGAAATATAATGCAAAAAATTACAGACATGCCAAAATTTGATAGTGTTGATTAAGCTGGGAGGAAAAAAGTAACCCTAAATAAAAGATCAACATGCCATCAGATTGGAGCTCTGAGCATAGTTGAGTTAGAGCATCTAATTGAAACATTCAAAGGCCATATTGTCTAATCTTCCTCAATTTCTTCTTCTTCTTCCTCCTCTTCTTCTTCTTCTTCTTCTTCTTCTTCCAAATCCTCGTCGCTTTCTTGCTGGTTTCCAGTTTCACTTCCTTGCTGTTTTTCGGCACCACTATTTCCTGAAAGTTGCAAAAATGGTAGCTATAAATATTGTGAGGGCTGCATTGCTCCACAATCAGGAAAAACTCTTGTATGCCTATGTAGGCCTTGCAAACACACTAGTTGTTTAAAGAAAAGTAGTACTCCATAATATATTCTAGAATTAGTAGATGCTTGCCAAAAGAAATAACTGTACCAAAAAACAAAAATGCATACCGGATTCACTAAAAATGACCCCACCAGAACATAATCCCTCCTCAACCTTGACTAGTTGGAGAGTCATCCTAGGCCCAATTTCTTGAAGTTTGACAGCACTTTTTGTCGAGGCTTTATTTAGTCTACCGAGATCAGTTGCTAAATTTACAGTTGCTGCCTCATCATCTGCTTCGCTTTCTGATCCATAACCAGCCCTAATAACCAAAACAAGAATGACAGAAAACAAATCAATTGAAAGAAAGATCAAATCCTCACTCGCCATGGCCCAATTTGAGGTGGGGGAACAAGATTTAAAATAAGAGTTTAGAAAAGAGAAACAGCCATACTTTGTAATAAAGTCGCTCATATCTTGAAGACTACTTAGATCAGGCACTTGATGGCTTTGTACAAATTTCCGTATCCTGCGTGAAACACCAACAGGCTGTAGCCTGATTGAGTAATGCCGAAAGTCGATAACTTTCTTCTCCTTGTCATAGTTAAGTAACACAATCCTTTGGCAAGAAGAAAGCTTGACCTGCAAGATGGCTAATGATTACTTAGGAGCAACAAAAGAGATGTTCTATATGCTGTGTGTGTATTATATCTGATGAGTTTCACCCACAGTGTTTATATCGATGGCAGGGAAGATATTCTGAAAC
This sequence comes from Ipomoea nil, assembly GCF_001879475.1. Lineage (NCBI taxonomy): Eukaryota > Viridiplantae > Streptophyta > Magnoliopsida > Solanales > Convolvulaceae > Ipomoea > Ipomoea nil. Next base: position 3,733,241 of record NW_017617502.1, on the reverse strand, counting down.
ATAATAGTAGTGAGCTTTAGATGTTGTTCCCCAGTCCCGAAACCAGAAAGCACAATCTGCAATATTTAATTCGCAGATCTTAGCAAAGCAAAGCAAGCAAACAATAACCATATCTTGACAGTACAGGGTTTCTAATATCTATATCCATATGACATTAAGTGTAAAAGATTACCAAGGGAGAGTTTTTAAAAAGATTTGGAGGACGCCTTGGGTGCAATTGAGATTTTGCAATGTCAGCAGCCAGTGCATACTCAAGTATTTTAAATGTAAGGGTTGGGCCCTGAGGGGCACGAGCAACCCGTAAGTATGGAGAAGCATTGGTTTTTGATAAAATGAGAAAATGTGTAACACCCATAGGCCCTGCAAAATTCAAGAACTCCTTGAGCTTATTGCGCTTCGTTTCCTGCAAGACAAAGCAGAAAAGTGAAAAATGTATTCAAATTCCTAGCTTAGAGTTCAAGTTGAGTCACAAATGTTACCCTCACTGGCTTGAACAAATACAATGACAGACTTCTAACTTAAACTGACTACTCCCATTTTGAACATTTTTAATCTTTTCCTTTTAAGGTCGAAAATCAAAATATCACCTCATTCACCTCTGTTGTCTTTTAAAGTTATTTTGCATGAAATCCTCCTCAGTCCAACAGAGAACTGAGAATATGCATATTCAGGGAAAATCCTATTGAATGTTTAGAACGAAAATGCTTACCTTGAGATTGAGAGCAGTATAAGGACGCATCAATTCTCTCAAATCTTTTCGCAATGTTCTAAGAGACCCAGGCAACTTCCCCCTCGAAAACACCATGCTCTGGGGAATCTTGTCCCCAGTTATCTGATTAACATTTGGTTGCTTCTTACCGATCGGTTTCACAGCAAGCTTCCTTTTTTTCTGAAAATTTTAATATTCAAATATTAAGACATTGGCATATCAATCTAGACATCCAAAATCCACCCCAACAGCTACTAACTGAAGTAGGGAGAAATAACTTCAACTACTTACATTTTGAAAACGACCCATCTCTTCTCAAGTTAGCAAGACACCTTCAAGCCCTAGCAGCATTGATAGAGCAAACCACAATCAACGCTAAATCAATCAGCAAAATATAAAATACTTCAACTTTTCTTAAACATGCAATTTTCGAGGACTTGAAGCAAAATCTGGACAGTATTATCTTCAGAGTGTGCCTATATCAAGTATTATCAATTTTCGGTCTCAGTTTGTTGTTTTTTTTTTTTTTTTCAATTTTTTCAGTTTTGAACAAATGAAACCATTCAGTTTAACATTGTAATTCGGTTCTGTTTTCGAACATTTCCTAATTCCTAGCTGTTTTTGAACATTTCCTAATTCCTAGCTTTCTACCACACATAATTTGATTCACTATCACATATTCACATTACGTATTACGAATAAATTAATCATGATAAACACTGCACTATCTAACTGCACAACCATGCAATAAGCCGATAACAATATAACATTATAAGTTTACAACATTACTAATTTACTAGGCTCATGAGAATTGGCAATTGGGAAGAGGCCGAACACTGCCTCCCCAAATAATTCAAAAAATATCATGAGCTTGTAGAATGTGTAGTCGACTTTGTGAGGTTTGACTTTGAAACGTATCTGATATGGGCTCCATTAACGAATGGTTCTAAACTTTGAAGGAATGACAACCCAATATTATTGCCTTTTTGTTGTAGAAGGTCGTAGCCCTCCGCCGCAGCCACAACAAGAGGCCGCCGCAGCTGTAGCAGGAGGCCGCAGGCCCGCAACCCTCCACCACCGCCCTAACCCGACAGTAAAGTTAAAGAATAAAGAAGAAAACTCACCTTGCGGCGTCTGGCGTCCCGCACCAGTTTCGGTGGAGGCTGCGAAGAAGACGATTTAGCGAGGGCTTCACTGTGTAGGGTTTCGGTTTTTTTCGATTTGGATTTTTTCAGTTTTGAACAAATGAAACCAAGTTTGACGTTGTAATTCGGTTCTGTTTCCAAACATTTCCCGTAGCGTTATGGGCTTCGGTTTGATTTTTTTTGTTTTTGATTTTTCGATTTTAAAAAAATTAAACCATTCAATTTAACATTAAAGTTCGATTAGGTTTGAAACGGTTTGATTTTGATTCAGAATTAATTCGATCGGTTAGTAGTCGGTCAACGAGGTCCTACAAATATAGATAAACAGTGCTCAGTGTTAATATTTTGATTTAAAAGCTAGCTCACCATGAACATCAATTTATTCATATGTGAGTATGGAGCTGATTGACAATACTAAAAATCCACAATGCCAGCACAGTTAAGGAGAGAGAAAATCAGTCGAAAAAAGGCTTATATTGTCAATAAAAAAAAAATAGTTAATTACACATCCAGATCAGATGGCGCGTGCAGTACACCATCTGGGCGCGCACGATGCGTGTAACACGTAAAAATCAATATATATATATATATATATATATATATATATATATATATATATATATATATATATATATATATATATAGGATTAGTTTCATGTGAAAACACTGCTTAAGATATAAATGTGTGGACAATTATCAGACGTTAGATTGGAGAGATGGACGGTCCAGATTATTTTATGGGCTTTACGCGTTTGGGGGTTGTTTTCACGGTAAGTGGGGATTTTTTATATTGGCTAGGGGTATTTTAGGCGTTTCGCGCGGAGGGCTTTAATGCTTAATGTTACTCAGTGACGCACGTTTCTGGAGTCATTCACACGCGCTCGATTTTCTCGGACAGCATTCATCATCTTCTGTTTCGTGCTCTCTCCGCGTGCGTTGGCGACACCTCCGGGCATTGCGGCGTTCGTGCGGATTCCTCCAGAGGTTTTCACTTTACACGTAGAGATGGTCGGTTGTGGGGACCGCGGCACTTCGAACAAGCGGGGACCACCGAAGGCGGCAGTCGGCGAAGGTATTTTTCTGGGTTTCTTTGTTTTTTTTTTTTTTTTTTTTGTTTTTTTTTTTCCCGTTTTCTGGGCGAGAGTAATTGTTTGTTGTGTGTGTTGGTTTGTTTTTTGTTTTGCGGCTCATGTATGTTGGTTCTGTTTGAATTTCGGATTTGGGGGATAGGGTTTCGGTTTTGGGTGTGTGTTGGGTTTTTGAGTTTTTGATTCATTTTGTTGTTTTCCTTCGATTTTTCCAGTATTATGCGTTAATGATTGTAGTTTGGTTCCGTATGTATTCGGGATTTGGGGGCTAAGGGTTTTGGATTTGGGGCTTTGGTGTGTTTTGTGTTGATTTCTTGATTTCCTTCCAATTTTTGAGTTTTATGTGTACATGATTTTAGTTTCGTTTGGGAAATGTCGATGCATGTATATTTCTATGGGGTTTGGAAGCTTGTTTTTTCGTTGTGTTTGTTTGTTTGGTTTTTTTTTTTGTTTTTTTTTACAGAGTGGCTGAATGTGGGTTTTTTTTTTGTAGTTGGGGGTATTGTTTGGTTGCCTGTGTTTTGTTGATGCCGTGGGGTGATGGGTTAGGGGTGTGTTGTGATTGGGTTGGTATTTTGCATGCATTATTTGTGGAGCAGATTGCATAGTATAGAATGTAGCAGATTTCAATTCCATAAGAAAGAATGTAGCAGATTTCCTATTTTTATGTCATAAGAAAGAATGTAGCAGATTTCAATTCCATTTACCCAAAAAAAAAAATGGAGCAGATTTCAATTTAGAACATTTCTTCGAATTTACATATGACAGTTTTCAAGCAAGTGACATGTTAATAAGAAAAGTGTGATTAATTAACTTATGTGGGGCGATGGGGTAGGGGTGTGGTGTGATTTGCTTGGCATTCTGTGTGCATTATTTGTGTGTATGGTGTGCACGTGTTGTAGTAGCGGATGATAAGGTTACTTTCGTTCGGTTGTGTTTTATTTTTCTTGTTTGGGAGTTGTAGCTCGTGTATTGTACTGTTTATTGTTTATGTTGCATAATCATTGTTGTGGGATTATTTGTGTGTTCCTTTCTTAATCTGTTTTTTTTTTTTTTTTTGTTTTCTTAATGGGTGTTGCTGCCGTGTGTGGGGTGATGGGGGTGGGGTGTTATTGGTTTGGCAGTGTGTGTGCGTTTTTTCAGCGTGGCAAGTGTCATGTTAATAAGGAAAGTGTGATTAATTAACTTATGTGGGGTGATGGGGTAGGGGGTGTGGTGTGATTTGCTAGGCATTCTGTGTGCATTATTTGTGTGTATGGTGTGCACGTATTGTAGTAGCCGATGATAAGGTTACTTTCGTTCGGTTGTGTTTTATTTTTCTTGTTTGGGAGTTGTAGCTCGTGTTTTGTACTGTTTATTGTTTATGTTGCATAATCATTGTTGTGGGATTATTTGTGTGTTCCTTTCCTTTCCTAATCTGTTTTTTTTTTTTTTAATTGTTGTTGCTGCCGTGTGTGGGGTGATGGGGGGTGGGGTGTTATTGGTTTGGCAGTGTGTGTGCGTTTTTTCAGCGTATGGTGTGCATGTGTTGTAGTAGTGGATCGTTTTATCTTTCTCCTTTTCAGGTAAGAAGGTTAGGGTGGTGCGGTGTGCTCCTGGTGCTGCCCAAAGTTGTGTCAGCGATGATGATTTTGTGTCACCACCCTTGGCTTTCTTGGCGAGGGTGGAACAAGACCCAGTGTGGAATGCCGTTGATGATGCTGCTGCAGTTCCTTCATCTTCTGCTGAGGGGTCTGGTGGTGCTGTGTCTTCTGAACAGGAATTGGATTTGCCTAGTGTTAAGATTCGGTCACAAGCTAGTGTTCTTGTTGATGCGCTTGTGGACCTGTCTATGCGTCAGAAGGAAGATATTAGGAGCTTGGGATTTGGTTCGTTATTGGAGTTTAAGGTGTCTGAGTGCCCTCCCCGTTTGTTGCATTGGCTGTTAACTAACTTTGATGGTCGGACGAGGACTTTTGACTTGGGTGGTGGTAGATCATTGTCTGTTTGTGAGCGTGATGTGGAGTTGGTGTTGGGGTTCCCATGTGGTCACATTGAGATGGTGAAGCGGGAAAGGGTTCGTATTAGTAACTTGTTGAGACATTGGAGGGGCTTGTTTGGGATGGTGAGGCATACGATTACTACGTCGCTTATTTCGGACAGGTTTGTTGCCGAGGTTGACGGGGGTGATTGGTGTAAGAGGCATTTCTCTATGTTGGTGGTTTCGACCTTGGTGTCCTGTATGTCCAATGGATATGCGAATCAGATGTACTTTGATTGTTTCGATGATGTTACGCACATCCATGAGTTGAATTGGTGCAAGCTTCTGTTGGATTCCCTAGTTGAGACGCATGAGGCTTGGAGATCTGGTCGCCATAAATGCTTTGTGGGGCCTGCTGAGTTTGTTGCGGTATGTTCGTCTGTTTTTCTTTTTTTTTTTTTTAATATTCTGATTGATTTTCTTGTAATCTTTATTTTGGTGTTTTTGGTTGTAGTTGTTTTACGTTGATCGTGTCTTGCCGTTTGAGCGGTCAGTTCCACGTTTGCTGCCTTCGTTCCGGGGATGGACGTTTGACCTTCTTTCTGCTCGAGAGACTGCGGAAATTGGTGCTGGTGGGTTTGGCCATGGGCAAATTGATCCTCCTCCGGTAGATGTACAAGGTGATGGTGATGGTCCTGAATATGGTCCTAAGGTAATGACTGATTTTATTCGTTGTTCTTTGCGGGTGCTAATACTTGTGGCTTGGATGCACACTGTATTTTTTAATTAAAGTAATTGTTGGTGGTTGCATATGCCCTATTATTAGTTTGCACGAGCTCTGTTTTATTGCTTTCAGGTCGTTTTATTTTTTTTTCGAGTACAGACTTTTTAGTTTTATTCTATGTGGTACTGTTTCCTCTCTAAATTCCAGGTTGCATGTACTTGTATTTCTAATGTCATTGTTTTTTCCTGTTTTTTGTGTAGACGTTTGAGTGTGTGGTTGGCGAGGAGGTGGCTGTTCTTACATCATCGGTTGGTACTTTATCCGACCTTTTTAGGATGGTACGGGGTCGTGCTGTTGAGTGGGAGATTTGCCAACGACTCTATGTGTCTATTCAGCCCCGGCTACGTGATTTGGAGGTTCTAATGCGGCCAATTGTGGAGCGTGCCGATGTGGATGATGTCCCGTCGTTTAGTCTTGGATTAACCCAGTTGTTTGGAGGGAATGATTTGCATCATGGCTGTTCGGATACGGTTGCTGCTGTGGTTAACGATATTCATTCTGAGAATGCAACTTCTCCAGTGCGTGGTCCGGTTGTTGGTATGGATGTGGTATGTGTTTCGGGATGTTCTTTTGCATATGGTGGTATTTTCTTCGTTTAGTTTCGAACCGTGTTTTGTTTTTTTGTTTTGGGTGCCCACGCTGTAGGATATTACTACTGTGCCGGGTGTAGATGGTGGTTTGGGTGGCGCTGCAGCGGTGTCTGGGCCGGTGGATGTAGGTGCCACACTGGATGTTTCTGTTGGTGTGGGTGAGCCTTCTCAAGATTGTGGGCTGCGAGGATCGGGACTTGTGTCTGTTGGTGTGAAGGATGACAGTAAATGCAATGCATCTGGCGTTGAGTTTGGTGGGCCAGACGCTGGTGTTTGCCCTACCTTGTCGGGCGTTGCATTTAGTACGCCGATTGAGGTTTGGTTGTTTGTGTTTATGGTTGTTACTGGTTGCTTAATATGTTGTATAGTAGTCCTGGTTTCGCGTGTGTGTTTTGGAATTATTGCATTTGTCCTTGTGTTTGCTATCCGGTGCATGCTTGTGTGCTTGCTGTGGTTTGGGGCTAGGGGTGGGGTGTGGGTAGTGTGCAGTGCATGTTCGTTTGTGTGCTTGTTGTCCAATTGTATATTTTTTGTACTCATTCCAACCCCAAGTGCACTTCTGTTTAGCATTTTGTTAATCATGTAGTTGTGCAGGTGTTTTGGGTATGTGAAAGCCCTTGTCTTGTAATGTGCTTTGCAGTTTTCATATTATTTGGCTTTCTTTATTTTGACTATTTGTTGGCAGGGGTGTGGCGACGGTAATGAGGTAAGCGAGAAGCCACTTTCTGAAGGCCCGGGTTGCGTGGCGCCGGTTAAAGCTGGGCGGCCTGTAAATCCACTTGGACCCTCTATCCCGGTTGTTGCCTCTACACTTCAGTATCCCCCGGTGGGGCCTAGTGAAGTTGTTGCGTTTCCCATGCCTGACCTTCCGGAGGATGCATTGATAGTCAATTGGTTGCTTGGGGGTTCCGCTGCAAACATGTTGTTGTTTTTGGTTTTGTGTTTGTACTGTGTTTGTTTTTTATTTTACTTTTCTTATTATTTTTTGGTGATTGGTTTTTGGTGTTTGTTTTGTTAGGATTGAAACTATATTTTCTGTTGGTCAACGCACTGCGTCATGGGAGTGTTTGCTGTCTTTGACCCCGGGTTCTGAAGTTGATGTGGGTGTTATAGATGCTTGGGCAGCGCTTCTTAATCGCCATGAGGCTAATAAGGCGCGTGCCGCACCTTCTCGTCTTTTCGCTTCTACGTTTACTACGGTGGGTTTGAATTCATTGGTCTTCTCTTCTTGATTTTAATTGGTCACTTTTTTACTAGTTTGTATTCATTCCTTGTGTTTTTGTGTTGTTTGTTGTGTAGTTATCTACAGTTGTTGATACTTCCCAACCTGAGGACAAGCGGGTAGTGTGGTTTTGTGAGAGGTTGAGGATGGACTTAGAGTTGTCTCCGTATGATGATATTTGTAAAGTGGACATGGTATGGTTTCTACATGTTTACAGTGTGTTGCATTTACCTCTTTTGTCTGTCTGCACATTGTCTATGCACTAACTGCACACACGGCTATCTTTGTGCATTTTGGTTTACATTTCTGTGCACAACAATTGCACTCCTATTTATACTAGTTTGTTGGTTGCAGATTTTTTTCCCCATACTGCGTCGCGGCCACTATTTCTTGTTGTGTTTTCATTTTTCTCGTTGTCGGTTAGAGATTATTGACAATGATTCTAATCCGCAATCTAAAGCACTAAAATATGGTGATTGTATTGAGGACATGGTAAGTGGTGTTCGTTGTGAATCCAATCTCCACTGGTTTTTTTGTTTCCCTTTGTCGCTTCCCCTAAAATGTTTTATCTTTTCTGGAGTTCAGCAGGGTATGTTGTCCAAGTTCTTTGCTGATATCTCGCCGGAGCTGTCCACGGCCAGTATTTTGGTGGAGCCGAAGCGTTTGCAAATGCCGTGGCGGGACTCGAAGAATAAGATTGATTGTGGTGTGTTTCTGATGCGGCATATGGAGTCCTTTTTCGGTCAGCGCGTCCGTGACTGGGACTGTGGGTTAGTTAAGGGGGACACTACTTCGTTACACAAACTTCGTTTGCGTTACATGAAGGAGCTTGTGAGTTCGGAGTTTAATGTGCATCGGGTGTCGAATATTTCTCGGGCGTACCAGTCGGTATCTAATCCTCTACCGTTTCTGTAGTTAGGTGTGTTATGTACGTAGTTGTGCTTGGCCTTTTGTGGTGATGTGCACTTGTTTATTGCACACTTTTTTTGGTGGGTTTTTTGAGGTGGTATTACTCTGGTTTGTGCACCCAGTGTTGGTGGACCTTTTTTGGGTTAGATTGTGGTTGTAACACGAATTTGTGGCTGGTTTAAATTAATGTTAATGCGTTGACTTTTTTGCATTACTGTGCGTTTTCTGCGTTTTGTTGTCTAATTGGTAAACGAATGTCATTTTATTTCTTTGATGTGGTGGTTGTGTTCATTTAATATCTCTCCAGTGTGCTGGTTTTTTCCTTTTCTTTTTGTATTCTCCTATTTTATTTGTAATCAAGTGGTAAAGGGAATTATTCCGATAGCTCCATCTGTGTGCTTTTTTATCGTGTGCTGTGTGTATTGTTGTCGGTGGGTCCGTTGGATGTTTGTATCACTTTACAATATTATTTCATATGTGTACTCTAATACGGTATGTGGACCTTTTTTGGGGTTAGATTGTGCCTGTAACACGAATTTGTAGCTGCTTTAATTTATGTTAACGTGTTCACTATGCATTTCTATGCTTATTGGCTGTCTCAGGTGTGCGCATTCGCGTCATACTTATGTGCGTTTTGTTGTGTAATGGGTAATCGAATGGCAGTTTAGTTTTTGCTGTTGGGGTTGTGTGCGTTTCATTCCTATCTCGTGTGCAGTGTTTTGTGTCCTTTTTTGTTTTTGTTTTTTTTTTTGTTTTTTTTTTGTTAATCAAGTGGTAGTAGGAATTATCCGGGGAGCTCCATCCGTGGGTTTTGAATCGTGGGGTGTGTGCTACAATATTATTTCATATGTGTACTCTAATACGGTTCGTTAATTGAAACTTACAACCACTGTTCAAAGGTTTAACGTGCGTGCATTCAAACACTCTGGTGTGTGTGCCCACGCTTTGTGGACCTTTTTTGGGATTGTGTGCATTTCATTCCTCTCTCGTGTGCAGCGGGGGGGTTTTTTTTCTGTTCTTTTTTTTTTGTTTTTATTTTTTTTATTTTGTAATCATGTAGTAGGTGGAATTATCCCGGGATCTCCATCCGTGTGTTTTTAATCGTGGGGTGTATTTTTTGAAAGGGTCCTTTCGCTACTTGTATCGAATTAAAAGTTTATTTCATATGAATACACTAATGCGGTTCGATAATTGGAACTTACAACCATTGTTTTGTGTTTTTCATACATAGATATTCTAACTTTCATATGGTGTGACTTTGTCTGGACATGTGCGACTGTTGTGGCCTGGAAGGTCGCATATATTGCACGTTCTTTCTTTTTTTGAGTGTCTCTTTTCGGTGGCTTTCTCTTTGTTGCTTTTTATTCTTCTCCCACTCCCTTTATTCTTTGCGACTGTGGGTGGCTTTATTTGTATGTCGCCTGGTCTGTGTGCACCTATAAGCCTTTCAAACGCCGATTTGTTGTTGCCATTCTCGTGTGTTTCCTGCATCTCCATTTCTAAATCTTTCTTAAGTTGTTGCAATGTTGCCAACATTTGATCCATTCTGTCTGGCCAACCTTTTGCTAATCCCATGCAGGTGTAGAATTCACTCCATAGTTTGTTTGCCATTTTTGTCGCTTCGTTCGTTTTGGTATTATTTGTTTTCGTTGCCCATGGCACATCATACATGGGGTGTGCACATGCGCTTCGGGTCCATCGTGTTACAATATACTTTTCTGGGATGGTGTCATATCCTTCTGCCTTCATTACCAACACAACATGCCTGCATAGTAGACCCATTCGGTTGAATTTATTGCATGCACACTCTATGTTTTTTGATGCTGGATGTTGTGTGACTTCAAACATTTTTCCACTAGTGTCCTCTATTCTGTACTTCCATATCTCCCCTTCTTTGGTTTGGTCTCTGATGTGGCATGTGAATCCCGCCTCCCATATCTCTTGTTGGATTTCATAGAATATGCTTATGGTGTAAATCTTAGCTGCGTGCTTCTCAATACTTAGAGGGGATTTTGTTTTTGGGTACGAACCCTCATTCTCAGCGATCACTTTTAATTGGTTGTGTCTTTGCTCTCCAATTGCACTGTTGTATTGCGCCATGAATTCTACCAAGCTACAGTGGGGGTTTGTAAACTTACCAAAGTAGCTGTTAGTCGATTCAGATCTAGATGTTGTCCGTAGCAATCCTCCCATGGGTATGTTGTGGAAGTACGCGGGTATCCATGATGCTCGTGCCTCGTATAGCTGCGTGAACCACCTATGCTCCTCAAGGTTGTACTGTTTCATTACTGTTTTCCATTTGCTCTCGAATTCTTCTATGGTTAAAGTGTCATCCCATACGGTACTATTTAGGTCCTTCTTGAAGTCCTCGTTATGCCACAATGTCACCCCTACCTTTTCTCCAACTTTTGTCATGATGTGCCACATGCAGAATCGGTGTCTTGTTGTTGGCATAGTTTGTGGGATAACTACCTTCAGTGCTGGGTCTTGGTCAGTAATTGTGCATCTTGGTGTGTATTCCATTGCATCTTTGAACTTTGTCAGTAGCCACTCATACGACTCTATGTCCTCTTTCGCAATTAAGCCTCCCGCGAATGTAATGCACCGCTTATGGTTGTCCACCCCTGTGAAAGGAACGAACACCAACTTGTACCTGCAATATCAATAATTTATGCGTTATTTTCTGCTTGTATAGTGTCTTTAGTCGACGTGCGTTCGGCATATTTTTTTCCTGACTGTTTATTAAGCTGCCACGCACACCGGTTACTCTTTAAATGCACACAGTTTGTATTGCTTTCAATTAAATTGGATGCGACTTCTGTGTCGTATGTCGGCTATACATACTTTAATGGTAAACACCTGATTAGGTGTAAATAGATTAGAGAATTACCTGTTTGTGCTGTATGTAGCGTCGAATGACATGACATCTCCAAAGCAGGCAAAATTTCTACGTGATTCGGCGTCTGCCCAAAATAACCTAGTAAGTTGTGCTTCTTCATCTATGTCAAAATCAAAATAGAAGTGTGGGTTGTCCTCTTTCCGTTTGAACATTTCTTCAATCACCATTTGGGCGTCCGCCTCTGCTATGTAAGCCAATATGTCCCTTCTGAAATTGCAGAAGTCGATGCATGTTGCCCCAACTTCTGTAAAACTCCCTACCATCTCTTTGAACAGTCTGAACGCTTTGGTGGGGCCGATGTTTGCCTTTGCACAGTTTGCCAAAAACGTCTTGTGTCCGATGTCGAGTTGCCTATTTATTTTTAAAAATGTTCTCCCCTCTTCCGAGCATAAACAGTGTGTATGTCGCAGCTCGATTGTATGGACTTTGTATCCTCCACTTTTACACTTTGACATCCCCATACGTGCCTTACACCCTACCCTGTTTGACACTCTTCTACGCCTCTTTCGTTGGTTTGGGTTATTGGGGGTTTCTTTCGTTTCGGCTTTGTATCCTTCCCGTGAGCACATGATGTACTTAATTGCCACTTGTCCTGCTCGGTTTTGTCGCTTTGTGTCGTGCCTTACATCAAATCCGACCTCCTTCGCGTATTTAATGTAGAAATCAATCCCAGCCTCTACTGTTTCGAATTGTTGTCCTTCGTATGGTGTTTTTTCATTATCGGTTGCCGGTGTCCAAAATTTAGCACCATCTGCGCCAATTTCCATTGCACATTGTTGCACTTTGTTTGCGCAGTGGTCTTCACCTGGTGATCATTCCAATAAACTACATTAGTGTCTTGGGTTAATAATATAATTCCAGTTGTGTTCTACAATTAGGATAGGGTTGGGGGTTGTTTCTCGCGCCTGTGCAGCGGCCTACATAGGTGCGTGCATAGTTCCCCCATTTGGTGGTCTTGGTGTTAAAAATCATGTTTAATTTCTCCCAATTGGTGCACAGCTAGAGTCGTTCATATTCATACGCTAGGGGGGGGGGGTGTTCCTGTTACGGTCTCTCTGAAACCATGTGCATCTCTACTGTTTGGCCTGTATTCAGTGGTGCATGCAATGGGCGACCTATTATGACTCATTCCAGACCTTGTGGTATTAAGGTTCGTGTGCATTCCACGTTGGAATGTGTGCGTCCTGTCATACGGTAAACGTATCCTTGGACTCATTGGGTTTCCTTACAGGATTGGGGGTTTTCCAATGGGTGTAACCGCGTACATGATATCCAATTCAATGTCTACCAATTCTACCAACAATTATATTCAGGGGTGTCTGGTCTCTATTAATCGTGTGTAATGCACTAGGTATTACGTTTATAGTATTACAATGAAGGTGAGATCATTACCTGGTAACCATGGCGGCGTATACTCCATGCTCCGGTTGTCGTAGCTGTCTGGCGAGGTCGGCAATGGCGTGGGGGGGAGGGGGGGGGGGTGGTGTGGTTCGAATGAGTTGATTTGGTTGAATTATAGTGCAATTAGTATCCTTTAAATTAGGTAGATAACATTACAGTTACAATCATACCTTAATTAGCATTCTACACAATTCTCTTTAATGCCCTTTTGCTTAATTATTACGATCCAGCACATGTACAATTACAATCCAATCTTGGCCATTAATCTAATATAATCCTATGGTTCAAATTAGTCCGTATGTTTGTATTATAAGGGGGTTTTCATGTGAATGGCTCCCTATATATATATATATATATATATATATATATATATATATATATATATATATATATATATATATATATATATATAATACGGTACTAGGTTTTTTTCTCATTGTACTAAGTCTATTATATTTTCCCCCAACTCATATTCTTTTCATTGTACCGTTCCTTTGAAAACGAAAACTTAAAATCGTAACCGTCACTCAAATCCACGAGACCGGCCACCATTGCCACCGATGGCCGTCATTGTCACATAGCCCTTCTTCTCTCACTATCAATAGTTGTCATCGATTTCCATCTTACAGTCTCCCAAAACTAGCCTCTAACCAGTCAACCCTCATCGTCGCTCACCACCACTAGCTACAACTTGCTCAATCGCATTCCTTTTATTTTATCTCTAATTTCTTTAATTTAATTTCTATTTTGAATTTTTGGGATGATTGTGATATTATTGTGATTTGTTAGCATTTTTTTTTTTTGAATTATTGTTTAATGTTGTTTTTTTTAAAAATTATTGTAAATTTTATAAATTAGTTTATATATTTTTTAATTATATTATTGTTGTTTGTTGTGAGTTTTGTAACTTTTGTTAATTATTTTGATTTATTTCAAGTTCATTTTTAATTTGTAGAATTATTTTGTGAATTTTAACAATTATTTTGATTTCTTTCGAATAATTGGTAATATTTGTTTTTTTTTTGAAATATTTTCATTTTTATACTTTATTGTGAATTACTGTGATTATAAGAAAATTTGAGATTTTTAGAATTATTAATTATGAATTAAGGTTAATTTATTTTAAGGTTATAGATGTATTGTGGTGAACTATTGCTACTTTTAGAGAATTATTAAATATTTAGAAATTATTTTGAATTTTTATATTTTATTGTGCATTTTGTTTGGGGAATTATTGTGGATTAGGGTTATTCATTTTAAGGTAATAAGTAATTTAATAGAGAAATTTTGTAAATTATGGTGAATTATATTGACATATGATGGATAAATGTTGAGTGAATGTGTCTCATATTAGTAATGAATTATTGTGGATTAGGGTTATTCATTTTAAGGTAATAAGTAATTTAATAGAGAAATTTTGTAAATTATGGTGAATTATATTGACATATGATGGATAAATGTTGAGTGAATGTGTCTCAGATTAGTAATGAATATAAAGAAAGTGTTAAATAGTATTTACTATTTAGAATTTGTAAAGAAAAGCAAAACATTTTGATAACCATAGGGCGTTTCTTTGTCCTTGTAAATAGTGTCGTAATAGTACAATATCGGGTATAAATTATTTAATCTATAAATTGTTTATTCCAAATTACATAAAATAAATATGATATGGCAAATGTGAAGTGTCTTGTGCATTTAATATCTGTACTGGCAATGAAGGTATGAAAATCAGTACTCGGCTCATCAATTAAATGAAATGTTTAATGAAAAAAAAAGACTACGAAAATAGGGAAGTACAATAGCACGCAGTAGTCTCATGATCAATTAATTATAAAAAGATACTGAATTGCAAAAGTAGGGGATGAATAGATAAAATATCAATTATTTTACATTTCAATTACAAGCAATAAGGAAGACAATAATCATATTACTCTCTAAAAATATAGTAAATGATCTTGTGATTTAGTAGCACGTAATGAAGCGATATTGACTGTATATAGCCCTAACACTACCATTAAATGTGCATATATTGTAATGTGACATGAAAGGCAAAAAAAAAAAAAAAAAAAAAAAAAAAAAAAAAGTATTGGTTCCAAATTTAATTTAACAATTAATTGGAAAGACAAATGTATATATAGTATTATTGTGAGTATGGTATACATTTTTGTACGTAGTAAAGCCAAATGAGGTTAAAACAGACGCAAACATACATCTTATATTAATTATTACTTCGTCAATTCAATCATCTGAAATTTAAAGCTAGCATGTATATTTTGATCCAACGCTTAGAGGCAGCTTGCCGGCGTAATAACTAAACCGAAAGATGTCCCTTCGGCGTTAGAGCAAAAGGCTTGAGTCGGGTGATTTTTGTACGTCAAGTTTACATCGTCCAACGTTATGCCACGGCACGGTTCTGTTTTGCTGCAGTCGAACGTCATCGCCACTTCCGTCGCTGATGTACCATGTATGTCTTTATACTTTATGTTGCTTATCTTCACGCCCGACCCCTGTCATAATTAATCATATATAAACACATGCTTAATTAGCATCGGAACGTCATTTTCTATTTTTTAAAAATGTTTTTAAGGTAGTTTTAAGGATAGATGGTGGTGGAATAAGCTAGCTAGCTAAGGATGCATGATTAATCGTACCTGATGAGGACAACTTTGGTGGTTAGGACAATAATTTTGGTCGATGATGATGAGGTGTTTAACGTTAGACATGACTGCGTGTTGAAAAATAACATTTTTCACAAACCCATTGCTTGGCCTTGCCCACGTTTTGATCCTCAACCCATTTTGAGTATCGGTAAAAGTAGTAGTTTTAACCGTCACATTTTGTACTCCACCCTCCTGATCTTTCCAACCTAAACTCCCAATGCTGCACAAAAACATATATATATATATAACAAAGATTCCTTAATTAAGATTATTCATTTGTAAAGCAATGGAATCAAAATTTTTGTTTAATAATGTTTTCAATTTGGCCGACCTGATTCCGTGGCCGGGGCCGCACGCGATGTTTTCAATCCACAAGTTGGAGTTCCCGGGGCCGATAGAGATACAGTCGTCGCCGGTGCCAATGTGGGAATTCAAGATTGTTACACCTCTCGACAACTGGACGTGGATTCCGTCGGTGTTGGGGCTGTTTCCGGCCGCCGAGATCTTCACTCCTTGTAACTTGGCGTTATAGCAGCTTTCAATGCGAATGTGAAACTTCTGACTATTTTGTGAAGTTAGTCCGTCGATAACAACATTATTTGAGTTGTAAAACGCCAGTGTCTGTACATAAATACATATGTATTTACCAAAAGTTAGAAAAAAAAATTAAAACCAAACCTAAAATAGTATAAATCATTACATATATTGTGTACGTACCCCAGCTCCATCAGGGCAACTCTTGCCGGAGTGTTTGCAGGACCAAAGAGCAGCGCCGTTGGCATCTAGGGTTCCGCCGACAATGGAAACTCCGGTCACTCTTACAAATTTGATCCAATTATCAGCCTTTCCAATCACATTGTAGTCAGATGGGGCCACAATCGTTCCATCTATTTGAAACCTTATGGCCTTGCTCTTGCATGTTTGGCCCCCAAATGTGGTCGCACTGCCAAGCAGGAACCGTCCCGACGGGACGTAAACGGTGGCCGGGGAAGTGGAGGCACAGGCCGCCGCCCATGCGCCCAAAAAGGCCTTGCTGGAGTCACTATTACCATCAGCTTTTGCTCCATAGCTTTGAACATTGTAATTAGCATTGGCTGCTAGTGTACATGTTACATACAAAAAGGTGATGAAGACAATAAGTGAGAAACAATGTTTGCACACAGCCATGATATGTTTGTATGTATATGAGGTTGGGTTGTATGTATTGTAGAGAGATAGAGAGAGAGAGAGCCGTGATGAGAAGTTGAAGAAGAGAAGAGGGTATTTATAGAACCATGCATGCATGCATGCAAATATTCTGTATTCTAGATACATTAAAATTTATTTTCCCTCTCCTTATATTAGTAGGAATATTACAATTTATCATTTCTATCCTTTCAAGGATACAAATTTATTTTCCCTCTTCTATATTTATCATTCCTATCCTGACTGGGATTCTTTGTATCCATATAAATAATCAATTTCAGAATGCTCAATAACAATTTACTCTTCCAGAATTACTATTCTCCTCAGATTTATTGTTCTCATGAGCATGTGTGTACGACTTTTTTTTTTTAGAGTGTCTAGCTTAAATACGTCAACTATATTTTCCTTAAACCATGCTAAATTCAAAACATATTGTATTGTCAAATGTAGAAAATATCACCTTAACTAAACTAAATTGCATGTGTATTGTCTTTCTTTTTGCTTACTGACCTTTTCAAATTAATCTGGTTGTTCTTCTCAAACATTCCCTGCAGTCTTGATTATATATGTAGTTGTTTGCGTTTCAAAATGAAATTATTGAAAATCATTGAGGTTTGGATATTGAGCATGTTACTAGCACCCTATGCATGCTTCATGCCATGCCATTGCCTAATTCTTATGGAAAAAACCAAAAGGGGCAATGTGGGCAGAAATGCTAACAGTTGTATATATATACGCAACACAAAGTCAACAGGCAATGAAATTAATTAAGCTAGTTACAATAACGTTACGTTACCAAATGTCTTGTATTTGATTGGTTGTTATCTCTCACCCGGAGAGCCAACAAGATAGTGAAAAAAGTAAATCACAGTAACTCAACGGCCTCTTAAGTGAGGGGACCACTGCATGGTGTTCATAATGCGCTCACCACATTAGATGTAACTCATACATTGCAGCTGTCAAGTCTCGATCTTAATTATCCAAGTAAAAATTGAGCTGTCCGTGGAACAACAACTTTGATTTCTTCAATTGTTGAATAATATAGCCTTGAATTAGGCAAAATCACATTGAGGAAAAATATAAAATCAACCAAGCTAAGAGCTAAAAATAATAGCACATGAATTAAGTAAGGTAGTAGCTTAGGTCAAAACTCAAAAGTTTGATTCACTTATCAACCATGCTGGCTTTCACATTTGCATTGAGCATCGAATTCCAAGATGGCAAGTCCGGTTGAGGAATTTCGTCGAACGGCTGTTGGGCAAAGCCTAAGTGGCCGCAAGACGAGTACATATTGACAAGGGATGTCTGTACAAACAGGTTGTCCGATAATCCGAGCTGGATAATGAGTGAGTGAATGATTGGAGGAGGAAAGGTAATAGATCGAGTTGGACGCCATGCGGAGGAAGATGGAGAGCGGGGTGACGGAGGGATTTGTTGGTTGGACATGGGCATTGGGCACGAATTAGAGTATTCCAGACGAAGGATTCAAGCGTTGGATAGCAGAGATTGAGAATGGGGTGCGTTACCGATATCGCCCTGCCACCGCTTAATACTTGCATAAGAAAATAGCTGATATTAGAGCAGGGACTAGTATTTTTCATGCTTGATGCGTAAAAAATATGTGCCCAATAATAATAATTTATATTAAAATTTTAAATTAATTTAGATTTTACATATTTAAATTATTGTAAATAATAATAATAATAATGTAAAATATTTTTATAAACTTGATATTTATATTTTAGGAAATAATTAACATATAAGTATATTATTATTATTATTACTAGTATTTGTCCCGTGCGATGCACGAAAAATATGTTATAAAAATATACTCTATATAAGATTTATTCTTTTTTTTTTTTTTGAATGCTACTGACTCTATATAAGATTTATTCATATATATAATTTTTGTTATTTAATAATTATCACCCGTGCGATGCACGAGGAAAAAATTATGTTATTATAAATATTAATAAAAAAATAGAAAAAATAAAAATATTTTAAATTATTTAATATAATAATATTTTTGAGCTTCCATTGGTCAAGTATTTATTATTTTTATAGAATACAAAATTACAATTAAAATTAAAATTAAAATTTTGTATGGTTAATATAATTTCTAATTATGTACATATTCAAATAAACTTATAGAGAGAATTTACATAACTACATTGATTTATTCTTAATTGTATTTCATCTACTATATATATATATATATATATATATATATATATATATATATATATATATATATATATTATATATATATACTAATATATATACTAATAAGAGCCCAAGAGAGTTAGGTCTATAATGGGTATAAAAAATGGCGGTCACATATCTTAATCAAATGAATGGCTCAGATTAATTAAAAGATTGATCAGATTTAAATTTTACACTAAAATTTCCTAAAATACCCACACACCGTTACTAATTCCGTTAAAATTTTAAGAATTGCCGTTAGTTCACCGTTAACTTACTCATTGATTTCAATAAAAAAAGGTTTTAGGTTCGAACCTCATCCCAATCAAAGTTGGCATAATTAGTACTCTATTTTACTCTTATTAAATTATATAAATAATAATTTAGTAGTTACAACAAAAAATAATGCATATACATTTCTTAATTTATTAATTATCAATAAATTAATTAAAAGAAATATTTGCATTAGTTATATTGTCTTTATTTTTTCAAATGTAAAATTTTTTACATTCAAATTCATCAATTGATTATATTCACTACATTATCTATTATCTTTTTGTGCACTATTTTTCTAATTAAATATCAAAGTTATAATACAAAACAATGCTATATATTTATTTACCAAGTATTTTATTAATACCATGAAAAAATTAAAAATATATAATTAATAAAGCCAACCATATTAACTACTTGAGAGATTTTGTGACAACGAGAGTATTCAAATCACACAACAAATTGAAGTGAGAACTACCTCGCAATGTCCTTGTTTGACAATCAGCAGTTAGCGGTTAGCGTTAGCGGATTATACTAGCGGATTTGACCAGCGAATTTATTTAATTATTA
The DNA here is from genome assembly GCF_001879475.1 of Ipomoea nil. Taxonomy (NCBI): domain Eukaryota; kingdom Viridiplantae; phylum Streptophyta; class Magnoliopsida; order Solanales; family Convolvulaceae; genus Ipomoea; species Ipomoea nil. The sequence continues at coordinate 3,713,644 of NW_017617502.1, read as the reverse complement.
ACATTGGGTAGAAAAAATGACCGCCAAATTATTAAATCAAATGAATGGTTCATATTGTTCAGGTTTTAGTTTTTTCTTTTAAGATTTTCTAATTTATCCTTAATTATATGATTATCCATTTAACTTTTCCCTTAATTCACCGTTAGTCTAATTCTAATATTAAAGTCTAATATAGAATTATAACTACACCATTAATCTAATTCTAATATTAAAGTCTTAATAGAACTTAACCACAAATCCTAATGTCGGAATCTCAAACAATATTAGTATATATTTAATATTTTATGTCCTAATTTTTATTTATTCTCTCTTATGTCCCGTATTTGGTTTCAACCATACCTATACAATTATTTTATTGACAATTATAATCAATCTTGACTATATTATCTTGCATTTGTAAACTTAGAATTACCAATTTAACCCGCACGGGCTTAGCTCAATGGTTTAGTGGGTAGTATTTGGGAGAAGAGACGAAGGTTTGAACCTCGGCAGCGGCAGTGCGGGAATTATGTCCAAAGTGGGCAAATCCCTTGTGCGTATCGATCAGCATTTGGCCCTGTCTGCTGAACCATTGAGTCATCGTGATTTACAACTTCCCACAATGCTCTGTCGGGTCGGAGTGTGGGGGGTCCTTGGGGTTGGGGACTCAATCTTTGGGAGAAGAATTACCTATTTAAATACGCATATTCAACCTTCAATAATCTATGCATGAACAATTTCAATATAGTCCTGCCTTAATATACTTTAAAGTACTTATTTAAAAAAAAAAAAAAAAAAAAGCATTGGGCATTATCCCAGTCGCGCAATGCGCGTAAAAAACTAGTCTATATCATAATTTTCATAATACGAATAATAACTAATATAATTACATTTAGAAAGTAAATTTCAAATTTTGTATGAGTAAATTTAAACTCTAATTGAACACATTTTTTTATATGATTATATAATATATTCTTTATGCACATGTCATTCCATAAACCCAAATGTCATTCTATAAGTCAAAGTCCACTTTTTTGTGGAGATAATTCAAATGTATTTTTTTTTCTTTTAAAAGTCTTAAGTTTAGAAATCCAGAAAAATATTAAAGACCCATACGATATATACATTTATATATATATTTAAATTTTTATTTATGGCTCAAATGATTTTTATTTTTTTTTTATTCTGAAGTTCAATAATTGACCCACGGCCCGCAACATTTGCTTTCTTCATCCCTTCTCGCTTCTGCCATTTCTTTGAAGCATTTGATAGAGAGAAAATTTATATGTAGAGGCTTGCATTAATTGTACTGTTTCAGATATCGAATAGGCTTTCATCGAAAATTTAATTAATATTGTAATCCCAAGAAGCACCATATATAACAAAAGCATATCAAATAAACTTTCATTGTAAAGCCAGAGATTTAATTGATATTGCATCGTTTCATATTTTCTATTAATTGGGAATCGGAATCCATAATCCTAATATCATAACATATAACAGGGCGTTTGGTTGGAGGGATTTTAAATTCCCTTCCCACTTAATTCCCACCTAATTCCAAAGGCCATTAAATTCCATAGTTTGGTTGGAGGGAATTGCAATTCCCCCATTTTCATGGAATTAAAATCCCATGTCTCCCCCTGGTATTTTAATTCCTGGGAAAAAAAGATAGTAATGAGTCAACATTACCCCTTTCAATTCCCATGTATACCAAACATTGGAATTGAAATTCCCAGTAATTCTATTCCTGTCAACCAAACACTGGAATTTAAATTCCCACTTTATTCCCAGTAATTCAACTCCCATGGAATTACAATTCCTTTCCCACATAATCCCCCCCTCCAACCAAACGCCCTGTAATAACTCCATTAATTCAATAAATGTAATCCTTTGTTATGGGTGAGAAAAAAATAGCTATTTTATTTTTCAAATGTTGTGCTTTTTTATTATTATTTTTTTTATAGTAAAGGATGTTGTGACTATTTTATATTTATAGCTAGTAATAATAATAATGTTGGTAATTATAATTGTAACATTAATCTTAACTATATGGTTTGGGAAGTAACATTAATTACTTCCCAACCATATAGCTTTATTATAGTTTAGATTAGATTATTATTTAAAAAGATAAGAAAATATATGGTGGATGGATGTGCATAATAACAATAGTGGAAAAGATAATAGAAATTATAACGGTAGGGGTATGTTTGTCCAAAATATTGTAAAGTACAACCTTTATAACATAGTGTATAAAAAACTTAACGGAAAAACTGGACATAATTGAAGGGTATAACTTTCATTCACACTTATTATGTTTTTAGATTAAAAAAAATTCCCTTACCCGGGTCATTAGACAAAATAGCTAGTAGTCAGTCAAAGAGGTCCTTAAAAAAAAGAGTTAATTCGATCGGATGTCCCTTGTCTTTGGTGGCCAGGTTATCATTTTTTTTATTTAACATCCTAGACTATTATTTTTTGGACATTTTTAATCATTTTCATGACTTTTCATATTTTTAGTAAGAGCATTTTTGTCTTTTCATAATTTTTTTTTTAATTTTTTCAATTTCAACTAGTTTAATTGGTTTAGAACTTTAAGTAACCTCTGATTTTTAATAACCATATTTTTCAACCAGTTTGAGTAAAAAAAAAAAAAAAAAGTGCTCAATTCAGAAGACAGAGTAAAGGAAGAATTTTCCAGTCCAAATTTTAGTTGATAATGTTACAACTTGGCAGACTTTGAGGTTGTTTTTTGTCTCCAGAGTGCCAAGATAGGAGCTGTATTGGAAACAAAACATTCTAAAACCTTCACTCAAGAAAAGCAATGACAGCAAGAATTTGTATTCATTTGGTATCTCTTTGTTGAGAGCACTAATGAATCAGAATGATGAATCCACAACTCATTGCCGGAATATCAAGCTTTCTATCCTCCAAGATTTGGTTGGTATTCAGATTTCTTCTGACCAGTTTTGCCCACCATCCTGTCCTGATTTGGTTGGGATTCAGCTCAATCAATCAGTAAATCTATAGGCCTCGCCGGCATTCCAATTGCTTGGTGTTTTCTAATAATATCTACCAAAAAAAAAAAAAGAAGCAAATCTTGAAATACCCAAAAGAATATGCTACATGGAAAATGGAGAAACTGGATTATCAATTATAAACTACAAATTTGGATGAACAAAATTTTGCCACCCTTACCTCGCGAATATAGTTTGCCACTGCTTTGCAGCCCTCTATTGCCAGTTGCATAACATTTTCAAAAGTATCCAATGATAATTTAGCATCCATCTGCACCAAACATAATTAATTGCTATTATAAAACGCCAAAAGAGTAAAATCCATCTATCCTCTTTTATGTAATCAGAGAAAATAAGCACCATGACTTTGGGATTACAAAATATGCGATTTAGCGTCTTCATATTTAAAAGATAGCAACATACATTACATAACAGTATGCATTGTTTTTTTTTCTCTCTTTTGGAATTTGCAAAATAAATTATGTATAGGTTAAAAACACCGGTAACCAAGTATTACTTCGAGTTAATTTGATGTCCTTGACATAAAAAGCCCTAGGAAAATGGGAGTATATTATAGACACTAGAACATCCAGAATCACAATAATGCAAATAGGCTAAGAAAGCACAACATAAGACCGACATGATGAACTGAATGTATACATTTCACAATTGACATGTTTGTATAGTAAATAACCTGCAGAAGGGTAACTTTATCCAGCTTAGGTAGAAACCCAACAGTGACATCAGGGCCACCAGCACTGTCTTCTACATAGTTTAGATCTGTTCATTTAGAAGTTTCATTATCAAACTATTAGTTCGATGATATCAGAATGCCAGTCAACTCAAAAACACACACTAAAAAATAATTAACAAAAGGGAAAATAAGTAAAAAAAAAAAAAAGAGAGAAAGAGAGATGGAAAAATGAAAAGGAAAAGAAAATGAAAAGAAAAAAGAAAATGGATTTGAGAAAATGAGAAACGATTGAAAAGAAATAGAGTGAAAAGAATTGGAGTGTAAAAGAATTGGAGGGAAAGAAAATGAGAGTTGGAAAGGAAAAGAAAGAGTGGATGGGAGCTCAAAATAGTGAGTGTGTGAGGTTCTTGGGAGGCCGTGAGGCCCTGCTTGCAGCGCTGAGTCTCAACGTAAGGTGCTGGCGGTACAACAGGGCACCCTAGTCCGGGCTGAACGGTGTGCCGGGCAGGATTTTCAAATCCGTTGACCTGGTCAGGCTTGCTGCTGGCCAATAGTAGCTGAGTTCCTTTTGGACTCCGGGGGGGACGAGCTATGGTTTATTTTTTGTTCGCGTCAGCCTGTTATAACCTTAAACACTCACCCGAGGTAGAATTAAGTTGGGTCATGGGAACGGGATGCTTGGTTGTTCTATCTTGTTTCTATTTTTGCAGGTGCTGTTTCTTTGGCCTCGGAGGCATGAACTGGTCCTGGGCTGTTTTGGTTTCGCCTTTGCAGGCATCTTTGGGAAAGACCAGGTCTCAACGCCGATGCAAGCGGTAAAAATTGCATCGTAGCCCGGGCTGAACGGTGGCCGGGTAGGTGTTTTTCAAATCCGTTGGCGGTAGTCCAGGCTTGCTGCTGGCCCATAGTAGCTAATCCCGTTAGGGTTGGTTCTGGTTCGTGCTGGTGCTGATCGGGGGTTCTGCTATTGGCTGCCTTGCGCTGCGTTGATCGATTTTGGCCTGGGATCTACCTTGTACCTTTGTCTTAGGCCTGCGTGCCACTAAGCTTTGTATCTTGACTTAGGCCTGCGTGCCACTGTTAGCTGTATATCTTGACTTAGACCAGCGTGCTATTCTGTTGTATGGCAGGTCTGGTTCTACAGGGCAGCCAATGGCGCCCCGGGAGGTGTTACAATTGTGGTGCAGCCCGGCTAGGCGGCATTATGGTGTGTAGTCGCTGTAGTGCAACTGGCTGGGAGGGGCCATGTTTGTCACACGCGAGGCGTCTATCCTCGCTATTTGAGCTTTGGTACTACATGATGGGCTGTGAGGCATGCGCGTATTTGGAGCAGCTTCTCAGTCTATTTATTTGGTTAATCATATTCCTGCCTACGTTTAGTTAGTGATAGCTAGAATAGGACTTGGGGCATGCATACTAGAGCTCCGGGGGCCTCTTTATGTAATCTTGTTTTATTCTACTTTACATTTCTTAGTTTAGTTTTAGGGTTTAGGCCATGTGGGGCCTAAGCCCTCTGTATTGGCTTCGGCCATTTTATTAATAAATTTTTTTTGAAAAAAAAAAAAAAAAAAAAAAAATTAACAAAAAATGTTCAATTGGTTTACCAAGAAGAGGGGTACTATTTAGGTACCCAGCACTGCAGGAAGTAACAATATCACGCATAGGAATCCCTGCATCAGCAAGTGCCAACGTGGCAGCATTTATGCACGCTGATCTTGTTCCTACAAATAATTAGAGCTCAAGAAAACATATTAATTATAGAAGAAAAACTAAATGCCTTCATATGAATTGCATTCAACAATTGAAGATTTAAATTTTGAAAACAATGGTCAATTTAAAATACTGCACAAACATTTTTACAGAAGACTAATAAAATCATACCTCCATCAGCTTGGATAACTTGGACGAAAATGTCAATCTGTGAATACAAAATAATATAAACTCAAAATATGGTACACTACTATCAGATTCTGTTGGGTCTATTACATAGCTAAAACACTAGAACCTGAGAACGAGGCATTAGATGCGTCAAAATGCAAGCTTCCATTGTTTGACGAATAACTAGTGATATCTCAGTGGATCTCCTGCACAACATAAAAAAACAATTGTCCAGATACAAATTGACCTATAGAGTTGTGCAGACAATGTGTATAAATGTATAATTGTAAGTTGAGGCAAAATCAAATACTACAAGATTCTTTTAAGTCATGATACTGGAATGAAAATAACGGCACGGGATAATAAAGGCAAAACGTCAATCACCTGTCACCCTTTGGTTTCCTCATCCGATCACCTGTACTAAAGTTTGCCATGCTATACTCACAGCGAACCTAAACGATTTTTTTAAGAATAACCATCACATCATCACGGGAACAAAGAAAAACATGAATATAAACATCTCAGTGAGTCAGTGCTCATAGTAGAAGTTAAGTACCAGAGCTTGGTCATTGATTAGTTGGCTCCTATTTTGAACCTGAATGACATAATCAATGCAGATGTCAAAATTAGCTGCAGTTATTATTGGCACTATAGAGCACATTTTATGTAGATAGACGTGGCCCTGTTTGGTAAAAAAAATTGGCCTATAGGCCAATTTTGGCTTATTTGACCACTATTAATTATTTGATTTAGTTAAAATATCAATATAAATGTTTGGTTAATTAACTTTTTGCAACTCCAAAAGGCTAAAATTCAAAAAGCTACTCCAAGCAACTTTTTCAATTAGCTTTTTTAGAAAAGAAATTATACCAAACAGCTATTAGCTAACAGCTAAGTTAGCTAACACTTTTCTACAATCAGCTAATGTTATCAACACTTCATACCCTCTAATTAACACAATCAGCTAACAACTAACAGCTAAGCTAACAGCCATTTTACCAAACAGGACCAAGACATTCTAGACTTAATCAAGACCCATTTATCAGAAAGAAAGAGATATATAATGAAGTTTTAATTTGGAGAAGAAACAATTGATTTGGGTGTAATAAGTAGCAAAAGAAAGAGCAATTTACCTCCCTAGGGCCATACACTGCAGCAATCACTTTGGTGTTACCCATTTCAAAGACAGCAGAGCTGCAGCGTTACCATAAAATTGCAATTTAGCACTTCTTAAAAACAGAAGAATAGAATACATATAGAAAGAGCGGTGCCTACCCGTCAGCTCTGGCGACTGCACCGATTTCAGCACGAAGCTGCCTCATCTGCAAACGAAACACCAAAAACATGGTTATATTTACATATAGAAACGTGTATCTTATCCAAAAAGAAAATGGGATCCTTTTGGCACAAGTAATAAAAGACGAGAGAAACCTCGAGGGGACGGCGACCGTCCAAGCGAAGACCTTCGGGGCTAACGTACTCCATCTCTGACAAGCAACCTCTGCTCGCCGGAGAAGAAAATCGTTCGCCGGCGACCGCTCTAAAAGACTAAAACCCTCAGTACTCAGTTGTGCTGCTCTCCCTTTTGGGCTGAACTAAAATACAAAGAAGATATTTCCAAAAAAAAAAAAAATAACAAAATACAAAGAAGATAGAAAAAAGTAGGGATGTCAATTTAGCCCGAACCCGATGGACCAACCCGATAAAAATCGAAATTGACAGGGTTATGGCCTGAATGGGCTAGCCCGATAAAACACATTAACTCGACGAGCTCGAAACCGATTACTCTGGTGGCTCGATAAGACTAACCCGAAATTAAAAGAGCTAGCCCGACAACCCGAACTATTGAAAACTATTCTTTATTATAGAAATGATGTGAAACCTAACATACATGGAATAATTATTATAATTATAAATAAATAAATAAATATATATATAATTTAAATTAAAACTTAAGTTTTCAGTTTTTTAAAATTTAAAACAACATTAATCTAATATTTTGACTAAAAATTGGTGAGGACGGGATTTTTCGTCCCGCCAAATTCTCCGCGGGAACGTAGATAGGCACTATTTTCAATTTCCCGTTGAGGACGGAGACATGGAGTATACTTCCTGATCCCGTCCCGCTCCGCCCCGTTGTCATCCCTGCTCTAAATATGGGTACTCACTTTCGGTTTCTAATTTTAGTTCACATGGTTCAACCCGCCCGATTAGCCCGACAACCCGAAGTTTAGGGTTAGGGCCAAACCGAACCCGAGAATAAAATATTAATAAATCGATTAGCCCGACAACCCGACAGGCCGGGCTAGTCCGAAACCGAGTGGGCTGGCCCAATTGACATCCCTAGAAAAAAGTGGACGCGGACTTAGGCAATTGTTATATCGTACATAGGGCACACAATACATATACATAATTGTAATATAGAATACACATAAACTCTTAATATAATACATATAGAGTTAATACCCAAAATCGTCCTCGACTATAGTGGTTTTTCTCAATTTCGTCCTAAACGACTTTGGTGACCTAATATCGTCCCAGACTTTTGTGTTTCGCTCAATTTAGTCCTCCATTTGTTATTCCGTCAAATTAGTGTTAAATAAATGGACAATTCAGTAATGTCAATATTGATCTCTCTTTACTTTCAACTTGTTAAGTGCGAAATTTCTCTTTCTTGTACGAATTACACCCAGAATTACTCCCGGACTTGCAAATCAAATTTTATATTCGCAGTTTTAGGAGTAATTCTGGGAGTAATTCGTAAAAAAAAAAAAAAAAAAAAAAAAAAAAAAAAAAAAAAGGATTTCGCAGTTCACATGTTTATGAGTAAAGAGATACCAATATTAAAATTACTGAATTGTCTATTTATTTAACACCAAATGGACAGAATAACAAATGAGGGACTAAATTGAGCAAAAACACAAAAGTCTGGGACTAAATTGAGCGAAACACAAAAGTCTGGGACGATATTAGGTCACCAAAGTCGTTTAGGACGAAATTGAGAAAAACCACTATAGTCGAGGATGATTTTGGGTATTAACTCAATACATATAATATAAACTCTTAACATAATACACATAAACTCTTAATATAATATTCATAAACTATTAACATAATATACATAAACTCTTAGGGTGCACAATGCATGATGCACCTTGGTGCATGATATAATTGATCGGACTTAGAGATGAGCAAACGGTCAATCAACCGAAAAATCCATCTGGATTTTTGATAGGCATAACCGACCAAAACCCTAATTATATCTTCATCTATGTATAACAAATGGACGTTACCTTTGAGTGTTTTTCTATCATTATTATTTTCTTGCATGCTCCTAGAAGGTAAAGAGACATGCCAGACTACTTTCCAAGGTTTGTTGAGCCCTTAATTCATCATATACTAGTCTTAGGACATTTTACTTGGTCCTATGTACATATTATTTAAACCCTTGTACCCGATTAATAATATATAATTCTTTATCTCTTTTTTGTGTATCGTACCTAATTTATGATGTGTCCGATTCTATAAAATCATAAATAAAAGTAGATATTTTGATTCATTATAAAAGTAGATATATTTTTTAAAAACTGATGTTATGTTGTAATTTATAGATAATTTGTATGCAAATTCAAGAAATTCGGTTAGATTGATTTTTTTTTTTAGATTAAAATTTAAATTTTGTAAAATATAAATGTTTCATATTAATTTGTTAAATTTTAAGCATTTAAATATAATTGATATGTATATTGGGTATATAATTGTTAGGCCAACCCCATTTGTGGATTTTTAATGATTTTTTTTTTGCTAAGATGGAAGAGAGAGGGTGAGATGGAGGAGAGAAAGTGTATGAAAGAGAAGAAATTGATTTTGCAAGAATGTTTTTTTTTTTTTTTTTTTTTTTTTGGGGGGGGGGGGGTTGGCTTGGAGAGAGAATGAAGAAAAAAGAAGCATAATTCTACGTGCGCACGGTGCGCGCCCAGATGGTGCATTGCACGCGCCATCTGGATGCGTAATTAACTACTCTGCATTGCCTAGATGGTGCACTGCACACACCGTGTACGCCGGTCAACCCAATGTTCATCTCTGTCTTCACTCTTCAATCCATCCATCCATTTCTAGAAGCTTCACTCGTTCTTCTTCTTCTCTGTGCTTTTCGTTTCGTCACTTTGATTCTCTACCATTTTAGTTCGCATAGTACACCGTTTACCACAATTCAACGATAATTATTGTCAATCCCACGAAAGTATGGTCGTATAGATTAGTTTGTCTAGAGTTTTTTCAATCCCCATTTTAGATGTGTAGATCGTAGCAGTTTCTTTCAATTTCTAGGTTGAATCTTGCGGTAAAGGTAACTTACATAGTATATCTTTCAATAAATTTTTATCTATCATACAAATCTTTTGAATTATAATATTTACGAAACCCTAATTGTTTATAATGCGGATCTATATTTTGGTTACTGCGTAAGTTCAATTCTAGTATAGATCTTCGGAAATAGTTAATGGGAAAGAACATGCAGAACATTTTTGTCTAAGAATTTCATACCGAGGTTAGTATATTTGGTATTTGTTAGTATATTTGTTGGATTCGCCATTTTAACCTCCGATTTGCTACAAAATTCCTTCAATTTCTAGCTTGAATTGTTCAGTAAAATTAACTTTCCCACTATCGTTCTCTTTTAGAATTTTACCCTAATTTTCATATCAGAATCTCTCTATTTGCAGCATGCATGTGCTTCGCAGATTGAGTATATTGTAAAGTTTGATATGAAAGGTTTCAATCATGCTGCTTAGGTATGCCCTATATGTTTATCTTAAATATTAGTTTCTCTGTTTTTGAACCATAAGACAAAGAGCTTTTTAAAAAGGCTATTTTATAAGTCAGTAAAAGTAGTATTAGTTTTACAGTACAGAAAACTTTCCTATAACAAAAACATCAACAAAATACCCCAAAGTATTTTTGTTGCTAAGCAATTACATAATATTACATATAATAATTTGAAGTACAAAATAATTTTTACAAAATACCTATGTAATGACAGTTCTACATACTAAGAAATACAGTAAATTTAAAACTTTTACTTTACAATAACCTATATTATTACTAATTTTAATAAAAGAACTGACACTTCATAACCTGCCAGTTTAAATATATCTCCATAAAGAATAGTACAGTTGCAGAGTATACACCTGCAATTGGATAAAAATGAAATACAAACTAAAAGAACACTGTCCTTTTATGAATTAAACATAAAATTATATAAATAATAAGATGATGTATAACTTCCCTCTAACAGCTTTGTATGAACTATCTTCCAGTATAGATAGTCTCAGACTTGGTGTATGATTGGTTGGTTCAATTCTTCAATACAGAATTTATTTTCTCTTAGCTTTCTTCCCAAATCTTTCATTTTTTTTTTATTTTTTTTTTTGAAGGGACCTTAATTCATTATATAATTAATAATATTATTGTTCTTTACACCTATTTTGTGTATCATACCTAATTTATGATGGGTCCGGTTCTATAAAATCATAAATAAAGTAGATATTTTTTTTGAATGTTACAATAAAGTAGATATTTTGATTCATTATATTTAAAAAAAAATGATGTTATGTTGTAAATTTATAGATAATTTGTCTGCAAAGTCAAGAAATTTGGCTTAAATTGATTTTTTTTTTAGATTAAAATTTAAATTTTGCAAAATATAAATGTTTCATAGTAATTTGTTAAACTGTAAGCACTTAAATATAATTGATATTTATATTGGTGTATAATTGTTAGCCAACCCATTTGTGGATTTTTAGTGGATTTTTTTTTTTTTTTTTTGCCAAGATGGAAGAGAGGGGGTGAGATGGAGGAGAGAAAGTGTATGAAAGAGAAGCAATCAATTTTGCAAGAATGTTTTATTTATGGGGGTCCTCTTGGACAGTGAAGAAGAAAAAAGAAGGGAGAAGTGTCAAATAGGCCCATGTACTTTTGTCAAGTGCTCAATTCTCACTATGAACTAAATTAAAGGTTAATTAATCACACTTACCTACTAAATTTGTTCAATTAACTTTTTTTGCAGGTAATTGACTTTTTTTTTGCGGTTACCAATTCAATTATTAAAAAAATAATTTCAAAATAATTTAAAAATTATTAAAAAAATAAAAAAAAAAATACAGCCATCGGCTGTCCGGCGAGGACAGCCGATGGCTGTATTTTTTTTAATTTTATTTTATTTTATTTTATTTATTTATTTTAATAATTAAATAGGTAACCTGTTATTAACCTGTAAAAAAAAGCCAATTGAACAATTTTAACTCGTAGATGGACCTATTTGACACTTAATTTAGTTCGTGGTTGAAATTGAGCACTTCGCAGTAGTAGATGAGCATATTTGACACTTGTGCCAAAAAAGAAACATAATTCTGCACGTTATGCGCCCCGATGGTGCACTGCACGTGTGCGTAATTAACTACTTTTTTTTTTTTTTCCCTAACAATAAGCTTTTTTTCGATTGATTTTCTCTCTCATTGTAATCTGATAAAAAACCCCTTAAAAAACTATATATAATATTGTTGGAAAATCTAGGTTTTGTTCCTACCAATACATACATATATATATATATATATATATATATATATATATATATATATATATATATATATATATATATATATATATATATATATTTATTTATTTATTTATTTATTTATTTATTTATTTATTTATATTTATATTTATTTAATACGGTACTAGGTTATTTCCCCATTGTATTAAGTCTATTACATTTTTCCCAACTCATATTCTTATCACTGTACCTTTCCTTAGGAAACAAAAACTTAAAATTGTAACCGTCACTCAAATTCACGAGATCAGTCGTTGCCACCGCTTGCCGTCATTGTCACATGTGGCCCTTCTTCTATCACTATTGATAGTTGTCATCGCTTGCCATCTTACACCCTCCCAAAGCTAGCCTCTAGCCAGTCAACCCCATTTGTGATTTTTAGTGGTTTTTTTAGCAAGATGGAAGAGAGAGGGTGAGATGGAGGAGAGAAAGCGTATGAAAGAGAATAAATTAATTTTGCAAGAATGTATTTTTTGTGGGGTCCTCTTGGAGAGAGAATGAAGAAAAAAGAAGCATAATTCTGCACGTTACGCGCACCGTGCGCGCCCAGATGGTGCACGCCATCTAGATGCGTAATTAACTACTCTTTTTTGACAAAATAAGTCATTCATTGCAACCAATCTGGATTTCTATATGGTGGAAAAAGATGTGAATAATTAGGCAAAAGAAAATCCAGAAAAAGCTCTATTTGCTTACGTGGAAAACTCCTTTGATCAGTTCCTAGATGGAAGGCCTTTCATACAAAAATTCTGCCTACAAATTGAATGTTGCACTATGGGGAGAGGTTTGACAAGAAAGTTGGATCGCTGGTTACGTGTGTCGGTAGACAAGAATGTGTCAAGGCTAGTGCTCAGAACTAAAAATCTTTGGTCACCATTCAAATACTCTGTTCCTCAGCATGTCTTCATTGCACAAATGCTTGAAGTTTTGGATTTGTTTTGGTGTACATTGGATACAGATCGCATTGTTCATATTGATCTACCGCGTCTAGAAACGCTCTCACTTTCCCACTGCTGGATTTCAAGTGACAAATTGCTGCAAAAGATTGTGTGTGATAGCCCTAAGAGTAAACACATTGTGATTTCTTAGTGCCAAGGAGGACAACCAATGCACTCTATTTTTGTTTAGAAAACATGTATATTCATGTATCGAAACAGTGAAAAACATATACAAACATTCATACTATATTGATATAAATTGCATGTATATTTCAAAGCATATACTTCAAATTAACAGGATTTCAAAATGTAAATATGCAATTTATTGGCAATGTGAACAGTTAGAAATGTTAATTAGAAAGTAAACATACCGTGCACCGAAAGTGCATACTAATAACGTGTTATAATTGATTCCTTTAGCTCGTAGTGTTTCTCAATGAAACGGATTCATCGGATGAACATTAACAATATAATAATAATAATAATAATAATAATAATAATAATAATAATAATAATAATAATAATATAAAAAGAAAATAGAGAGAAAACATACAAAGATAAAACACTTCAATATCTTATTCCAACAATCCATTCTTCATTACATAATACATAGATATATATAATTACAATCGTAACGGAAAACAATAATGGAGATGGAGACATAAATACGATCGCTACACAATAATAATGTCCACATAAATGTAGTATTAGCTTCTTTTTTTTTCTTTTTTTTTTTTTCAATCATGTAAATTATCTTTACCTTATTCTTCACCATATGCATTTTCATCTACATGGATAGAAAGAGTTTGCAAGAACAACCTAACAGTTGAATACACAATGTATTTGCTTGTCTGGTGGAAGAACCATCGGAGCGTGCGTTTCCACTTGCTAGCAACCACATACGGAGGATATTTTCTTGCCTTGTGGAACAACCACCGAAGTGCGGAACTATAGTGTTACCACTAGAGTTTGGGTTTCTACCGGTGGTGCACAAATCCAACCGAGGAGCAACGAGAAATCTGCTAATCCCGTGGAACAACTTGCTCAATCCCATTGTAGGTATTTCCTTATACTTTATCTTTAATTTTTATAATTTAATTTCTATTTTGAATTATTTGGATGATTGTGATAATATTGTGATTTGTTAGATTTTTTTTTTTGAATTGTTTTTTTAATGTTTTTTATTTGTAAAAAGTATTGTTAATGTTTATTAATTATTTTATATATTTTTGAATTATTGTTGCTTTTCGTGAGTTTTGTAAATTTTGTTAATTATTTTTTATTTATTCCAAGTTCTTTTTAATTTTTTGAATTATTTTGTGAATTTTAACAATTATTTTGATTTCCTTGGAATTTTATTTTTTTTACTTTTTTTTTAAAAAAATATTTTCATTTTTTAAATATTTTATTGTGAATTACTGTGAATTTTAAGAAAATATTGTGAGTTTTTTTTTTTTTAGAATTATTATGAATAAGGGTTAATTTAATTTAAGGTTATAGATGTATTGTGGTGAACTATTGCTACTTTTAGAGAATTCTTGTAAATTTTTAAAAATTATTTTTAATTTTTAGATTTTATTGCACATTTTATTTGGGAATTATTATTTTGAAATGATTGTGGATTGGGGTTAATCATTTTAAGGTTATAACTTATAAGTAACTTATTAGTGACCTTTAGTAAATTATGGTGAGTTATATTGACATGTAATTGATAAAAGTTGGGTGAATGCGTCTTAGAATAGTAATGCATATGAAGAAAGGGTTAAATTATATTTAGACTTTGTAAAGAAAAAAAAAAAACATCTTGATAGACCTAGGAGGTTTTTTTTTTTTTTTTTTTTTTTTTTGTCCTTGTAAATAGTGTCGTAATTGTATAATATTGGGTAACATTCTAAATCATTTAATCTATAAATGGCTTACTCGAAATTACATAAAATAGATAAATGCATATCATCCCATATAGAATTCACACACACGACCACGTGAGTGCAGACAACCGCAAACAGCATATGTGCACTATTAGTTAGTCAAGGCTAGTAGTTCTACATATCAGGGTTAGTTAGAGTTTTAGTTGTGATATACTCTGTAATCTTTATCCTGTTTCTAATTGAATCGAAAGACATTCTCTAATCCACAACACGTGCACAAATGGGTAATAGTGTGCATTTGTTCGAAGCATACGGTATTAGGAAATGAAAACCTAAAATTGTAATCGCCACTCAAATTCACTAGATCCCGCTACCTAAAATTGTAACCGCCACTCAAATCCACTAAATCCCGCTACCTAAAATTGTAACCGCCACTCAAATCCAATAAATCCCGCTACCTAAAATTGTAACCGCCACTCAAATCCACTAAATCCCGCAACCTAAAATTGTAACCGCCACTCAAACTCACTAGATCCCGCTACCGTTCCCACTGCTTGTCGTAATAATATATATATATATATATATATATATATATATATATATATATATATATATATATATATATATATATAATACGGTATTAGGAAACAAAAACCTAAAATTCTAACCGCCACTCAAATTCACTAGATCCCGCCGTCGTTCCCACCGCTTGCTGTCATTGTCACATGGCCTTTCTTCCTCACTGTCATCGCTTGCCTCTTACAGTTTCCCAAAACTAGCCTCTAGCCACTCAACTCTCAATGTCGCTCACCACCACTTGCTACTACTTGCTCAATCTCATTGTCAACACACGGTATTTTCTTTTATTTTATCTTTAATTTCTATTTTGAGTTTTTGGGATGATTGTGATATTATTATGATTTGTTAGATTTTTTTGAATTATTGTTTAATGTTGTTTATTTTTTAAATTATTGCAAATTTTATTAATTATTATATATATTTTAGAATTATTGTTGTTTTTTGTGAGGTTTTTAAATTTTGTTAATTATTTTGATTTATTTAATGTTCTATTTAATTTTTTGAAATATTTTTGTAATTTCAACAATTATTTTGATTTCTCTCGAATAATTGGTAATATGTGTTACTTTTTTTGGAAATGTTTTCATTTGAATATCTTATTGTGAATTACTGTGAATTATAAGAAAATATTGTGAGTTTTTTTTTTTTTTGAATTATTATGAATTAGGGTTAATTTATTTTAAGGTTATAAATGTACTGTGGTGAATTATTGCTACTTTTAGAGAATTATTGTAAATATTTAGGAATTATTTTAAATTTTTAGATCTCAATAAAGTCTATGATTGGTTTGAAGAACGTCTGGAGATTCAGGCGATTGCGGATGATATAACTAGTAAATATGTTTATGCATTTTGTTTGGGAATTATTATTTGGAAATTATTGTGGATTAGGGTTAATCATTTTAAGGTTATAAGTAATTTAATAGTGACCTTTTGTAAATTATGGTGAGTCATATTGACATGTGATGGATAAATGTTGGATAAATGCATCTCAGATTAGTAATGAATATGAAGAAAGAGTTAAATAATATTTAGAATTTGTAAAGAAAAACAAAACATTTTGATAACCATTGGAGGTTTCTCTGTCCTTATAAATAGTGTCATAATAGAACAATATTGGGTATAAATCACTTAATCTATATATAAATGGTTTATTCCAAATTACATAAAATGGATATGATATGGCGAAGGTGAAGTGTCTTGTACATTTAACATCTATACTGGCAATGAAGGTATGAAAATGAGTACTCGGCTCATTTATTAAATGAAATGTTTGTGATAATGTTGGAAAAGATTATTAGTCGGTCACAAAGAGTTGGATATGTATTACCAAGTGATGCAAAAAAAAAAAAAAAAAAAATTGCTTTTGTGTTTAGGGTACATATATAATATATTGAAACATAATTAAATTTTATAATTTCACATTCTGGATTTATAGTTATGAAATTATGAATGTGTAGTTATGCAATTCTGGATTTATAGTTATGAAGTTATGGATGTGTAATTATGCATGCAATTCTGAATGTATTAAAGGTATATATTCATTCCAAAAATTTTCAGAAAAGATTTGTGTATGCCGAAATATGTATATAATATTTATTTATACTGAATGTATTAAAGAACTCTAAATTTTTGTTTAGAAAACATGTATATTCATGCATCGAAACAGTGAAAAGCATATACAAACATTCATACTGTATTAATATAAATTGCATATATATTTCAAAGCATATACTCCAAATCACCAGGATTTCAGAATGTAAATATGCAATTTATTGGCAATTTGAACAGTTAGAAATGTTAATTAGAAAGTAAACATACCGTGCACCGAAAGTGCATGCTGATAACATGTTATAATTGATTCCTTTAGCACGTATGTAGCGTTTCCCAATGGAACGGATGGGATGAACATGAACATGAACAATATAATAATAATAATTATATAAAAAGAAAATAGAGAGAAAATAGACAAAGGTAAAACACTTCAATATCTTATTCCAACAATCCATTCTTCCTTACATAATACATGGAGACATAAATACGACCGTTACACAATAATGTCCACAATAAATATTATTTATAACAAATTCGTAGTATTTTTTTTTCTTTTTCAATCATGTAAATTCTTTATTTTTATCTTATTTTTCACCATATGCATTTTCATCTATAGGGATAGAAAGAGTTTGCAAGCTGAGGCAGACCCAGGGACGGAGCTGGCCGGGGGCCGTGGGAGCAGCTGCTCCCACTGCCAAAATTTAGACTGCCCCAAAACGACGTTGTTTTGGGGCTGTTATATAAATATATATAACTTTTTTAATTTTTATTTCCTTTCTTACGCGGTTACGCCCCAGCCGACGCTATTCTCCTCTGTCCTCTCTCCTCTACCTCGCGCCCTAGCCAGACGCCACCGCCCACCAGACACCGTCACACCAGTCGCCGACTCGCAGCTTCGCCAGCTTCTTCTTCAAGCTTCTATCGTCGCTAGCTGCGCTGCCTTGTCTTCAACCGTTACCGGCTCCGTCTTCACCCTCATGCCTCAGGTTCATATATAGTTCATCGACTCCGTTTATTAATCTTAATTTGTTCAATTGTTTGCCTAAAGGTTTGAGTTTTGAACTTATCCAACAATCTTATTATGTTTTTCTCCTAATTTTCCTTTTTTTTTTTTTGGCAAATTTTGCCCTAATTACTTAATCTGTCTATAATTGATTAAATTGAATATCCAGTGTTTGGTAATTTGGGTATGTCATGTGATCAAATTTGTTCGAATTGTTGCTGTTTGGTGGCTGTCTTTGATCAAATTTTGGTAATTTGGTTAAAGCTTGAAAGTATATCTTCTGGCAAAGCAGCTATGGAAGTTTTCAGTTTAAATTAAATAATGTGGTTGTAAGTAGTGGTCAAATGTTTCAAAATGCTCCACTTCTTAAAAAATGCGAGCAAACTAATGTTTGTTGACTTGTTGTGATACCTTATTTTGTATTAGCTTGGATGTTTCCTCTGTAAAGCTAAAGTGGATATTATGTGAATTCCTTTCTGTTATCCTCTAGCACTATTGCAGTTGAGCTCTTCTTTGATAATTCTTTTGGTTCTCTCTTTGAAATGCCTGATACTGCATGAATGCTTCAAAGTTTTTCTGCACAAATGCCTCCCCTAACGGTAATGACATTCTGTGTATTAGTGAGAACTGAGAAGTGTAACATTTTTGTGGCAATTGTTATATGGTCTCCGTTTTGAATGTGATAACGCACCAAACAAATGGATTGTTTACTCAAGAAGAAAGGAAAGAAATCAAGAAATAAAAAGAAAGGGGAATCAGTCATCCAATCAAGTAGTAGATTTCCAGAATACAAATAAGGCATGAGTCAGGGGATTGCTGCAGATTTCAGGGATTGCAGCAGATTATCAGGAGAGAATTTTAGGGTGTTTACTTTTATAACATATATATGAGAATATAAATAAAGGAGTTCCCCTTAGTAATAGGCAGGCAGTAGTAATCATAAAATAAGAGCTTCTTACAGCTGGGCAAGACTATTTCTTGCTGGAGGATATTTTATCCTTGTTTCCTGGTTACTTTTAATTCAATTCGCTGGTTTGTTTCTTCCTCACAACTCTTATCTCTAACAAATTGGTCCGACCTGCCGTGCAATGACCAACACACGAATGGATGCTCGTGTGGACTCATTAGAGAAGAGCCAGGAGGAAATGCATACAGAGATGGAGGAAATGCGTTCTGAAATAAAAGACCGTATGGATGGGATAGAAGGTACGCTTGCCAAGATGTCCGAGCTACTCTTTTCACTACATTGGAAAAGGTCAGTAGAATCTAGTGTTTCTCCTGTGGTTGCTGCGGGCAGAAATTCCTCTTCAGATAATATCGATTCCGCACCAGTACCATTGCACTAGGTTCCTTCGGTCATTCTTTCGCTGCAGCCTGGCCGGTTGGAGATTCCAACATTTGATGGCACGGATCCGGTGGGATGGCTAGTACGGGCAGATCAGTACTTTGTCATTCAATGCACCCGTGAGGATTTAAAGGTGCCAACAGCTTTCATCAGTATGGAAGGACCAACACTTCATTGGCTCCGTTGGCTTCAACAGCAACATCCATCTCTCACGTGGAGTCAGTTTACAACAGAGCTTTTGGAAGAATTTGGTGGTGAACTTTCCGGGCCTCCGATTGAACAATTAGCCGCGCTTCGCCAAATTGGTACTGTAGACGACTTTGCTAATATATTTAGAGCCCGTGTTGCCCAAATTCCATGTTTAGCGCCTCAAATTCAGCTAGGGTTGTTCCTCAATGGACTGAAGCCGGCAATCCATGTGCGCCTCCGACCAAATGATGTGACAGATTTACGTATAGCAATAAGGGTTGCACGTGCTGTGAAACGTGAATTGGAGTTCCTCTCTTCTGGTCGTATTCCGGGACGAGTGGTTGATGAAGATGACAATTCTTATAATAAGAAGACTTCTGCTGGGATTGGATGGTCTTCTGGGCCTACTAAACATTCTTCAGCCCATTCTTATGTATCTAATCATCCTACGCCCAAGCCATTATCAAACAACCCTCACCAATCAGAAAAAAATCACACCACTTCATATAATTCCCAAACACGCTCTTTTGTTCCTCCTATTCGAAATTCTAGTATGAATACACCACAGAAGCAGGATCGCCAATTCTCCCACCGCGAGTATATGGATATGAGAAACAAAGGTCTGCTTTCGTTGTCAGCAACCCTACAGTCCGATGCATGTATGTCCGAATAAGTCTCTACGAACTCTCATTGCAGCAGAAGATGAGGGGGATGATGCAGGTGAAGAACCATCCGAATTACAATGCATCGACTCAGAGCACTTGCAACCAGATACAGTGCAATATTCATTTTTGGACCTTCCATTGACAGCCCTTGGAGGAATCGACGGCCCAAAAACCATGAAGTTTAGAGGCCAAGTTGCAAGTACAGAGGTCATCATTATGGTGGACAGCGGTGCTAGCCACAACTTCATCTCTCATAGATTATCTACCAAGTTGCAGTATCCATTGGAACCCACACAACAATTTGGAGTCAAGTTAGGGGATGGTCGTCGAGTTGAATCCAAAGGCAAATATTCACAGTTACCAGTTAATTTGGGTCCTGTCACAATGACATTGGATTGCTTTGTCTTCCCATTAGGAGGTGTTGATATGATCCTTGGAGTCGCATGGCTAGAAACTCTGGGCAATATCAAAGCAAATTGGGAAAGAATGACTATGACTTTCAAAGTTGGGGATCGCCCTATACAGCTTAGTGGGGACCCGTCTTTATCTCGACTCCCTGTCTCTGTCAGTGCATTGGAGAACCCAAGTGATGTTGATTTCAGTTGTCTATTGTGGGAGATTACTGCTCTGCCTTCATCGAACAATGAGGATATAGAGATTTCTAATTCATAACACTCTCAACTCTGTAATTTATTGCAGCAGCACTGCCAAGTTTTCGGTGATCTGCAGGGTTTACCTCTTTCTCGGGCTAATGATCATCAGATTGTTTTAAAGACAGGAACAACTCCAGTAAGTGTTAAGCCTTACCGCTATGGTCATCATCAGAAAGACGAAATAGAACGAATGGTTGGTGAAATGCTTGCAGCAGGAATTATTCAACCTAGTTCCAGTCCATTTTCTAGCCCAGTGTTATTGGTGAAAAGAAAGACGGTAGTTGGCGATTTTGCGTCGACTACCGAGAGCTCAATAAGGTAACGGTAGCAAACAAATATCCAATTCCAGTCATACAGGAAATGCTAGATGAACTTCATGGTGCTCGATACTTCTCCAAAATTGATCTCCGTTCCGGGTACCATCAGATTAAGGTTGCTACACAAGATGTGGCTAAAACTGCTTTCCGAACGCACTCCGGGCACTATGAATTTTTGGTAATGCCATTTGGATTGACAAACGCACCAGCCACCTTTCAAGCAATTATGAATGACATCTTCCGTCCCCTCCTTCGACAATTTGTGTTGGTATTTTTCGACGATATACTAATATATAGCACTACTTGGAAGGATCACCTGAATCATCTGTCAAGGGTGCTGGGAATACTATCTGCCCACCAGTTTAAAGCAAATGAAAAGAAATGCCAATTTGGCCGGACGACAGTGGAATACTTGGGGCACATTGTTTCACAATATGGGGTGGCTATGGATCCAGCAAAAATATCCTGCGTGCTGCGTTGGCCTCAACCTAAATCCACAAAGGCTGTTCGGGGATTCTTGGGTATCACAGGCTACTACCGTCACTTCATACAAAACTATGGGAATATAGCTCAGCCGTTAACTGCACTTCTCAAGAAGGATATGGCAGAAAAATTTCATTGGCCCAATAAGGGGCAAATTGCCTTTGATGCGTTGAAGGCTGCTATGACTTTTGCACCAGTCCTAGCAACACCAGATTTTTCACAAACCTTCATTATTGAGTGTGATGCTTCAGGGACAGGTGTGGGTTCTGTTCTTATGCAAGAAGCACGTCCGATAGCATACTTTAGCAAGGCCCTCTCGGGTCGAACCTTGGCAAAATCAGCTTATGAGAAGGAACTGATGGCACTAGTCTTAGCCATTCAACATTGGAGACCATATCTTGGCGGAAGAAAGTTTGTGGTTCGCACTGATCATAGTAGTTTACGCCACCTCTTGCAACAACGAGTTACCACCCCATCACAACAAAATTGGGTAGCCAAGCTAATGGGTTATGACTTTGAGATCGCTTACAAGCCTGGCAAAACAAACAAGGCGGCTGATGCTTTATCCCGACAACATGAAGAGTTAGAGTTATCTGCAATATCCTTACCTTTTTGGTTAGATTGGGATGTCCTTGAGGCTGAAATTTCACGGGATACCAATTTAAAACTCATTAGGGATCGACTGGAGCAGGACCCCACTAGCCAGCCACCATTTCAGCTTGTTAATGGGCGGTTGTTTTACAAAGGGCGCATTGTCATACCAGCTACCTCGCCATGGATACCAAAACTATTGGAGGAATTCCATTCTACACCTACAGGAGGTCACTCGGGGGCTTATCGCACTTACCGTAGACTGGCTGCGAGTGTATACTGGCAAGGAATGATGAGACGTGTCCAGCAATTTGTCACAGAATGCCTCAGTTGCCAGAAAAATAAGTATGACACCTTGGCCCCTGATGGCTTACTCCATCTGTTACCTATACCATCAGTAACTTGGGAAGATATTGCTATGGATTTCATCACCGGACTACCTCGATCAAATGGGCTGGATTGCATATGGGTGATAATAGATCGCTTCACTAAATATGCCCATTTTGTGGGGCTACGACACCCGTTCACCGCCAAATCACTTGCTGACATCTTTATGAAGTAGATTGTTCGCCTACACAGAGTACCACGATCCATAGTAAGTGATCGAGACTCGGTATTCTTAAGCAATTTCTGGAAGGAATTCTTTGCCAAGCTCGGAACTAAGCTGCGAAGGAGCAATGCTTACCATCCGAAAACAGATGGCCAGACCGAGGTCCTTAATCGTTGTCTAGAACAATATTTGCGATGCTTTGCTTCTGAGCAACCCAAACAATGGGGACGATATCTTCATTGGGCCGAGTATTGGTACAATACTTCGTTTCAAGGGGCTGTCGGGATGTCACATTTTCTTGCCGTATATGGGCGACCCCCTCCGATTTTGGGATGATTGTGATATTATTGTGATTTGTTAGATTTTTTTTTGAATTATTGTTTAATATTTAATGTTGTTTATTTTAAAAAATTATTGCAAATTTTATTAATTATTATATATATTTTTGTATTATTGTTGTTTTTTGTGAGGTTTTTAAATTTTGTTAATTATTTTGATTTATTTAATGTTCTATTTAATTTTTTGAATTATTTTTGAAATTTTAACAATTATTTTGATTTCTCTTGAATAATTGGTAATATTTGTTACTTTTTTGGAAGTATTTTCATTTGAATATCTTATTGTGAATTACTGTGAATTCTAAGAAAATATTGTGAGTTTTTTTTTTTTTTTTTTTTTTTTTTTAATTATTATGAGTTAGGATTAATTTTTTTTAAGGTTATAAATGTATTGTGGTGAATTATTGCTACTTTTAGAGAATTATTGTAAATATTTAAGAATTATTTTAAATTTTTAGATTTTATTATGCATTTTGTTTGGGAATTATTATTTGGAAATTATTGTGAATTAGGGTTAATCATTTTAAGGTTATAAGTAATTTAATAGTGACCTTTTGTAAATTATTGTGAGTTATATTGACATGTGATGGATAAATGTTGGATGAATGCGTCTCAGATTAGTAATGAATATGAAGAAAGAGTTAAATAATATTTGAAATTTGTAAAGAAAAACAAAACATTTTGATAACCATAGGGAGGTTTCTTTGTCCTTGTAAATAGTGTCATAATCTAAAAACATAATAAGCCTCAATTAAGGTTATATCCTTGATTTATGTCCCTCTTTTTGTATGCAAATAAATGTGTACATTTTAATTTAAATATTGTACATTCCAATGTTATTAGACAAAGCTACTCTTACACCGTTATAACATAGTTAGTTTTTAATTTTAACATTGATAACACATCATTATTACCATACACATATATCTATCATATCTTTTTTCTATTTTTTAATTATCATTTTATTAAAATCATTATATATTAATTTAATACTTAATTATATTTTAATTAAATTTCTATGAATGATAAATTATATATGTGTGTACAAAATACATATATTATTTGTGTATATATAATTCAAATTATAATTTTTAATTATTTGTATTTATTATTTTTTAATATTGGGCATAAATTTTCGCGCATCGTGCGTACAAAATGATAGTAGAACAATATTGGGTATAAATCATTTAATCTATATATAAATGGTTTATTCCAAATTACATAAAATGGATTTTATATGGCAAAGGTGAAGTGTCTTGTACATTTAACATCTATACTGGCAATGAAGGTATGAAAATGAGTACTCTACTCATTTATTAAATGAAACTAGTTTTTTACGCGCATTGCGCGATTGGGATAATGCCCAATGCTTTTTTTTTTTTTTTTAAATAAGTACTTTAAAGTATATTAAGACAAGATTATATTGAAATTGTTCATGCATAGATAATTGAAGGTTGAATTTGCGTATTTAAATAGGTAATTCTTCTCCCAAAGGTTGAGTCCCCAACCCCAAGGCCCCCCACACTCCGACCCAACAGAGCATTGTGGGAAGTTGTAAATCACGGTGACTCAATGGTTCAGCAGACAGGGCCAAATGCTGATACGCACAAGGAATCTGCCCACTTTGAACATAATTCCCGCATTGCCGCCGTCGAGGTTCAAACCTTGGTCTCTTCTCCCAAATACTACCCACTAAACCATTGAGCTAAGCCCGTGCAGATTAAATAGGTAATTCTAAGTTTACAAATGCAAGATAATATAGTCAATATTGATTATAATTGTCAATAAAATAATTGTATAGGTATGGTTGAAATCAAATACGGGACATGCATAAGGGAGAACAAATACAAATTAGGGCATAAAATATTAAATATATACTAATATTGTTTGAGGAGATTCCGACATTAGGATTTGTGGTTAAGTTCTATTAAGACTTTTTTATTAGAATTAGATTAATGGTGTAGTTATAATTCTATATTAGACTTTAATATTAGAATTAGACTAACGGTGAATTAACGGAAAAGTTAAATGGATAATCATATAATTAAGGATAAATTAGAAAATCTTAAAAGAAAAAAATTAAAATCTGAACAATATGAACCATTCATTTGATTTAATAATTTGGCAGTCATTTTTTCTACCCAATGTTAATAATTAAATAAGGTCTAATCCGCTAACGCTAACCGCTAACTGCTAATTGTCAAACAAGGACATTGCGAGGTAGTTCTCACTTCAATTATTTGTTGTGTGATTTGAATACTCTCTTTGTCACAAAATCTCTCAAGTAGTTAATATGGTTGGCTTTATTAATTATATTTTTTAAATTTTTTCATGGTATTAATAAAATACTTGGTAAATAAATATATAGCATTATTTTATGTTATAACTTTGATATTTAATTAGAAAAATAATGCACAAAAAAGATAATAGATAATGTAGTGAATATAATCAATTGATGAATTTGAATGTAAAAATTTTTACATTTGAGAAAAATAAAGACAATATAACTAATGGAAATATTTTTTTTAATTAATTTATTGATAATTAATAATTTGTTTTTCACTGAATAAAGACATTGTAAGGACAATGTAACGAGTATAATCAATTAATAAATTTGAATATAAAGAATTTTTATATTGAAGAAAAATAAAGACAATATAACTAATAAAATTATTTATCTTATTTAATTTATTGATAATGAATAATTTTTTTTTTTGAATAAAGACATTGTGGACACATAATTCTAAATTAAAGAAATGCATATGTATTATTTTTTGTTGTAACTACTAAATTATTATTTATATAATTTAATAAGAGTAAAATAGAGTACTAATTATGCCAACTTTGATTGGGATGAGGTTCGAACCTAAGACCTTTTTTTATTAAAATCAATGAGTAAGTTAACGGTGAACTAACGGCAATTCTTAAAATTTTAACGGAATTAGTAACGGTGTGTGGGTATTTTAGGAAATTTTAGTGTAAAATTTAAATCTGATCAATCTTTTAATCAATCTGAGCCATTCATTTGATTAAAATATGTGACCGTCATTTTTTCTACCCATTATAGGCCTAACTCTCTTGGGCTCTAATTAGTATAGTAGATGTTTGCGATAATGTTGGAGAAGGTTATTAGTCGGTCACAAGAGTTGGATATGTATTAACAAGTGATGCAAAAAAAATTGCTTTTGTATTTAGGGTACATATATAATATATTGAAACATAATTAAATTGGATTTAATAGCAAGGCATTATAAATTAGTTTAAATCAAGTAAACTTAATGGCAAATAATTACAAATCAATCCCTCCATAAGTGATACTAGTACTTTATTACTAAGTAATTTGATTGGTTTGCTTTATATACATACGATTTTACTTAACTTGGAAACATGGTCATTCTAAATTAAATTAAATATGACCACGTTTTTGCTCTCTCTCCATATATAATTTTTACATGAACTCTTTTGTTTCCTATTATCATTAAAAGTTAGCTAATTATATCTTCATCTATGTATGATACAATGGACATTACCTCTGAATGTTTTTTCTACCATTATTGTTGTCTTGCATGCTCATAGCAGGTAAACAGACATGGCAGACTACTTCCCAAGGCTTCCTGAGCCCTTAACTCATCATATACTATCATTTCTTCCTTTCAAAGAAATCGGCCGCACTTGCGTTTTATCCAAATATTGGAATAGCATTTGGTGCAACTATCCTAATCTAGATTTCTATATGATGGAAAAAGATGTAAATAATTGGGCAAAAGAAAATCCAGAAAAAGCTCTATTTGATTATGTGGAAAAGTCCTTTGATAAGTTCTTAGATGGAAGGCCTTTCATACAAAAGTTCTGCCTACAAATTGAATGTTGCACTATGGGGAGAGGTTTGACAAGAAAGTTGGATCGTTGGTTACGTGTGTTGGTAAACAAGAATGTGTCAAGGCTAATGCTCAGAACTAAAAATCTTTGGTCACCATTCAGTTACTCTGTTCCTCAGCATGTCTTCATTGCACAAAAGCTTGAAGTTTTGGATTTGTTTTGGTGTACATTGGATACAGATCGCATTGTTCATATTGATCTACCGCGTCTAGAGTTGCTCTCACTTTCCCACTGCTGGATTTCAAGTGATAAATTGCTGCAGAAGATTGTGTGTGGTAGCCCTAAGAGTAAACACATTGTGATTTCTTGGTGCCAAGGAGGACAACCAATGCGCTCTATTTCTGTTCCCACGCTAGTCTCTGTTGCAATGAGACTTGAAGTTTTAGATTTATCGGGGTGTACCTCAGAGGAACATCGCTTTGTTGGTATTGAGTTTCCATGTTTGGATAGGCTGTTTTTTAAGAACTGCAAGTTTGTAGGTAACAATTTGCTAGAAAGGATATTGAGTGCTTGTGGCCCTAATATGAAGCATATATCAATTTCTTGGTGCAAAGGTATAGGGACGTCTCTTTCGGTTTCGTGTAAACCCCTATTGAAGGGGTTTTTCGTGGGGTCCTCTTGGAGAGAGAATGAAGAAAAAAGAAGCATAATTCTGCACGTTATGTGCACTGTGCGCACCCAGATGGTGCACGTCAAATTAACTACTCTTTTTTGACAAAATAAGTCCTTTTTTTACACTTATTTTCTCTCACCTTGTGAAAAGACTATGTATAATATTGTTGCTCTTACAAAGCACAAAATCTAGGTTTTTTCCAACCTATATATATATATATATATATATATATATATATATATATATATATATATATATATATATATATATATTGGTATATATTAGTATATATAAAGATATGTAAAAGTACAGGCCCAAAATGTTTAAAATATTTGTTTCTAATATTCCAAATCTGGTCTAAAAGGCCCAAACCCAAGTGCAGCTAAAATAAAGAAGATGAAAACAAGGGTAAGATCTCTTCTCTTTCAATCAATCTGTCTGTGGCGCTTTCTTGCGATTCCGACGAAGCTAACGGCGACAATGACAACGGGCAAACGACAGCCACCACGATTGCCGTTGCCGTTTCCTCCTTTGGTCAAAATAGCCACACCGCCGCACCCGACCGGCAGAGCAGATGATGATCTGAGAGAAAATTGGAACGAAAAACTGACAGCATCTATGGGCTGCCCCGACTAGAAAACGAGTCGCCGGCGACAAAACGGCCAAAAACAGGTTTGATTATTTTTTTTGTTTTTTGTTTTTTTTTTTGGTTGATTTTTTCATATATACCATGTACATATGAAAGCCAATCGGCAAAAGATTTTCAGCAGGCTTCCATAACTCCATAAGACATACGGCCACTATTTGATTTTTTTTTTTATTATTATTTAAACATATATATTCCGGAAAAGAAAGTAAAGGTATATATTCATTCCAAAAATTTTCGAAAAAGATTTGTGTATACCGAAATATGTATATAATATTTATTTATACTGAATGTATTACAGAACTCTAAATTTTTGTTTGGAAACCATGTATATTCATGTATCGAAACAGTGAAAAGCATATACAAACATTCATACTGTATTAATATAAATTGCATGTATATTTCAAAGCATATACTCCAAATCACCAGGATTTCAGAATGTAAATATGCAATTTATTGGCAATTTGAATAGTTAGAAATGTTAATTAGAAAGTAAACATACCGTGCACCGAAAGTGCATGCTGATAACATGTTATAATTGATTCCTTTAGCACGTATGTAGCGTTTCCCAATGGAACAGATGGGATGAACATGAACATGAACATGAACAATATAATAATAATAATTATATAAAAAGAAAATAGAGAGAAAATAGACAAAGGTAAAACACTTCAATATCTTATTCCAACAATCCATTCTTCCTTACATAATACATGGAGACATAAATACGACCGTTACACAATAATGTCCACAATAAATATTATTTATAACAAATTCGTAGTATTTTTTTTTCTTTTTCAATCATGTAAATTCTTTATTTTTATCTTATTTTTCACCATATGCATTTTCATCTATAGGGATAGAAAGAGTTTGCAAGCCAAGGCAGACCCAGGGACGGAGCTGGCCTGGGGGCAGCTGCCCCCACTGCCAAAATTTAGACAGCCCCAAAACGACGTTGTTTTGGGGCTGTTATATAAATATATATAACTTTTTTAATTTTTATTTCCTTTCTTCTTACGCGGTTACGCCCCCGCCGACGCTCTTCTCCTCTGTCCTCTCTCCTCTACCTCGCGTCCCAGCCAGACGCCACCGCCCACCAGACAACGTCACACCAGTCACCGACTCGCAGCTTCGCCAGCTTCCTCTTCAAGCTTCGATCGTCGCTAGCTGTGCTGCCTTGTCTTCAATCGTTACCGGCTCGGTCTTCACCCCATGCCTCAGGTTCATATATAGTTCATCGACTCTGTTTATTAATCTTAATTTGTTCAATTGTTTGCCTAAAGGTTTGAGTTTTGAACTTATCCAACAATCTTATTGATTAAATTGAATATCCAGTGTTTGGTAATTTGGGTATGTCATGTGATCAAATTTGTTCGAGTTGTTGCTGTTTGGTGGCTGTCTTTGATCAAAATTTGGTAATTTGGTTAAAGCTTGAAAGTACATCTTCTGGCAAAGCAGCTATGGAAGTTTCCAGTTTAAATTAAATAATGTGGCTGTAAGTAGTGGTCAAATGTTTCAAAATGCTCCACTTCTTAAAAAATGCGAGCAAACTAATATTTGTTGACTTGTTGTGATACCTTATTTTGTATTAGCTTGGATGTTTCCTCTGTAAAGCTAAAGTGGATATTATGTGAATTCCTTTTTGTTATCCTCTAACACTATTGCAATTGAGCTCTTCTTTGATAATTCTTTTGGTTCTCTCTTTGAAAATGCCTGATACTGCATGAATGCTTCAAAGTTTTTCTGCACAAATGCCTCCCCTAACAGTAATGACATTCTATGTATTAGTGAGAACTGAGAAGTGCAACATTTTTATGGCAATTGTTATATGGTCTTAGTTTTGAATGCCACATTTGGTAGATTATCATTTCGGTACTTGATTAATGATTAAAGATTAGAGACTGTTTACTGTTGTTTATTCGCCCCCACTTAGAAGAAATCCTGGCCCCGTCCTTGGGCGGACCTGCCAAGCTGCCCCACTGCCCAAAATTATTCAGCCCCAAAACGACGTTGTTTTGTGGCTGTTATATATATAATTTTTTTTTTTAAATTTCATTAATTTTAGTAATGCTGCGTGAAGAGGCGAGACCACGACTCCCTTCGCGAGAGCTGAAGCGGTGAAGCACTGCAAGTTTCGACGTTCCGTCGACTCCGCCCACCGCAAGTCGCGCCAGTCACACCACCGCTCACAGCCCACCCCAAGTCACGCCACCGCCCACGACCCACCGCAAGTTCCGTCATTTCTCAGCCAGTAAGCTTCTGTGAGTTCCGACGCCACCACCAACGCCACTGGCCACCGCCCACGACTAACGACTCCGCTGCCAGGTTCAACTTGTTTGCTTAATTTTGTTTGCTTAATTTTGCCCATGTTCACCTAATTTCGCCCTAATTTGATTTTGCCCTAAATCCTAATAGCTATTGAATGTGCATAGCCGCATAGGAATTGGCTTACTGCTTGATGGTAAATCCTAATAGCCATTGAATTTGCATAGCCGCATAGGAATTGGCTTACTGCTTGATGGTAAATCCTAATAGCCATTGAATTTGCATAGCCTTGCCAGTTGCCACGAATGTTTGCTTGTTACTGCTTACAGCCATTGTCAAAAATAATTTGTTGTTCTCTTGTTTGAGTTCCATTGGAATTGTCAAAAATAATTTGTTGTTCTCTTGTTTGAGTTCCATTGGAATTGGCTTACAGCTTACTGCATCACTAATTAGGCGGTAACATTGGACTTGCAGGGACTAAAAGTAATGAAGTATCAAATACTAGGTTTCAAGACAAGAGGTCATCTAATTTGCATATCTATTATTAGTCTCAATAAATCTCACACTGATTTAATAGTCTTTGTATCACTTCGATTAGATGAGAATACTACCGCACGGCTTAAAATTTAATTTTTTAAAATTAAAATCATAATATATAAACTGAAAATCAAACACCTTATATTTATAATTTATACAATGTGGAAATTAAACTTCTAACTTGTTAAGAGCCCCACATCTATAAAATAAGAGAGAGCATATGGGTTTATAAGGTCATGGGTTAGACTAGCTAATTGGTTGGATTCAATCTTTTAGTGTGGTTTGGCCCATGTGCATTATAGCCCAGTTGAGTGACCATGGCCCAATCTTAAATTATAACATAAACTTTTGCTGTGAGGATCACCTCATCAAGAGTTTGTGCAATCACAAAGCAATAGAGATTTTGAACAAATGTTGTGGATGAGAACTTTTGCAAACAGTACAGTTAGCTACCCTGCCCTTTTTTCTGCAAACAGTACATTGGATTTTCCGTACACACAAAAGGCTAATTTACCGCTAAATGATATTCATTTCCCAAGTGGAGGTATGGGAGTAATTTTCCCCACTATATATATATAGAATTAAGTTCATGTGCAGGTCCCGTGCGGTTGTGTTCTTAAGGTGTGTGAGTTTTGTGCTTAAGGTGCGTGAGTTTGTATTTTGAAGGTGTTTTGTTTGTGTGCTTAATGTGCGTGTGTTGTGTACTTAATGTGCATCAGTTTAATGCTTAATGTGCGTCCACCCGCACAACCGCACGGGACCTGCACCTGATCCATAACCTATATATATATATATATATATATATATATATATATATATATATATATATATATATATATATATAAAATACGGTATTAGGAAATGAAAACCTAAAATTGTAACCGCCACTCAAATTCACTAGATCCCGCTACCTAAAATTGTAATTGCCACTCAAATCCACTAGATTCCGCTACCGTTACCGCCACTCAAATCCACTAGATCCCGCTACCGTTCCCACTGCTTGTCGTAATATATATATATATATATATATATATATATATATATATATATATATATATATATATATATATATAATATATATATATATATATATATATAATATATATATATAATATAATACGGTATTAGGAAACGAAAACCTAAAATTGTAATCGCCACTCAAATCCACTAGATCCTGCTGCCGTTCCCACCGCTTACCGTCATTGTCAAATGGCCTTTCTTCCTCACTGTCATCGCTTTCCTCTTACAGTTTTCCAAAACTAGCCTCTAGCCAGTCAACCCTTAGTGTCGCTCACCACCACTTGCTACTAGTTGCTCAATCTCATTGTCAACACACACGGTATTTCCTTTTATTTTATCTTTAATTTCTATTTTGAGTTTTTGGGATGATTGTGATATTATTGTGATTTGTTAGATTTTTTTTTGATTTATTGTTTAATACTTTAATGTTGTTTATTTTAAAAAATTATTGCAAATTTTATTAATTATTATATATATTTTTGTATTATTGTTGTTTTTTGTGAGGTTTTTAAATTTTGTTAATTATTTTGATTTATTTAATGTTCTATTTAATTTTTTTAATTATTTTTGTAATTTCAACAATTATTTTGATTTCTCTTGAATAATTGGTAATATTTGTTACTTTTTTGGAAGTATTTTCATTTGAATATCTTATTGTGAATTACTGTGAATTCTAAGAAAATATTGTGTTTTTTTTTTTTTTAATTATTATGAGTTAGGGTTAATTTATTTTAAGGTTATAAATGTATTGTGGTGAATTATTGCTACTTTTAGAGAATTATTGTAAATATTTAAGAATTATTTTAAATTTTTAGATTTTATTATGCATTTTGTTTGGGAATTATTATTTGGAAATTATTGTGGATTAGGGTTAATCATTTTAAGGTTATAAGTAATTTAATAGTGACCTTTTGTAAATTATGGTGAGTTATATTGACATGTGATATAAATGTTGGATGAATGCGTCTCAGATTAGTAATGAATATGAAGAAAGAGTTAAATAATATTTAGAATTTGTAAAGAAAAACAAAACATTTTGATAACCATAGGGAGGTTTCTTTGTCCTTGTAAATAGTGTCATAATCTAAAAACATAATAAACCTCAATTAAGGTTATATCCTTGATTTATGTCCCTCTTTTTGTATGCAAATAAATGTGTACATTTTAATTTAAATGTTGTACATTCCAATATTATTAGACAAAACTACCCTTACATCGTTATAACATTGTTAGTTTTTAATTTTAACATTGATAACACATCATTATTACCATACACATATATTTATCATATCTTTTTTTCTATTTTTTAATTATCATTTTATTAAAATCATTATATATTAATTTTAATACTTAATTATATTTTAATTAAATTTCTATGAATGATAAATTATATATGTGTGTGTACAAAATACATATATTATTTGTGTATATATAATTCAAATTATAATTTTTAATTATTTGTATTTATTATTGTTTTAATATTGGGAATGAATTTTCGCGCATCGAATAGTAGAACAATATTGGGTATAAATCATTTAATCTATATATAAATGGTTTATTCCAAATTACATAAAATGGATTTTATATGGCAAAGGTGAAGTGTCTTGTACATTTAACATCTATACTGGCAATGAAGGTATGAAAATGAGTACTCTGCTCATTTATTAAATGAAATGTTTGCGATAATGTTGGAGAAGGTTATTAGTCGGTCACAAGAGTTGGATATGTATTAACAAGTGATGCAAAAAAAAATTGCTTTTGTGTTTAGGGTACATATATAATATATTGAAACATAATTAAATTGGATTTAATAGCAAGGCATTATAAATTAGTTTAAATCAAGTAAACTTAATGGCAAATAATTACAAATCAATCCCTCCATAAGTGATAGTAGTACTTTATTACTAAGTAATTTGATTGGTTTGCTTTATATACATACGATTTTACTTAACTTGGAAACATGGTCATTCTAAATTAAATTAAATATGACCACGTTTTTGCTCTCTCTCCATATATAATTTTTACATGAACTCTTTTGTTTCCTATTATCATTAAAAGTTAGCTAATTATATCTTCATCTATGTATGATACAATGGACATTACCTCTGAATGTTTTTTCTACCATTATTGTTGTAGGTAAACAGACATGGCAGATTACTTCCCAAGGCTTCCTGAGCCCTTAACTCATCATATACTATCATTTCTTCCTTTCAAAGAAATCGGCCGCACTTGCGTTTTATCCAAATATTGGAATAGCATTTGGTGCAACTATCCTAATCTAGATTTCTATATGGTGGAAAAAGATGTGAATAATTGGGCAAAAGAAAATCCAGAAAAAGCTCTATTTGATTACGTGAAAAACTCCTTTGATAAGTTCCTAGATGGAAGGCCTTTCATACAAAAATTCTGCCTACAAATTGAATGTTGCACTATGGGGAGAGGTTTGACAAGAAAGTTGGATCGTTGGTTACGTGTGTCGGTAAACAAGAATGTGGCAAGGCTAGTGCTCAGAACTAAAAATCTTTTGTCACCATTCAGATACTCTGTTCCTCAGCATGTCTTCATTGCACAAACGCTTGAAGTTTTGGATTTGTTTTGGTGTACATTGGATACAGATTGCATTGTTCGTATTGATCTACCGCGTCTAGAGTTGCTCTCACTTTCCCACTGCTGGAATTCAGGTGACAAATTGCTGCAGAAGATTGTGTGTGGTAGCCCTAAGAGTAAACACATTGTGATTTCTTGGTGCCAAGGGGGACAACCAATGCACTCTATTTCTGTTCCCAAGCTAGTCTCTGTTGCAATGAGACTTGAAGTTTTAGATTTATCGGTGTGTACATTGGAGGAACATCGCTTTGTTGGTATTGGGTTTCCATGTTTGGAGAAGGTGTTTTTTAAGAACTGCAAGTTTGTAGGTAACAATTTGCTAGAAAGGATATTGAGTGCTTGTGGCCCTAGTATGAAGCATATATCAATTTCTTGGTGTAAAGGTATAGGGAGGTCTCTTTCGGTTTCGTGTAAACCCCTATTGAAGGGGTTTTTCTTGAGATGCGACGATGAGTTTGAAAGGATTAAGATTGATGCGCCGAGTCTTCGGACATTCTCGTATGAATCCACTAATGCTGCGTGTGTTATTGATTTGATGTCTTGTACAAATCTGGAAAACTTATATGGAAGTATTGGCAAGAGTTTGAATCACCCAGCTTCTGCTTTGCTACTTCTTCATAAAATTTAATTCCTAGTATGAAAGAACTTGATTTGCTTTGCAGCTATGTAATTTGCTTTCCAAACTAATTTTAAACTCTGTAATTTTAGAATTAGATTTAATTGCTTTTATAAAAGTTGTAGTTTAAATATGATAAAAATGCTATGTAGTGGTTGTTTTGAAATCCAATTATTATAACTTTATGCTATTATCTACTTATCAAGGAGTGTTAGTTAATTATAACCATTTTCTTACTTTAAAACTCATCCAAATGTGACATCTTAATCAACAACCAACAATAACATAAAAAACATGTGTTAAATTATTAAAATAATCAAGGCATGCAAAAGCAACGGTAGCCGGTAGTCCCCTACCCGGCTGCTGCACGTGACTTGCACCAACACCACACCGGACTTGCACCAACACCACACCGGACTTGCACCAACACCACACCGGCCCCCACCTTGTTAAACAATCTGCGAATACGACAGCACACTTATTAGCTCGTGAAGTCATGTTCTTTATTGATTGTCCGGAATGGAGTTGTTCTCCTCTGGCTTTCCTTTCGAATGTTGTAACTCTGGAAGCTCTTAATGAATGATTCGCAGTTTGGTTTCAAAATAGAGTTCTGCTACATGTATTTCCAAATTTTACTCGATCACATTTATTCTATATCGTGGCAATAAAGGATAAGATGTTTTCATCATTCGAGTCTCCAGAGTGTCTACGTCAAGAATTTGTAAGAGTAAAAAGTGAAGCACAATGTAGTCTCTATGCGTAACTACTTTCTCAACCTACTGAAACACAAAGGATCAATATTGATTCCACCCATGGCCTCCTAATTGGAAAAGTCACTTCGTGCCAATAGACCATAAACTCATTAGTAATGTGGTAATAAATTAATTCAAATTTTATTGTTTGACAGGTAAGAATAGAATTGTAATAAGTATTATAAAGACTAAACTATCCATATAATATCAATTTGTAAAAGGATGTAGAATTATTAGAGAGGAGAAATGTAATCCTCACAATGCAACTCTTCTTCCCACATATCATGGGAAGACAAATTATACTACAAAGTGCTGACAAATGCTCTATCAATGTTCATTTTTAATGCAATGAAGCTTCACTTTTATATATTACACTTAGTCAACATTCAAATACTAAAAATAATTTCAATATATTTAAAATAAACTTAATGCCTTTAAAAATTTATAATATAATAAAAATGAACTTGAATGCCTTTAATCCATCTAGCAACGTGATTACGTGAGCAATGGTCTATGGTATAATGATTGTCATAAGAATCTCGGTTCTTAAGAGCATCACCATCAGAGAAGATTTGGCGATTAATGTCAGATCAAATATGTTGGGTAGGAATCTTTCTAGATGTGGAGTAGGGATAATAGAAAATATATTTGGCCTACAAAGGGTTGGGTTCATGTAAAAAAAAAAAAAAAAAAAAAAGTGTTATGTGCGAAGGCAAATGATGTTTTGCAACCGTGTGCACCATGCATGGTGCACACGGAATTGGATTAATAATTTTTATACTATAGATCCATAATTTATATACTATATATTCATAATTTCTATACTATAGATTCATAATTATTGAACTCTATATTCACAATTATAAAACTCTATGTTCATAATTTGATTACTATACAATTTAAAAATTATGAATCTATAGTATAGAAATTATAAATCTATAGTATAGCATTATGGATCTATAGTATAAAAATTATGAATCTACAGTTTAGAAATTATGAATCTACAGTATAGAAATTATAAATTTATAGTATCCTTTCAAAAAATAAATTTATAGTATAGAAATTATGGATCTATAGTATAAAAAGTATGGATCTATAGTATAGAAATTATGGATCTAATTCCGTGTGCACCTTACATGATGCACACGATTGCACAGCATAACGGTTCGTGTGGCGCGTCAGGCGTGCTGTCAGCGCGCCTGACACACTATTTTTTTGTTTAAAAATTCAGTTTTGTTTTTTTTTTCTTCTTTTTTCCCTCCCCTTCCATCTTCTCTTTCCTAATCACTCTTACACAAACCCCTTAAAAATCGCACCCAAATTAAACTGATTTTTTTGAGGAAAATATAAGGATTTCATTAACAATCAACCAATGATGAAATACAGGTCGGTGGAATAGAAAATCACAAACCTAAGGCAGACATAGAACGAACTAGTAGCCCTTGCAAGTACATGAACAACTTTATTCGCTGACATATTGACATGGTGAACAGACACGTTCCCAATGTCTCTAGCAATATTACGACATTGCTTAATAACAAATCCTCAAATAGGATGAATTGTAATATTTTTTCAATTAAACCGTGAATTTTAATATTAAGCGAGAAACAGAATTGCAATTACACTCCCCCAAATATGTTGTGAATGTTGCACCATCAGCCAAAATCTCTAATAAGCAGTTTTAATACTTTTTTCTCAATACAACGACAGTAATTTTACAATAATTATATTCATTAAAAAAATCAAACTTATATAACCAACAATTACACTACTAAAATCTACCAATAACACTAATATTTTGGATGGGAGCAACTAAACAACCTTATACCGACAGATACTACATTGTAACAGAATCAGTAGAACTGAAGAAAAAAAAAAAAAAAAAAAAAAAAAAAAAAACTTTACACAAATACTCTACTCATGTCGAGCTGTCCACTGATCATTGGCCACCGACAAAACGTACCCATACCTTAGATTACTTTTCTTGCAAGTTTAATTTACAATTTTTTCTTGGAAAGAACAATTTTTTATATTATTGATACCTCAAGATGACATTTTGGCAGTCATTATTATCTCAGCCATTTGGGATTGCAAGAATTACAAATCTACACAGACATTCCAGAAATACCCTTTTTATCATATGGACAGACAATCATATTTTCACATCACCTATAGAATTAAGCTGCCCTTCATTCAAAAATGAAAAAAACATAATAACAAAGTTGTACATTGAGGCAACTTCAATTCCAAGGTTGTAAATGAATCTCAATGTGTTGTTTACCTGCAGATTACAACAAAGCTATCTCCTGTGCCACGACTTCACCAATGTTTTCACCATGCCCTTTGCGATTTTCGTAAACCAAAACAAATTCATCATTGTCAACACCGGGGGCACTGTCAGCAACGTGTAGAAGCCCATCGGGTACACTTGCTTCACCTGAATAACAATTGACACTCACCGTAAGAACATCGTGTTCCATTTTTACCCTTCGCTTTCTCTTTTGAATGAAGAGAACGGTTTGTGTTGGGCAGAGGCCGGTGAAAGGTCAAGTCCAACAACTGGTGGCTAGGGGAATTGTTAGGCCGAGGCCTTGAAAATGTGATGGTATATAAGGA
This sequence comes from Ipomoea nil, assembly GCF_001879475.1. Classification (NCBI taxonomy): domain Eukaryota; kingdom Viridiplantae; phylum Streptophyta; class Magnoliopsida; order Solanales; family Convolvulaceae; genus Ipomoea; species Ipomoea nil. The sequence continues at coordinate 3,674,846 of NW_017617502.1, read as the reverse complement.
AATAAAGCGGTAAGCACTTGATCCTAACACTTTGGATCCATAACCATAACCTTACAAATCTTAAGTTTAAAAGCAAGATTTATGGTCGTGATATAGCATAGTTGTGTATAATAGCCTTCTATTCTTATGTATGCAAGAAACACTCTTGAAAGTACGAGGAAACATTCGAATTGTAAAGAAAATTTAGGTTCATGCTCCGAACAAAGATGCTGAGATCATCAACTGACCTGATCAAAATGGGTGAAAATGTGGCAGAAAAAGTAGATAAACAAAAGTATCCTTGCTACCTGAAGACATCAAAAGTCATAGGTAAAGGCCGGAAGTCAATCCAAGAACAAACAGAAAAAAATGAAGGCAGATAATGTTATATGAGCATGTCTTGGATCTTATGTTTATCAAGTCAATCAGACACCATGAAAAAACAAAAATTAAAACATTTTGACTTGATTTGATTTAACACCGCAAAATTGTTGATTTATTACCACTCTAATTGAAATCCTAGTTCAGGTAAAATTCGCTTAATTTTTATAAGACTGTGCAGACAGATAATGGGCACACGACAAATTAGTATCAAGCACACAATTTAATACACAATGGCACACTAGCATACATGTAAACATCAAGTTTCGAACTCAGGCTCTATTAATTAACAAACGTATGCACACGACATACAAATTATGGCACACGACTACATCCAACCATGCACACAACATACAGACTAATGACACACGACTACATCTGTCCTCACAGTCCTCAATAATATAATTGTTCTTATTTGAATACACTTCTATATATATATATATATATATATATATATATATATATATATATATATATATATATATATATATATATATATATATATATATATATATACACATATATATATATATATTGATTGTGAGCACTAACCTATAGAGGGCATCCCATGTTGCATTTAATGGCTGAACTTGTAAATTGTAATGGGCATTTGATGAAAGCAAGAAAACTGGCAAACTTTTAGATGCTAGAGCTAATGGCAACTAGGCTGAGGGTTTGAGTCCATAATAGCAAAAAAGAAAAACAAATAAAAATAGTAGTTCAAATCTGCTAGGCCTTACCAACCACCCGAAAAACAAAGCCACCCCATTGAAAAGGTAAAGTCTCGAGGACTTCTGACCAGCCACATCCAAGTACCTGCACGTATTGCCAATTGTGAAATCCCGGGATGAGGAAAGGAGAAAAAGACGAAGAACTCTGTAATCCACGCTTACCATCTCAAATTAACAAACGGTGTAGTGCTCTCAGAAAATAGAACCATCAGTATGTAAATCAGTCCTTGCCCGCTCACAAGAGACTGAACAATTGAAAGCATTGAGAGCCCATGGTGTAAGACCTTAAAGGAGAAACGAGAAACTGATATTTATTTCCTTTGCATTTTCAATTAATCAGAATAAATAAGGAAGAAAAAAAAAAACTTCAAACATCATAAGTTACAAGAACTCATAAACATAAGCAATAAAAAAAATATTACTGTCTTAGTAAATAAAAGATTGCATTCTTATACTTACATACTCAAGTCCACCTAAAGCAGGGAAGTTGTAAATTATCATTGCCAAGTCAGTCAGAAAATAGCCAGTAGAAATCTGTATTCAACATAAAAAAACGGCAAAGTCAAGTAACACACATGCCTATGAAAAGAAATCTCGACCTCCTAAGGATACAGTTGAAGCAAAGTACACGAATTTTAAAAGTAAAAGTAAGAAATAGGTCCCGTTGAGCACCATCAACTGTATAAACTATAAAGCATTCACTACAACCATATCGATGATTAGCTTTGAACTAGCATTCTAGCTAGACTGCGAGGGTGCTGTAAGAATAATAATAATGCCATCAACAATAAACGAAAATAAAGTTGATTGTGTAAGTTCTTTGAGGTGCGAAAGATGGAAGAGATAGAGGAGAAAACGTAGTACCCCTAATATGGTGTCTGAGAAAGCTGATGTCCTATTGATAACTAGCTCGTCCCTAGAACTGTCATGAAAAAGATTTGATCCAACCAAGAGATATAGAGAAGCAGCAGCCACAATAAGTGCGTGGAAGGTAGAGAACCCACTGCAAATAAGAAGCCCTAATAATTTAGATGGTAAAGCAAGTTGACATCACTAGATGTCAGGATTAAGCACTTACCACTAAACCAAAAGTTATGACTCGTAGGGAAGGCACAACTTTATTCATTTTCGAAAGGTAGGGTGCTGGACTTGCCCTTCAGGCCTCCGTCCAACAATCCCCTAGCCACTTAGTGCTAGATTCAGCCCTTCACCAGCCTCAGTCCAACACTAGATATGTATCCTTCAGGCCTTCGCCCAACAATCCCCTAGCCACTCAGTGCTAGACTCGGCCTTTCACTGGCCTACACCCAACACTAGATAATAGATATATACCATTCAGGCCTCCGCCCAGCAATCCCCTAGCCAGTTGGTGCTAGACTCACCCTTCACCGGTCTCTACCCAACACTAGATATATATTTACTTAAAAATACAACACTTTTAACAAAATTAACATTACCGGTTGTTCCATTCAAGTCTGGTTTTGTCATCAAGTTTGACAAATCCCTTAAACAAGAAAGGGCTTATTGCACCTGTTAACTCATAAACCTTCAACAAGAAGATAGGGCATGAATCAGATAATGCTAGAGATGTAATCTCTTCACAGGACTTAAGATACCATTATACAGAACACTTCACAGTCAAAGTCGAAATACCCCCTTATGGCTTGCAATTCAAAATTTTATTAGTCTAAAATTTTGTTGAATCAATAGAGGCAGAAGTCAAAATTCCCCTGATTTTGTTTTTCAAAATTCGAGCTTTTAACCTTTTTCAAAATTCGAGCTTTTAACCTTGAAGGAGATAAATTAGGAAAACAAAAGTGGGGTAGCAGAGAAACAAGTAAATTAGAATCCAAAAAGCAAAAGATAACCAAAAAAGCTTACTATTTTGCACATGATGATGCCCACAGAAACAGAGAAGAGCCAGTGCAATTCTTTGGTGGGATTAGCATGGCCAGCAATGTTAATCAAGCCCACTAGCGCAAACATTCTGCCCTCTGAAGAATCAAGAAAGCGAACAAGAATAGACAGCAGCAAAAAGCATCAACATAAGTATACAACACCCCAAAAAAGAACACAACTTTGCAGAGCAAAACAAGCATGTAATAAGTGAGATTCTTACATGGAATCTCTGGGTATGAAAGAGTAGTAGAATCAAGAAAGCAAGTCGGCAGACCACAAAACAGGAATATATATATATATTAAGAAAAACAAAAACAAAAAAGGAAGTAATTGGCTTAAGAAGGAATAGACAGTCAAGATTCAAAGATAGTGGATGGTGACATTGTAATTGCAGCCTTAAATAATTAGTAAGAATTTTTGGTAGAGGTGTTTGAAGGATGGTAAGGAAGGAGATGGAGGGGGCCACCTTGGTGCCAGCCTGCCAGAGTTGAGGTTTCCATCCTTTTCTTTTCTTTTATTTATTTTTTTCTTGAGATTCTTTATTTTTATTATTATTAAAATTAATTTCATTTTATGATCCATATTTATAGGTGATAGCTCACTTTTAGTCCTTTTTATTAAAATATTTTTTCTGGTTCTAGTATTAATGTGGCATGACCATTTTTAATCATTCATCAACAAAATCATTGAAATATCGTTAAATACAATGACATTTTGATTTTTTTTTTATACAAAATACGTTGACTTGTTATATTTTTTATGTATATTTTTTTGACAAATTTCATAATTGAATATCAAAATATCCTTGTATTTTATGACATTTAAATTGTTTTGTTAATAGAAGACCAAAAATGATCATGCCACAATAATAGTAAGACCAAATTAAATATTTTGATAAAAAGGATTAAAAATGGACAATCACCTATAAATTCAGAATAAAAATGAAATTAATTATTATTACTATTATTATTATTATTATTATTATTATTATTATTTTCTTTTTGTAATTTTGTTTAGAGGACATATCGTGAAAGTCGGAGAACAGGAAAGACCGAAAGATGTTTTCAAAAAAAAAAAATAAATACCAAAAGAAAGATTTACAAAGTGAGTGAAAGATTGTATTGGTTCATGGGGACTGGGGTCCACCATTTTGTTCTAAGGATTCAATTCATCATTATTCATCAAATAAATCACTCTTATTACAGGTTTCTTGTATAACTAGTCAATCAAATAGTGCGTAATGTATAATTAAATAAATGTCTGAAAAAACAGTTAAGAGAATTATTACGAAATAAAAGTAATAAAAATCAAGAAAATATTTTCTTCCCCTGGTAATTTCACTCCATTTCATGAATATCCATCCAAATCTACCTTGTATAGAACCTTCTTTTTTTTTTTTTTTGGTGATAGTGGGTGGTGGGTAAATAGATATATCGTAGATCATGGTACGGGTTTTTCACATTTTTTATTCCACGAGTATTGTGTCACCAACAGAATTGTTCCACGACTTTCAAACCTTACAAACTTGATCCACGACTATCATTTTTTTTAGCGCAAATAATCATTTCGGCTAAATCTCCGTCCACGGATCAACCCTGCTATAAAGGAGAAAAAAAAATTCTAGTCACAAATGAAAGGAAATTGAGACGGAAGGACCATTTGTGCTAAAAAATTGATAGTCGTGGACCAAGTTTGCAAGATTCGAAAATCGTAGAGCAATCATGTTAGTGTCGCATTACTCGTGGGACCAAAAGTGTGAAAAAAAAAAAAAAAAAAAAAAAAAAAACTCATGGTACATATAACAACATGCACCCAAACACATTCCCTTTTTTTCTCTCCTTATATTTTTTTTCAACTTAAATTTGTTTGAGATAAGGGTCAAATAAACACATGAACTATTCATGAAAAGTGAAATTAAACCTTCAAACTAGAAAAAAGTTTCAATTAAACACTTGAACCTTAAAAAAAATACAATTAGTCCAATTGGATCTCTTATTACATGTATGATGTATTCTTCATGTTAAAGGTGATTGAAAATTTGAAATGTTACATCTATATGATTCATTTAGGGTCCGTTTGAAAATTCAAAAAATAATTTCCATAAGTCATTTTCCATATTTTCTCGTGTTTGGGTGTTTGGATTTTTTGTCAAAAACATTCTTTTTAATAAAACTAAAGGGAAAATGGCACTTTTTCCCCCTTAGTTATATTCTTATAGCACTTTTCCCCCCTCAATTATTTAGGTAAGCACATTAGCCCCCTCAATTATTCTAAAAGTGGTGATTTTTCTCCCTAATATATTAAATTGACATTTCTACCCTTAAATTAAACATTTTATTTATTTTACTTCAACAAATTATTGTGTATACGTAGGGATGACCATGGTTCGGTTCGAACTGAACCGGACATTATAACAATCGAATTAAAAGTTTTTGGTTATGATTCATATCTAGAACCTAATATTTGGATTTAAATTTATTAAAATTATGAATCAAAAAAAAAAAAATTGGATCCTGAACTGTGAATCGGCAGTTCCGGATCCGGTTCGCGAGTTTGAACCGTCTTTATTTTAAAATTTTATTTTTTATTAAAAAATAGTCTATATTCAACAATAAATGTATTTTATTTTTTCAGTTCGGAATGTGAACCGTCCGTTCCGGTTCGCGATTTTAATAAACTCTAAATATCGAGTTTCGATTCTAAATTGTAATTGGAATATTTTGGTTTGGTTGCTATAGTGTTTGTTTGGTTTGAATCAAATTATGGTAATAATTTATTAGAGAAGAAAAATAAATGAAATATTTATTTTAAATATTTATTTTAAGGGTAAATATGTCCATTTAACATTTCAGGGAGGAAAACAGCCACTTGAATAATTCAGGGGGGGAAACGTGCTATAAGTATAGAACTCAGGGGAAAAAAGTGTTATTTTCCCTAAACTAAATCAGTTGTTAAATTTTTTATCAAGAAATAATTCTTAAAATTTTTACATTGCGATTTTATTCATGTCACATTGCAATTTTAATCTTTATATTATAGACAAAAAAATGTTTTCTAATTATTCATTTGGCATGTATCATTCTTGAAACTTGCGTAGAAATTTAAATACAATAGAGTTCCAACCGTTAGATAGATTCTGCTTCAACTTTGCTCCTTAGAAACTCTACTAAAAATCTTTGCTCTTTAATAATTCTGCTGCTCATAGACTAGTTTCCAAAAATTTGTTGCTCATGTTTCGAAAATCTCTTCTTCTTGTGAGTGAATTTGAAAAACTCGTTTGCTCATTGATTTTCTAAAACTCTTCTATTCATATAATCTTTTTGACAACTCTTATCCTTATTAATTTTCAAAATTTAACTTCTCGAAATCCTTACAGGACGTTTGGTTGGAAGGAGGGAATTACGTGGGAAAGGAATTGCAATTCCATAGGAGATGAATTACTAGGAATAAAGTGGGAATTTAAATTCCAGTGTTTGGTTTACAGAAATATAATTACTGGGAATTTTAATTTCAATATTTGGTATACATGAGAATTGAAAGGGAATAAGTAGTATAAAGTCCAAAATGCCAATTATTATTGTGGTATTGTATTAATTTTAGGTTAAAAAAAAAGGAGGGATAATTTTGTCTCATCACTAGCTTTTTTTCTTCCTAAAATTCCAGGAATTAAAATACCAGGGGGGACATGGGATTTTAATTCCATAAAAATGGAGAAATTGCAATTCCATGAAATTGCAATTCCTTCCAACCAAACTAAGGAATTTTATGGCCTTTGGAATTAAGTGAGAAGGGAATTTAAACTCCCTCCAACCAAACACCATCTTACTGCTTATTAATTCTTTGGAAACTCTTCATATCAACATGAAATTCTTTTCTTCCAATAGTTTTTAAAAAATTGTCTCTTCCAAAAACTTTACTGCTTCTTGATCACAAAGCTTTGATGCTTCCAAAATCTTTTAAGAACTTTGTTGCTTCCTTAAATATTCTAAGAACTTTGTTGCTTTTGCAAAATCTTTACTAGTCATGAGATCTTCTTGACACTTAAAATAATTTTGAGCATACAATTTATAAAATAAAATTGGGGTATAATTTTTCAAGGGAAAATGACACTTTTTCTCCCTGAGTTATATACCTATAGCATTTTTTCCCCCTAAATTATTGAAGTGGCTGTTTTTCTCCCTGAAATATTAAATGGACATATTTACCCTTAAAACTAAATATTTAATTTATTTTTTTCTCCAATAAATTATGACCATAATTTGGTTCAAACTAAACAAACACTATAGCAACCAAACCCAAATATTCCAATTACAATTTAGAATCGAAATTCGATATTTAGAGTTTATTAAAATCGTGAACCGGAACGGAGGGTTCATGTTCCGAACTGAAAAAATAAAATACATTTATTGTTGAATTTAGACTATTTTAAAATAAAGACGGTTCAAAACCGCGAATCAGATCCGGAACCACCGGTTCACGGTTCAAGATTCAATTTTTTTGATACATAATTTTAATAAATTGACATTTAAATATTGGGTTCTAGATCTGAATTATAACCGTAAACTATTAATTCGATTGCTTTAGTATCCGGTTCAATTCAAATCGAACCGTGGTCATCCCTACGTATACGCAATAATTTGTTGGAGTAGTAAAATAAATAAAATGTTTACTTTAAGGGTATAAATGTCAATTTAATATATCAGGGAGAAAAAGCACCACTTTTAGAATAATTGAGGGAGCTAATGTGCTTACCTAAATAATTGAGGGGGGAAAAGTGCTATAAGTATATAACTCAGGGGTAAAAAGTGCCATTTTCCCATTTTTCAAACTATAATACATTTTTTGTTCATCAAAACACAATTATATGTATATATGTGTGATAGGTAAAGAGTCAATTAAGCAGACGTTATGCCATGGAACCGTGTTCACCATTCATGGTGAACACGGTTCCAACGGTGTTAGTGCACCGTTATCTTTTTTTTTTTTTTCTTTTAATTAATTACGTGAATGCCTACACATTCACTTTGGAACCATGCCTACACATTCACTTTGGAACCATGAGATTATGAATTTTCTGTTATGAGATTATGAATTTTCTGTTATGAGATTATGAATTTTCAGTTATGAGATTATGAATTTTCTGTTATGCGATTATGAATTTTCTGTTATGAGATTATGAATTTTCATTACATTCATAATTTCGGAGTTTCGGACATTCATAAATTATGAATTCATGCATGCACATTCACTTTGGAACCATGCCTACATATTCCCGTCCGAAATCACGGACATTCATAAATTATGAATCCATGGCTGCACATTCACTTTGGAACCATGCCTACACATTCACTTTGGAACCATGAGATTATGAATTTTCTGTTATAAGATTATGAATTTTCTGTTATGAGATTATGAATTTTCAGTTGTGAGATTATGAATTTTCTGTTATGAGATTATGAATTTTCATAAAATTCATAATCTCATAACAGAAAATTCATAATTTGATCAGTAACGCGCCGTTAACTCCACATCCGCGATTTTTTTTTTTTTTGCCTAAAAACGACGTCGTTTTGACTTGTGTTCACCATTCTCGGTGAACACGATTCCACGGCATAATTTGCGGTCAATTAAGATGTCAGGCTCGGTGATGATGATATTAAAAATGTAAGTTTAAATAAAAATTGAATAAATATAAATACGACAACAACAAAAAACTATTAAAGATAAATTAAATTTTTAAAAAGAAAATGCAGCTAATAAGTTACTCAAAGTAGTTTTTTTTTTTAATTTTATTTTTGGCTAAAGTGTCATCACGCACCATGAATCATTCTTGATTATTCATGTCGCACCATGATCTTTAATAAGTGATATTTTGAGCCATAAACCAATTTTTTTTTTCTGCATAGCATTTTTTGTAGGTTATTCGGTAATCTTGATGACATGGTGCGGTAATAAGCTGATGTGGCCATATTTCTCAGTCCATGTAAGCATTTTTAATAAAAAAAAAATGGTCGAGAGTGCTTCCTTCTCCGACCTCTCTTTCATCTTTCCCCTCTCTCTCGGTCGACGGCAAATGCAAGAAGCAACAAGCAGCTCCCTTCTTCGGTGACAGCGAGCTGGGCAGTATTGGCGGAGGTATCTCTCAACGAACCTTTCCTTCTTCTTTCCCCCTGTTTCCGCGTCATGTCATCAGGATTACCGAATAACCTACAAAAAATGTTAGGCTGAAAAAAATTTAATTTATAAATAATTAATAACGGTTCATGGTGTGGCATGAATAATCAAGAATGGTTCACAGTGCAAGATGACATTTATCCTTTATTTTTTTTACTAGTTTTTTACGCGCATTGCGCGATTGGGATAATGCCCAATGTTTTTTTTTTTTTAAATAAGTACTTTAAAGTATATTAAGGCAAGATTATATTGAAATTGTTCATGCATAGATAATTGAAGGTTGAATTTGCGTATTTAAATAGGTAATTCTTCTCCCAAAGGTTGAGTCCCCTACCCCAAGGGCCCCCCACACTCTGACTCGACAGAGCATTGTAGGAAGTTGTAAATCACGGTGACTCAATGGTTTAGCAAACAGGACCAAGTGCCGGTGCGAACAAGGAATCTGCCCACTTTGGACATAATTCCCGCACTGCCGCCGCCGAGGTTCTTCTCCCAAATACTGCCCACTAAACCATTGAGCTAAGCCCGTGCGGGTTAAATAGGTAATTCTAAGTTTACAAATGCAAGATAATATAGTCAAGATTGATTATAATTGTCAATAAAATAATTGTATAGGTATGGTTGAAACCAAATACGGGACATAAGGGAGAACAAATAAAAATTATGGCATAAAATATTAAATATATACTAATATTGTTTGAGGAGATTTCGACATTAGGATTTGTGGTTAAGTTCCATTAAGACTTTAATATTAGAATTAGATTAATGGTGTAATTATAATTCTATATTAGACGTTAATATTATAATTAGACTAACGGTGAATTAACGCTATTTAACGAAAAAGTTAAATGGATAATCATATAATTAAGGATAAATTAGAAAAATTTAAAAAAAAAATTAAAACCTGAACAATTTGAACCATTCATTTGATTTAATAATTTGGCGGTCATTTTTTCTACCCAATGTTAATAATTAAATAAATTCGTTGGTCAAATCCGCGCGCTAACTGCTGATTGTCAAACAAGGACATTGCAAGGTAGTTCTCACTTCAATTTGTTGTGTGATTTGAATACTCTCTTTGTCACAAAATCTCTCAAGTAGTTAATATGGTTGGCTTTATTAATTATATATTTTTTTAATTTTTTCATGGTATTAATAAAATACTTGGTAAATAAATATATAGCATTATTTTGTATTATAACTTTGATATTTAATTAGAAAAATAGTGCAAAAAAAAAGGATAATAGACAATGTAGTGAATATAATCAATTGATGAATTTGAATGTAAAAATTTTTACATTTGAGAAAAATAAAGACAATATAACTAATGAAAATATTTCTCTTAATTCATTTATTGATAATGAATAATTTTTTTTCACTGAATTAAGACATTGTAAGGACAATGTAGCGAATATAATCAATTAATAAATTTGAATATAAAGAATTTTTATATTGTAGAAAAATAAAGACAATATAACTAATACAATTATTTCTCTTATTTAATTTATTGATAATGAATAATTTTTTTGAATAAAGGCATTGTGGACACATAATTCTAAATTAAAGAAATGCATATCTATAATTTTTTGTTGTAGCTACTAAATTATTATTTATATAATTTAATAAGAGTAAAATAGAGTTCTAATTATGCCAACTTTGATTGGGATGAGGTTCGAACTTAAGACTTTTTTTTTTTTTATTGAAATCAATGAGTAAGTTAACGGTGAACTAACGGCAATTCTTAAAATTTTAACGGAATTAGTAACGGTGTGTGGGTATTTTAGGAAATTTTAGTGTAAAATTTAAATCTGATCAATCTTTTAATCAATCTGAGTCATTCATTTGATTAAAATCTGTGACCGCTATTTTTTCTACCCATTATAGGCCTAACTCTCTTGGGCTCTTATTAGTATAGTAGAGATAGTAGAGATAATAGTAACAAAAGCCAAAGTTATCCAACTAAAGGCCCAAAAAATATAGTGACAATATATATGGTGAATATTGCTTCTATGCAGGCCCGTTAGAAGCTGCAACCCTAGGCCCTTGCCCAAAAATCAATACAGTCAAAACTCCATTAAAACTCTACTGTTCGGAGGTTGAAATACCGACAATAACCACTACTCCACCGTGAAATCCAGATATATCTCTCAAGTCTCCGTACCGGCCGCCGCGTCCCACCTTCTGACGGCCGTCCTCCTTCTCCGCTGCTTATCTTCTGCTTACGGTAAGACCGCATGTAAAAGCTGCTGTAAATTTACTGGGCTCCTGAGTGAGCTATCAATTATTGCAAGATATGACACCCAAACAAAATTGGGATTTATCAGCTCAAGTTTTGTGTTTTTCAAAATTTTCTTCTCTCGGAATTCATAGGGCTTGAAATTGATATAATCTGTGTGGATATTAAGGTTTCAGTTTTTATTAGGGATTACACTTTCCATACCGTCAATTACTCCCTTTGTTGTAATACATTCTTAATGTATATATTATTTTTGATTGCAGTAAAGATCATTCATCATGTCTTGGTGCACTATCGAATCAGATCCCGGTATGTTCTTACTGGCCCAAATTTTTTGATATTTTGGTGGTATGGATGCTGGTGTTATTTATTTATTTATTTATGATTTATGATTCTTATATTAACATGCACTAGTCTAGTTTGAATGATGCTTTGTGTTTAATTTTATCTCACTGTTTAAATGTGTTTCAGTACTGATGCTACTATGTATTTATGATTTGCTTCAAGCCATAGTTACAATTAATTACTACTGCATATTTGGTTTTGTTGCACCTCTGTTAAAGATATCAGTATCTGAATAATAAGATGCCTGTTGCTATGCTGTTTCTTGTATTTCAGGGGTTTTCACTGAGCTTATTCAGCAAATGCAAGTAAAGGGAGTGCAGGTAACCTTTGTTTTTTGAAACCGCTTTCCATAATAACATGTAATGTTTCCCTCTTTCTCTCTTCTAGTATAGCTTGATTCAAATCATAGTTTAAGTGCTTAAAGCTGCCTGCTTCCCTAATCGTGTTTGTTAACCTTCTGTAGTCATGTGGTACTGGCTTTCTTGAAATTGATTGGTAATTGTTTACAGTAAAGTGATAAACTTTATGGAGTGTTTACTGGTGACATGGCCTCGGTTCCTTTATTTATACTCCATTCTCATTGTAAAGTTGTCTACATATTTTTATGTTTCTTAGACCCATGGTTTTGGAATCCTTGTTTGTTGGCCGTTTTGCATTCAACAGTTATTCTTACATCATTCTGCTATTCAAACAGGTTGAGGAATTGTATTCACTGGATATCGACGCCCTCAACAACCTTAGGTGAATTTCATGTAGTTGCACTTTGTTTCTGTGATTTTGGCAATAATCTATTTGCTGGCCATGCTATTACTTGCTTAATCTATGTGATAGCTGCTTCTTTTTTCTTTTTTTTCTTTTTTTTTTTTTGTAATCATAATTACATCCCTGTTAAACAGGCCAATCTATGGATTAATATTTCTTTTCAAGTGGCGACCGGATGAAAAAGATGACCGTCTTGTGATTAAGGATCCCAGTCCTAACTTGTTCTTTGCTAGCCAGGTCAGGTTTTAGTAGTACATTAGTACATGATATACTTCTATGGAATAAATAGATAGTGAAGCACTATCTTGATCGTCATTTGTATAATATCAGGTTATCAATAATGCGTGTGCTACCCAAGCAATCCTGTCCATTCTTCTGAACAGCCCAGATATTGACATTGGCCCAGAACTATCACAGTTGAAAGAATTCACAAAGAACTTTCCACCCGAGCTTAAAGGTTTAGCTATCAATAACAGTGAGGCAATTCGAGGTGCCCATAATAGCTTTGCAAGACCAGAGCCCTTTGTTCCCGAGGAGCAGAAATCTGCTGGGAAAGATGATGATGTTTACCATTTCATAAGCTACATACCAGTCGATGGTATACTCTATGAGCTTGATGGATTGAAAGAAGGTCCCATCAGCCTCGGTCCATGCCCTGGTGGGCACAATGACCTAGATTGGTTGCGTTTGGTGCAGCCAGTGATTCAGGAACGCATTGAAAAGTACTCGAGAAATGAAATTAGGTTCAACCTGATGGCCGTAATAAAGAACAGGAAAGACATGTATACAGCCGAGCTAAAGGAGCTTCAAAGAAAAAGGGAACGCATCCTGCAGCAACTGGCTACTTTACAGTCGGAGAGGCTGGTCGATAGCAGCAATGTGGAAGCTCTGAATAAATCACTAATGGAAGTGAATTCTGGCATTGAAGCGGCCACCGAGAAGATATTGATGGAGGAAGAGAAGTTCAAGAAATGGAAAACAGAAAACATTCGCCGAAAGCACAACTACATTCCCTTCCTGTTCAACTTCCTCAAGATTCTTGCTGAAAAGAAGCAGTTGAGACCTCTCATAGAGAAGGCCAAACAAAAAGCTAGCAAATCCTAGGTGAAAAGACAAATGTACAACAACTTTATTAGACAACAATCTTGGTTGCTGAATTGTATTATGTACTGTTATTTAACCACCCCAAGGTTTGCTTAGCACCCATGATTTTCTTATATTGCGTATTTTAGTAACTATTACCTTAAAATGAAATTCTGCATCTTCATCAAATGGTTTGATTTGCTGCTGCAGCAGTGTCTTCTCGTTTCACGCTTTTAATGATTTTGATTTGCACTCATGCTTCATTCCTCTACTGTCGAGGAGATGAACAAAAGCCTGTATAATACTCTCTATGTCCTACTTTACTTTGATATTTTTAAAATTTTATTTAATACGGAGTAATATTTTTAATGCATTTTTTAAATATATAATTTTTATCTACAAACACTAAATTAAATACTCTATCTAGCCAATCGCCATGTGCTCAGATGACACCTTTGTGGAGAGGATCAACCCCTATGGTGGGATATTGACTAAGGGCTGCAGTACTTATCTGTTATATTTTACTATTACTATGTAAGTGGATTATAATAAGAAACGTAAATAGAATAAACATTTGACATTAAAAATGTTAATTGTTCTATTGATCAAACTATTTTTTTTTTCTTTGCTTATTTTTAAATTTAATTTTTTTTAGTAATGTATAAATTTTATATATTAATACTGAACTTAATATTATATAAATTTGAATTAAAAATAACTTTAGTGAAGCACGTAAACCGAACTAGATACATAAAATTGGACAAATATAGTATTATAAAAAATGTTTCATTAATTAACCCAAACATAAAACGAGGAAGAAGAGCATTCTCTTATAAATCTTGAAATAACTAAGCAATTATTCCAATTAAGCAAACCGTTAGATAATCCAAAAATATAGTTCAGTAATAAATTACTGAGTGAATTTCATTTTTGGTCCTACTGTTATAGGGGCGTTTTCAATTTCAGTTCACTTTAATTTTTTTTGCCACTTTACAACCACTGTTATTGAATGTGTTCCACTCTTAGTCCACCGTTAATATTTCCGTCAAGAGACCGTATAATCAAAGGGTATTTTGGTCTTATTATGTTTGTCTCTTCTCTTTTAATCCAGGCGCTTCGTCCTTCTCCTCCGATATTCGAAGATGGCTCTTCGAACAACAAGAATGGGAAACCAAAGCTACATCGTGGCGAGGTTTCTTAGGTTTTAGGTTTAATGTTCTCATTTCTTTAGTCAAACATAGTCTTGGATGAGAAGAAGGGTCAAAATACCCCTAGATTACATGGGCTCTTGATGAAACGATGGGACTCAAAGTAGAACACATTCAATAATAGTAATTATAAAGTGGCAAAAAAAAAATTAAGGTGGACTAAAATTGAAAACGTCCCTATAACAGTAGGACCAAAAATGGAATTCACTCTAAATTGATATATTCAAATTCCATCACTCCCTTTCCCTCAATTGTACCCATAATAAAACTTTCCCAATTTTATTTTTTAAATCACAAAATGGACAGAAAATGGAATAATATTTCACAAAATATGCATATTCTATTATTTGGTTCATTTTTCTATTCCATGAATTGGTATTAGCAAGGAGGTACAATTGCCTTTTATGATATTGAAAGAAATACAGATCAAGGTAAAGGAAGACAAGTAGTGAATTAGTGATGCAAGAGAGAGTTTATGATGAGAAAAATTTGGAAGTCCTTATGAATGTGAAGAGCTCTACAGCTATAAATTAGCATCTTCTAAGTAAATCAATTTCTCCAAACTGCAAAATCAACCTCTCCTCCTAGAGGCTCAGCAGCCTGTCTGTTTGTCACCTGTGTGTCATCTCATCAATGGTGACAATTTATACAAAAGTACAAAACTGTTGCCTAAATTTTTAATGACCAAAATAGGGAAAACAATCATTAAGCAAACAAAGATGATTCCACCATTCAACATCAAATGTCTAAATGCTTCTTCCCATTCAATTATTCTCCAACTGTAAGCCCAAACCCGAACTTGTAGTCTTTCTTTTTGTGATCAACCTGCACCAGCATATTCGAGGAACACATCAGAATATTATCTAAAAGATCCATGCCAAGAAAATGTTTAATGTTATTAATCCTGATAATAGTACTGGTCATAAGAATATGGTTAAGGCAAGGTAAGATTACCTCAGCAGAGAGAATAAAATTAAGGCCCATGTTCAATCGCTCTTCCAGGAAAGCAGCAACGCAGCCGTTGGAATCAATTTTCCCTCTCAGACGGCACTGCCATCAAAGCCAAAAACCCATTGCAGATTTGAGGAACTTGAAAGTGTTAAATGCATGTTGAGAATATCAAACTAAAACAAAAACTAATGCAATAGCAGTAGTCTTTCTGGATGAAGCATAATGATATTGAGAACCCAATAGTTCTACTCATGTTTCTATTATTTTATGATAGTTTCTTATATTTGTCTTTCAAAACATTTAGTTAAGCAAATATTAGTAGCACATAGATGGAAGTTAATTCTTTCAAGGCCGTCATATCTTCTAATTTCACTTGGACAAAGGAAACTTAGCACAATTGCAAGAGCCAACCTTGTACAACTTTAAGCTCATTAAGCAGATTAAACTTAAAAGCTCTTGCATATTTTCTCACAATTTTTTTCCCTAAATGGGCTAAACTCAGTGGAAAAAGGGGACCTTTTATGCTTGTAGACTTCGCTAGATTCATGCGTGCTTCTTTGCAAAGAATAAACTTGCAGGTTATACTTTACCTCTACAATATCAGAGTTCATATTTCCTGATACTTCTAAATTGAAGTTTATATCACACTATGAAGAATTTACCACAAACTAGGACTTGTAGAAAAAGCCACTGAACCATACAAAGAAAATATTGCCCAGCACATCATCAATCAAGGATGTATGTGTGTATATATATATATAGACAGCAGAAATTACCTGTCGAAGAATATAATCATAACCAAAGCTGGCTGTAACATCTGTCGAGAGGTAGTTGTACATGAAGTCTGATGCTAAAGAAACCTGAAGGGGAGAAACAATTTTTAAAAAGTGCAAGATAAGACATAAACATCTATAAAAGAGGTAACTTTTTTACCTTTTCGGAAACTTTCTGAACATAACTGAGTGCAACTATTCCAGTGCTAGCAACTTGACCTGCGGCAACCTGCAGGTATTATGGCCAACAATATTAGGTTTTAACGGATGAATCAGCAATATTAGCCAGAAAGACTGAAAAAATAAAACCAAATATAAGCATCGATGAAAAAACCTGTAACCTCTTCCCTGTACAAATGCAAAGGAAAACCAGAAAAACTTAATTTCATATATTTTAAACAATATTCAGTTCATATATTTTATTAAGTTTTGTATATAGGATGGAAAAAAATCAATTCTGACAATCACATTTCTAATGATTGCTTGTCAAGATACTGCAAATCAAATTGATCTCTTGATTATGACCAAGAATAAAATAGGATAGAACTATGGAAGACATTTACAGACAAAGTTTAACCTAGTAACTAAAAAGTCACAAAAGAAATAAATCGAGGGTCTAGTAAGGTAAAGGCCTCATTTGTTTTCCATATAAATCATCTAACATTTCCATCATCCAATTTCACAGCTGTCTTTGTCTAAAGAATCTGAATTATCTAGGTGATTGCTTCAAGTATAATCAACTGAAATTTACCCCCAAAAATACCATTTTAATTTGATTGCATCAGTGTGTCATCGGTAAATGATAAATAGATGTATCAAAATCATTGTAAGCTCTTATGTTTGTAGATAAATCATCATTGTGGAGAGCATGGAAATTTAGTACTAAATTTGCTGCATCCTTGGACAACCTGACATTATTGGCTAAACCAGAGAATCATGGTACATAATTACAATTGAACAGATCACTTTAAGAACATCACATTACCATCTTGTCTGTGTTATACCGAGCAACATAGCCAATGCCAGATTTACGATGCTGGCCAGCCCAGAATACTTCACCACCCAGAGATAAATATGGAGTCACACTCTGCCAAAGAATATCAAAGTCAAACAAAGAAATACATCATTAAGAATAGGCAATTAACAAAGAATTTAAAGAACTAACCAAATTTGTAGATAACCAATCATGAATGTTAACAAATAAACAAAGAAATGTGTAATTCTAGTTCCGTCTGAAGAGATTTCAAAAATTTGGGCTGATAATCACAATCAATTTCTTTTACACTTCAGTAAGCATGATGTGCTTGATGATTATTTACCTGGATGTAACTCGCTCCAAGCAATGCACCACTACCTAGTTGAAACTGAGACCTATAGTCTTTCCCCTGTGCATATAACAATGATAAACTCAGAAACCCATTATCACATTGAGTTGGCCAAATCTAGGTCAAACAGATGAAAAGCATTAATAAATTTTTTCAGAGTATGTGCGATGACAAATCAGGGGATATATGTGACAGTATCATGGAAGCTGAAGTATGTTCAGAAGACATGCATGAAATAATTGAATGCAGATAGGGTCACCTTGTAATCAAAATTGACCATGCCATGTGACATGTGTGCCTCACTTGTAAGCTGGTAATAAGGAGAATAGGAGTTAATGGGATAATTTTGTCAGATAAAACTGATGCATCAGTATTAATCACTTATAAAAGGATTAGATCCAATTTCAAAATCATATATTTACTTGACCGTTTGCTTTCAGAGAAAGGTTTTCAGACAAATCACACTTGAGCCTAGCATTTAGCCTTCCATCTGTCATCAGCCGCCCAAAAAGCATCAACTGTAACAAACAGGCATTATACCCAGAATTAGTTTATTGCAAGAACTCCAGATATTTAAGAAACGACTATCCAACCTACAAACCTTTGGGTCTATAAAGTTTGCACCAAACTCATAGTGAGCAGTTGGTATTTTAATTGTTTCAGTAGACTGAGAAGGAATTTCTGTGGGGCCCATGAACACACTGATGAAATAGCAAAAGAAAAACAATCAAAATCAAATACATTACAGCAGTTTTCCTTCCCTTGAGAAAATAAAGTCAGCATTAAATTTAACAAGTTGCATTAGAGGTACGACCTATGACTGAGTGAAAATCTCTGGTTTAGTCCTTTCGTAAAATCAAAGCGCATCCCTTCAAAAAGTTCTGGCTTCAATGACACTGCAAAAAGAGCAACAAGCAAATGAAATCAATACTGTGAAACTCGATGATTCAAAATCAAATCTCAAATATCAAAAACTTCTAGAGTGGGGCATGAAATAACTACTTTGCATTATTTAAGAGACAACATTCTTTTAACAGTGATATTAAAGAGTCAACAAAAATGTGCAATTTATTGTCTTAGATAAAATATTATTCATCTGATTTACAACAAAAAAGCATCACTATGACTTTTGCACACCAAAAAAATAATGTTAAGCACTTAATAATGCTCCATTTACATACTTCACGCTTCTAACGTATAATGCACAAACGGTTTTAATTTTTATACCATTTATTAGATAGTTCAAAATAAAATTCAAGCATATTCATAGTACAGTGTAGAGAAAACAAGATTAAATTAAAACTTATCAAAAAATAACAACAAAGGAATTAAAAAAAAAAAAAAAGAAAAAACATATTCATAGTAGCATTCCATGTTTTGCTAAGCATCAGGCTCCCTGAAATCCAGATAGATTACAGTATAAAAGAAGTTCAAAAATCAGGCAAAATATAAAATAGGAATGTAAAAGGTGGGGAAGAGTAGTGAAATACTGACTGAGAGCTTCGCGTTGGATTTCTTCATAGGGAATGGGACAAGGCAGATTCATGTAGTCCACCTTTTCCGGTTGGGTGGGCGCCGCCTTTGGATCGGTTGGTGGAGCAGTGCCGGAATGAGGCGGGACGAGGGTGGCCATTTCTGGTTCGATCTGACCTAGTGAACAGGTTGAAGCTTGATCGTGAAGAAGAAGAAAAAGAAGAAGAAGAAGAAATGGTCGATTTTCTTCTCCTCCAGACTGCGGCTACTCACAACCCAAAAAAAAAAAAAAAAAGCAAAACAAAAAGGAGGAATTCAGTGACTCGGTGACTGACCAGAAAAACCCTTCCCCAAACAACTCAAAAACCCCTTAAACCTGTGCAATTAAAACCCGGTCCGTATTCGTTTCATTTTTATTAAATTTGATACTCATTTGCTATTGAGTTCTATAGTTATTTATTCATCAAATTGTTGATTTCACATTGATTTGACTTTTCGAGTATACTTCTTTCAAATGTGATGTTCCCTTGCACAAAATGATACAATTTTGAAAAAGAAAATAACAATAAATAAATAAATAAAAACTAAAAGTGTTAAATGGCGATAACCGTGATTGTTTCCATTCGTTGACTACATCACCTTGATTGTTTTGAGACTCAAAGGTCCATATGCCTTTGAGTCTCAAATGAAGAATAATCACATCTCTCTTAGATCAAACGAAGGTGGCCAATGGCTTCTTTTATCACCTAAGTTTTGAAGGTCTAAATCTAGATATTTGAGTTTTAAACAATAATGACTGTCTGTTATGGTTTCTAGGGTTTGAGAGAGAGAGAGAATCGAGAGAATTGAGAGGTTGAAGAAAGGAAACAGAATCTGTATTACCAAAAAACATACATCATTTCAGTACATATTGCGTATTTAAGCAACTGTTATTCTAACTACTTCCAACTTCTAACAACCCTGCTTCTAACGACGTCGTTGTAAGCTTTATATCAATCGCTACTGACTTATTGAAACGACATCGTTTGGTTACGACTTTCAACAGCTTTTAACCTCCATAACCGTTGTGGTGTCCTACAACGCCGTTTACTCATTATTTCCCTGGCAGCTTCCTTGAATCATTACATTACCCCCTTCTTGCAGGGATCCTTGACCCCAAGGATCAAACCCAGGAAATTGCTTCTTGATGTGGTAGAAGTCTTCCCAAGTTGCAACTTCTTCCGGTAAATTGGCCCATTGCATTAAGATTTGAGTTATAGCTTTGTTATCTCTCTTCACTAGCCTCTTGTTCAAGGCTGCTACTGGCTGAGCAAGGACCTCACCCTCTTGGCTTGTGATATGAGGGTCCAATTGCAGGGATACTTGATTTCCCACCTTCCTTTTCAGCTGTGATACATGGAAAACGGGGTGGATTTGTGCACTTGGTGGCAATGCCAGTTTATATGCTACAATCCCTATCTTCTCAATGACTTGGTAGGGTCCATAATATTTAGATAATTAGATGTGAGCTTAATGTTGGATCTTACTGCTACTGATAGCTTCCTATAGGGTTGGATCTTCAAATAAACCCAATCCCCTACTTGTAATGTTCTCTCCCTACCTCTTTTTTTGAATTTGTTTTAAAGACAGTCATGCATTCATAGTCGTTGAATAGAGACAGTTGTAAGGCCATCCCCAATAGGGGAATTTTGCACAGATTTTAAGAAAAAATGATAGTGTTGGAGGAGAGAGGAGAGAGAGGGATGGGGTTGTTATGTTATTTAGGAGATTTTATCAGGGTTTTGAGAGTTTTAGGGGGGGTGGGGGTTTCAATTTTTGATTTTGTTTTTTATTTTTCCTTTTCACCAATTTTTCTTTCCTAGTCACACCTGTAAAATTTACTCAAAATCCTACCACTATTGAGAATGCCCTAACTCTCTACGTTTGGCACTTTTATATTCATTTTTTCCTTTATTTTTGTTCAAAGTTATACAATTCATCAATTAAGTTAGCACCATATTTGAAAGAAGTATACGTGAAAGGTCTAGTCATTGACAAATTAGCGGTAACATAATAAACAAGTAATTTTAGGACTCAATTGTACTATTTTACCAATTTAGAGCACTCCATTAGAGCTTCTTTTAATTAAGAGGTCGAATTGCACTTTTTTTTGTTAGACCATGAGGTGTCCTGAGTAGGCCACAAAGGTACATTTGAGTCCGTACTATATTCACACTAATCCTCGTTCGCACCGGGTCAACTCAATTAAGGGGCAATGTGTTGGCCATATTGGTTTTTACATACGGGAGAGAGTTGATTTTAAAATTTGCACTATTTGTTTTACTTAAAGTTGATTTTACACTCTTTCCTATATTAAAAAGTCATAAAAAAAAAGAGTTATTTTCACATGAGGTCTTCCGAGTATAGTGGTTTTGCCATGTTTAGTCCTAAACTTTCAAATTGACCACTCGTGGTCCTTTTTGACTTTCAAATTTTACCATTCATATAATCCATGGTCCTTCAACTTTCAAAATTTAACCAGTCGTGGTCCACTTGGAAGGACCATGGGTGGTTAAAATTTGATAGTTGAAGCCTGAAGGACCATGTGGTTAATTTAGACCACAGATGATAGCAACTTGAAAATCGAAGGACCACGGCCCACGGGTGGTCAATTTGAAAGTTTAGGACTAAACGTGACAAAACTACTATATTTGGAGGACTCCAGATGGTATTAACTCTATAAAAAATAATATTGATATTATAAATTGAAAAGGACAATAACATTTTTATAATTAATGAAAAAAAATCTCTCATAAATTGTAAAATTTCTCTTGATGTTAGTGAACTTTACACAAAAAATAAAAATAAATCATAATGCTAGAGAACTTAAAAAAAATCTATTCCTTGAACTATTCAACTATTGATAAAACTCATGCATTAATTCTTCTTTTGAGTTAATACCCAAAATCGTCCTCGACTATAGTGGTTTTTCTCAATTTCGTCCTAAACGACTTTGGTGACCTAATATCGTCCCAGACTTTTGTGTTTCGCTCAATTTAGTCCTCCATTTGTTATTCCGTCAAATTGGTGTTAAATAAAGGGACAATTCAGTAATGTCAATATTGATCTCTCTTTACTTTCAACTTGTGAAGTGCGAAATTCCTCTTTCTTGTACGAATTACACCCAGAATTACTCCCGAACCTGCAAATCAAATTTTATATTCGCAGTTTTAGGAGCAATTCTAGAAGTAATTCGTAAAAAAAAAAAGGGATTTCGCAGTTCACATGTCTATGAGTAAAGAGATGCCAATATTAAAATTACTGAATTGTCTATTTATTTAACACCAAATGGACAGAATAACAAATGAGGGACTAAATTGAACAAAAACACAAAAGTCTGGGATTAAATTGAGCGAAACACAAAAGTCTGGGACGATATTAGGTCACTAAAGTCGTTTAGGACGAAATTGAGAAAAACCACTATAGTCGAGGACGATTTTGGGTATTAACTCTTCTTCTTTTATATAAAAAAAAAAATATGGTAATAAATCGGGTTACTTTTTCAAAACTAAATTTGGTATGATTTAATTTGAGTAAATATCAATTTTGATCCCACAAATATTAGTAACCATACCTTTGTGTGGATGATGTGGAAAGTCCCAATCAATCATTGTGAACTGATCCGATAGTGTGGTAAGCTTCAAATTGCGTTTATGATTATTATTTGTGAGTAACCTGGTAGAAAAATCATGGGTTACTAGGGCTAGTAACTACCTTGAGGCTTGGAATCCCTGGGGTGCGCGCACTTAAGGTTCTAGTTCTGATTCCACTGATATTGGTATTGGCATTGGTTATTATGATTTGATATCGATCTCCACACTTGTGATTGATATGACTCTTCAATTATGATTTGAGATGATGATTGGGATACCTCCATATCTATCAATATCCATATCTATGATTATATATATACAAGATTGAGAATGACTTTGAAAAAAAATCTATATCTTGAAGTGATTACTTGATGAGCAATATTATATGTTGTGAATTCCTCCATATACATGTATATAATATGCTTTAATTTGGAAATGTTTATAAGAAGTCATGAGCTATATATTATATTCCTCCATACTTAACTTATATATGTCTATCTATGTTTTGGGAACGATTATTGGGAAGAGATTATGTTTTTGAAATGATATTATATTGGGAAGTATTATGTCGAGAAATGCTATTTTTGAATCTTTCAAACTTATGCTTATTTTGGAAATGGGAAAGAATGACTTATGTATTAGTTATACTATTTTGGAAAGTGCTAAGTATTATTGTTTTGGAATCTCTATTAACTTATATAAAACTAGTACTTCGTATCATTTTGAATCAGGGTTGTAAAAATCGGTCTAGGCGGCGTCCGAGTATCAAAACCTATTTACAAAGTATACTTATTTTCAAATTAGAAATGTAAGTATTTTACAGGGTAGAGTAGAGCTTACATAGCATTTTATGCTAATTCTTTTATCTGTGTTTTTCTCAATGCTTATTGTTTTCAGGATCTGGAGTTTGTGGCTAGTTTGAGAGCGCGGCATAGAGCTCGTAGCCCTTGGATTGAATTTGGTATAGATCGTTTAGTTTTAGAACATGAATTGTTGAAGTGTAGTTACCTTGTGTATTGGATATTGAGTTGTTGTATTGTGTATCTAGATAGATAGAAACCTTGTAGCATGTGCGTTTGGGCCTAGTTGGTAGCCCAAGCATGACGTGACACCCCTTTGTAGTTCAAATTTCGCTTTCGCTTTCACATTTGAATTCCGTCTTTTAATAAAGAAAAATCTTTTATTTTTAAATATTCCGATTTTAAAAATTTTGGGTGTTACGACAAATTTTTTCTTCGATGTCCATTTTGACCATAAACCCAAAAAACATTACAACCAAAATTAGTACAAACTAGCAAACTGAGCACAAAACCCGATTTTGCTTATCATGATGAGTCTAATGCTGCTTTTGTGTGATTCTTCGAGCTCTCAAACTTCAAGGGACTAGAGAATCATATCATTAATTTTGGTATTAAAGCCTAGGTTTATCGCACTCTCCAAAAATTTATATACGATCTCAAAACTTTATTTTGAGTAAAAAAAAAAAATATGTCAGAAATTTGCAGTTTTGTACGAACAATGTTGAAAAATTAGAAAAAAAAATAGTTTCGTTCATTGTTTTGTTTTGAATTTTTTTTTTTTTTTTTTTTTTTGCATGTCATAATCTTGTTAAACTTAATATCTTGAAAGTTTGGTCTCAAAATTCGTTACCAATTTTTTCCAAAAAATTCGACAAGTTGGGTAAGTTTCTGGTGTGATTTGAATTTCAAGATAGTTTGCATCGAATTTCTCGTGTATTATTGTTTAATTGAAATGAGGTGTGCAAAAAAAAAAAAAAAAAAAAAAAAACTTTAACAACACTTGGATCTTAGATTCGAGGTCAAATTTCTAAAGAATGAGGGAACGTTGCGAACACGTTAGCCATCCATGAACATGCTAAAGGCCAAGGAGGATTGGACAAAGATCCTTTACAAGTCCGAGATGGTCCACTTACCCGACCCGAGCTAGGCATTTAAAAGAGACTATTTGTGTGGGGAAAGGCCATTACTACTAGGGATGACAATGTGCCCCGTCCCCGACGGGGATCCCCGATCCCCGTCCCGAAAGAGACGGAGATGGGGAATATTTTCGGGGAATGGGGACGGGGACGGGGAACATTTGTGATTCCCCGCCGGGGACGGGGACGGGGATGGGGACACCCCTCCCCGCCCCGCCCCTTCCCCGAATATATATATATATATATATATATATATATATATATATATATATATATATATATATATAATTACATATATATATATAATACACTGTTAGTGTACTGTTAGTATAATTACATATATAAGTATAGTACATATATATATAGTGGCAGTATTGCATTTATATGTAATTATACTAACAGTACACTATATTTATATATGTAATTAACTATATATATATATATATATATATATATATATATATATATATATATATATATATAGTATTTTAATTTTCAAAATTAAGACTTATATTTTAAAATTTTTATTATTAAATTTAAAATTATTTAACATTTTAACTAGAAGTTGACGGGGAATGGGAACTTCCCGTCC
Organism: Ipomoea nil; assembly: GCF_001879475.1. Classification (NCBI taxonomy): domain Eukaryota; kingdom Viridiplantae; phylum Streptophyta; class Magnoliopsida; order Solanales; family Convolvulaceae; genus Ipomoea; species Ipomoea nil. The sequence goes on along the minus strand of NW_017617502.1, from coordinate 3,649,366 downwards.
CCGCCTAATTCCCCGCGGGGACGGGGATGGGAAATATTTTTAATTTCCCGCCGGAGACGGCCCCACCCTATTGCCATCCCTAATTACTACATCAAAGGATATGGAAGACAAATCTTTTGTTAATTTAATTGGAAGTATTAATCCATTAAATTGATCTTTAATTTGGATACACCAAATAGTCAGTACGCAAGAAAATGGTGAGAAATGATCTTGTTCGTAGCATCACTTGTTTGGACTAGGGATGGCAATGTGCCTCGTCCCAGTCGGGGATCCCCGTAGGGGACGGGGACGGGGACAGGAAAAAATACCGGGGATCGGAGACGGGGACAGGGATGGGGAGGTTTTTAAATTTCCCGCTGGGGACGGGGATACCCCTCCCCGCCCCGCCCCATCCCCAAAAATAATATATATATATATATATATATATATATATATATATATATATATATATATATATATATATATTAGGAATTATATTATTAGTTATTTTAGTTTTATTAGATTACTTCACTGCCACCACTTAAATAATCTACTTAATTTAATTTATAAAATTAAAATCTAAAACATAAACAATTAAACATCGCTAAGTACTCAGTATTATAGTATAGTTTTAAAAATAACTCAATTAAGACTTTGGATTTCATTTTTTTCCTTTTGTATTTTTAAAAATTTTATTAATTTGAGACTTTGACTATAAGTTGATCGGGGATGGGATTCCCCGTCCCCGCCAAATTCCCCGTGGGGTGGGGACGGAGAATTTTTTCAATTCCCCGCCGGCACGGGGACGGGGTCGGGGTCGGGGTAGCGGGGACGGGGAGTATACTCCCCGTCCCCGCCCCGCCCCGTTGTCATCCCTAATTTGGACCGTGATTTGACTTTCTTTAGTAAGTCACTTGTTCGAAAACCTTTCGGATTTGACTTTCCTTAGTCAATCATTTACTACTCAGAAATTAATTTTTAACTTTCCGTGCCCCCTACTTTCCGGCTAAGGTTGACACTTCCACTTTACGAACCTTCGGGTCTTAAACTCTTCATATTTTCGACTCTTTGAATATTCAACTCGTCTTCAACTTCTAGAATCTTCAGCGTAACTCTTCGTCTTCTCGGATCTTCTTGACTTCTCGAAGGTCTACTTCTCGAAGCTGTCTTTTCTTGACTTCTCAAAGATTACTGTTATTAACTTCTCGAAGATTACTTGAATTAATTTACTTCCTAGCAGGGCCGTCCCTGGCCATGTCTGGCCAGGGCCAGCGCACAGGGCCCCCAAATTTTGGGGGCCCCAAATATTAAATACGTAGTATATATGTTCATTGTGCCCCCAAATTTTGGGGGCACTTTTATTAAAAAAAAAATTATTATTTTATATTTATATTTTATATATTAGTGTAGGTGTAATTTATGTATAAAGAAATCAAGACGGTCTAAAATTTTAAAAAGTTTATATTCCAAATTCTTAAGGATTTGATTTACGTATAGAGTTATAGTCCTATAACTTATAGGAATTGAGGCGGGCCTATTTGATTATTATAAAAATTATTATATATAAAGAGTAAAAAATTACTCTTATTCCTATTATAATGCCTACACGCAAGATTTGTATTCACAACGCAAGAATTCGGTCTCAGTAATCATTAATTTGAAGTGCGTTGTTTGTGCATTTGGCATCCTCCATTTTTCTCTTCGATCTTCACGATAAAAGGATGAAGGTATGAAATAATTAAATATTTTAATTCTTTAATTTTATTCAAAATTTTAAAATTATTAATTCAATAACTAACCCTAGCTAGGAATTTTTTTTATTGGTGAGTAACAATATAATTTCTTGTATTTTGATACTACAATTGCAATATCAATTAGTCTTGACTATTTTCATTACTGTTGAAATCTACTTATGATCAACTATATTGTAAAAAAGGCTCAATGGATTGGTGAATAATTTTACATCTAAATATGACCGAAGAAAAAGAAGAATGTCACTTTTCAAATGAAATTTTAAATAATAAATTTTTTATAGACTATTTTATATTTTGATACAATACAATATATCTTTTATATATTTACAATTATACAAAAAGGGGGCCAATGTTAATTTTTGTACAAGACCCCAATTTTCTTAGGAACGGCCCTGCTTCCTAGTTGAATTAACTTCTCGATTGGTAAAATTCATTCTTAAACAATGTAGCAAAAAACGTTAGGCGCCCCCTAGGCACCGATTTTTTTTTTTAATTTTTTTAATTAAAAAAATTAAAAATTAAAAATTATTAAAATCCACTAATAAAACATAAGGTTCCCATAGTTATTTCTTAGAAACTATTTACAAAAGTGGTTGTAAAATTGTTCAAAAGATTATTTAAACCATCTAAATACATAAAAAAAAACTAAAATTAAGAGCTAAAGAAGCATTTTTTTGAGAAATTAGTGGGTCAAACCGCCTTTGGCTGTTTGCGGCGTATAGATCTCGAAAAACTACCCGATTTGAAAAAAAAAATTTTCTAAATCGGACAACCAAGTCAAAAGTTATGCCTTCGAGAACTTTTCCCACATTTTCAAAAAAAAAAAAAAAAGATCCCGAACCGGCCAATTAGGCGATCTAGGCGGCCGCCTAGACCGCCTATCTGGCTGGCCGCGGAGGAGATCGCTGAAGCCATTCCTCGCGGCGGCCTCCCACCGCTAGTGCCAATCGGCGCCTAAGCGCGATTTTACAACACTGTTCTTAAAGTTATCTTTCGAAGGTAAAATATCCAATATGTAGACAAGGATGCCTTGTTGTACCTCATATTGGCTAATGAGATCTTGCATGCACTTCATCATATCGTAGTATAATCCCAATAGTAGAGGATGTAAGTAATCACAATACTTAATCTATCTTTTCTGGGTGAGATGGATCCACTTCAAATGGATATCACATAATTAATTAATAAATTATTTATTTATTTAATTTATTCAATTTCATCAGACGTTATGCCATGGAACCGTGTTCACCATTCATGGTGAACACGGTTCCAACGGTGTTAGTACACCGTTATCTTCTTTTTTATTTTTTATTTTTTTTTTTTTTATTTTTTTAATTACGTGACTGCCTACACATTCACTTTGGAACCATGCCTACACATTCACTTTGGAACCATGGGATTATGAATTTTCTGTTATAAGATTATGAATTTTCTGTTATGAGATTATGAATTTTCAGTTATGAGATTATGAATTTTCTGTTATGCGATTATGAATTTTCTGTTATGAGATTATGAATTTTCATTACATTCATAATTTCAGACATTCATAAATTATGAATTCATGCATGCACATTCACTTTGGAACCATGCCTACATATTCCCGTCCGAAATCACGGACATTCATAAATTATGAATCTATGCCTGCACATTCACTTTGGAACCATGCCTACACATTCACTTTGGAACCATGAGATTATGAATTTTCTGTTATAAGATTATGAATTTTCTGTTATGAGATTATGAATTTTCAGTTGTGAGATTATGAATTTTCTGTTATGCGATTATGAATTTTCTGTTATGAGATTATGAATTTTATGAAAATTCATAATCTCATAACAGAAAATTCATAATTTGATCAGTAACGCGCCGTTAACTCCACATCCGCGATTTTTTTTTTTTTTTTTTTGCCTAAAAACGACGTCGTTTTGACTTGTGTTCACCATTCTCGGTGAACACGATTCCACGGCATAATTTGCGCAATTTCATGGCTTCTTCTCGGAATGACTTTGTACAATGTGGCCCTTATTCCTCCCGGTTATTATACTTTGGACCATGGTCCGAAAACAGCATCGTTTCTTTAAGTAAAAAAATAATAGTTGTTACTTTTTAACAAATCTCGTATTTTTTATGTATTCATAACAAAAGAAAACTACAGTGTATCTAAAATGAAATTGTGTCGCATATTGTGTTTATATTATCAAATGAAATTGTAATTAAATTGAAATGATACTTTAGTTGTGTTGAAATGAAACGACAGTGTGTATAAAATGAAACTGAATAACATTAGGGATGGCAATGGGTCGGGTGTGGGTCGGGAAGGGCTACATCCATCACCCGACCTACCTTATATTTTCTCCACCCACCCCTACCCCATCGGGTGAACTTTTTCAAAACCCACCCCCATCCCTACCGAGTGCGGGTGCCACTACGGCACTACGGGTACCCAACACTTATCATTTTATTATTTTTTTCAAAAAATAATATTTAACTTACTCATCACACATAATAAAATAATAAAATTCATTAGTGGTACTAAAATATAAAATAATATAAATATTTAAATACAATACCTAAATTGTTAATTTTTAAAAATAAACTTAGTAGTTTAAATATAAAAAATAGTAAAAAAATACACGAAGTTATATAAACTTTTATAAATAACTACATACTATACTTATTTTACTATTATATATATATATACACACACACATGCATGGTGGGTCGGGTGGGGTTCTAGGCGGGTTTTGTACATAGAACCCGAATCCAACCCGACCCACTGCGGGTTTACTTTTTTAAGATCCACTCCCGACCCACCACCCACCATCACCCAAAAAAAAACCGATCCATGCAGGGTGGATTTGGGTGGATATCCGCGCGGCGGATTGAAATTGTCATCCCTAATAACATGTCTCACATATTGAGTATATATTGTCAAATAGAAATGTAGTTGAATAGAAATGATACTTTAGTTTTGATTAAATGAAACAACAATATATATAAAAAGAAACTGAATAATATGTCTCACATATTGATTGCATATTGTCAAATGAAACTGTAGTTATATCGAAATGATACTGTAGTTATTTTGTAATGAAACTAAAGTGTATATAAAATGAAATTGAATAATAATTTCACATATTTGAGTATATATTGTCCAATAAAATCGTAGTTGAATTAGAATTATAATTTAGTTGTGTTGTAATAAGACTAGAGTTAATTATCAAAATGGTCACTTGACTATAGTGAAATTACCAATTTGGTCCTCGACTATTTTTTTAATCAATTAAGTCTCTCAACTTTAAAAATCTTAACCAATTTTGTCATCCGTTAGTTTTGCTGTTAGAATTCCGTTAACTTGGAACCAAATTGGTAATTTTGCTATAGTCATGGGACCATTTCAGTAATTAACTTTAGGGGTGACAATTCGATTCGATTTTCCTGAACCGAACGGTAATGAATTATTATATACCGAACGATTCGGTTAAAAAGCCGAAATGAAATTCCGTTTGATTTTATTTAAAATATAATAATAACAACAACAACAACAACAACAACAACAACAACAACAACAACAACAACAATAATAATAATAATAATAATAATAATAATAATAATAATAATAATAATAATAATAATAAAAGTAAATCCAAGTCCCTTGATGCCTCCCTTTACCGTTCAGCTCATATTTTCACTGGTATCTCTCGTATAAAATAAAAGTCTAATACATAACAAAGCCAACTGATGTTTACTATTTTGTTATAAAATATTTACGAGAGATACCAATGATAATATGAGTTGAACGGCAAAGCATGCAGCGGGTTTGGATTTACTTCATTATTATTATTATTATTATTATTATTATTATTATTATTAAAAAAAATTCAAAAAGTATTCGGTTCGATTAAGTTTTTTATTGAATAATTTGGTTCGGTTTAGTTTTTTACCAAACCATTCGGTTATACAAGAATCTATTACCATTCGGTTGTTCGATTCGGTTTGGTATGGTTCGGTTCGGGAAAACCGAACAGAATTGCCACCCCTAAAGTTAATTACTGAAATGGTCCCTTGACTATGGCAAAATTATCAATTTGGTCCCAAGTTAACGGAAGTCTAACGGCAAAACTAACGGAGGACCAAATTAGTTAAGATTTTTAAAGTTGAGGGACTTAATTGGTCAAAAAACTTAGTCGAGGACCAAATTGGTAATTTTGCTATAATCAAGTGACCATTTTGGTAATTAAGTCATAAGACTACCGTGTGTATAAAATGAAATCCAATAACATGTCTCACTATAATATGACTATTATATGTATAATGTCGAATGAAGCTGTAGTTGAAACAAAATGAAACTGTAATTGTGCGAAAATAAAACTGAATATGTTATATAAGCAGAGCTAATTATGTGAAACAGATACATTTTTTTTTCATTGAAAGAAACAGGCACCGTTTTGGATCATGATCCACGGTAAAATTTGCCTATTCCTCCATAGGCGCAACATTAGAATTTAGGGAGTTTGGTAGTTTGAGGTCTTCTTTTTTGCAAGTATGCACTCAACAGTACTTAGTTTATTTAATTTGCTATTGGCATTTCATTTTTTTTTTTAGGCCATGAGGAGTCCTGAGTAGGCATTAAGTGTAGGAGGTACCTTTAAGTCTAGGATGATGAGAGTGCATAGCCAGTACTCACGCTAGCCAAACTGGTTTATTGGCATTTCATGTTGAAACATAAGAATGGGTATCCTGCCTTTTTGAAAAATATGTCACATTTCAAATGCCAGGTTGTGTGTATTTTTTATTTTCTTGTTGTAAAGCAAATAAAAGAAAACATAATCTCACTTGTTGCTTATTTATATCTAGAGTAACAAGTGAAATTTTGACATTTTCAGGTTCGGTGCTCAATTCCTCTCTTGTGGGAGCAAATTGTTGACTTGAGCTATAAACCATAGCTTAATATTATTTACCATGAAGAAACAGTATATACCCCTAAGCCATTGTTCTTTAATATCTTCTAGTTCATTAGCTATTAGCAAAAAGTATTATCTTCTTCTTTAAGCCAAAGGTTTCATGATTTATCACAAAGATTTGGAGAGATTGTTGCAGTGGACTTGACAGACAAGGTAAAAGACTTTCCTTTATGTTTAATGCACTGAGGTGTAAGAATACATCTAATACACACACACACATGTTCCCAGGCCACATTATTTGCATACATATTTATTCTACAGTGCCAAACCTTAGTTGAGCCTAGTACTGGTTTGGCTCATTTTGTTACCATGCTTGTTTGGTTGTGTACCAGCAGAGCTTAGCGAGCCTAATCAGATCAAGTCTAGAGCTCCAGGATGAAGTCTCATGGTTTACTATCTAACTTGGAATTAGATGGGAAAGGAATTGCAATTTCATGGGAGAAGAGTAATGTGGAAATTAATAAAGTGGTAATTTAAATTTCAGTGTTTGGTTTGTAGGAATAAAATTATTGGGAATTTCAATTCTAATGTTTAGTATACATGAGAATTGAAAGGGAATAAGTAGTATAAAGTTCGAAATGTTGGAAATAATGAACCAAATCGATTTAATATCCCAAAATAATATTTATATATACACACGAAAATATATATAATATATATATATATACGAAAAAGATATACCAATATGACAATATATATCAACCAAAATTGGGACTTATAATCCTCTTGATTATAATTCCAATCCAACGACCATATCAAATAAAGAGAGGATTTTTGCTTAGAAGCATAATCCAAACCGAAAGAAGAAGAAAGATGGCTCGTGTTTGGGTATAGAATTTTTAGCGCGAGTCAAGAGATCACTCTTTCCTTAAAACCTTGTTTGCCACCTCCAAAAGTGCTAGGAGCGTTGTAGCCTAACTTTCCCAGGATAAAACGTGATACGGTTCGACGTTTGAGCACCCAAACGAGCGAACCCGGCGAACTAGAGCAAAAGCCTTGAACACAGTTAGACAAAGAAAGGAGTAGAAGCAGAGGTTTTGGAGCTGGAAAAAACGTGCAAGTGTGTATCTCTCTTGTTGTGTTCTTGTTCTCTGTCTGTGTGAAAAAATCTGTTGTCCTACTCCCTTCTTATATAGGAGATGAAGGATCAATAGCATTCAAGTTGGCATTTAACAAATGATTTGTAACACCTGAAACAACCACCATTAAGTGAGATTAAAATCAAATTTTAAAAATTAGAATTAATAGACAATTAATTCCGTAAATCCCTCTTCTATGTTACTTTCGGCCTCAGAGCTGAACTGAGTTACTGAGCGCTGCTCTCTTGTTCAGTTTTGACCTCAAGGCCGATTCGAACCAGCAAGCAACTTTCGGCCGAATCCAGCAGCCCCTTGTGTTGGAAAAATGATACCGAAAGTTGACATAACTTAGCCTTTTCGATCTCGTTTCTAGTTGGAATTTGATTTACAACACCCCCCCCCCCCCACCCCCACGCAAGAGAGCCTATATGCTATACAATTCTACAAACTCCAAAAGAGCTCTTGTATAAAACGGGGGGCAAAATCCTCTTTCCAAACCAATATCTTATTCACCCATTATTTGTTTTGAGCGTACAATATATCGATCTCTTCGTCTCACTATGAAGAACCCGAATTCACTTTGACCCGACTCATTTCAGAAGTGGACCCCACTGATAATTGTACCACAAAATAGCCACTTAAAATGTCATTTTAATGCTATTTTTCCAACACGAAATGCCCATACTTATTATTATTATTATTATTATTATTATTATTATTATAAATGACCAAATTCAAATTTTGCTTTTGAAAATTTACTATTATTATAAATCCTAAATGACCAAATTCAAATTTTGGTTTTGAAAATTTATGTAAAACGTTGTATAAATGAACCACAGAATTGCATAATGAAAGCAATAAAATATATAAGAGAGTTTCGAGAAAACATATTTGATTGATGTTGGTTTACTAATTGACGTTATGTGTTAAAAGTAGAATAAGAAGACATGCTATAATCAAAAGAGAGAGGTCAAACATATATTTTAGGTTAAAAATAGAGAGGGGTAATTTTGTCTCAAAGTTACTTTTTATTCTTCCTAAAATTCATAGAATTGAAATACCAAGGGGAAGGGGGGCCGGGGGAATTGCAATTCCCTCCAACCAAACGAAGGAATTTACTTGCCTTCAGAATTATGTGAAAATGAAATTGTAATTTCCTCCAACCAAACGCCTCGTTATTGTTTTGGGGAATCTTGCTTCTAAAGTGTTCTGTTCTAAAGCAGTGGTTGAAATTGGAAGTAAGTGGACTTTCTGAACCTATTTATGCATTGTTTCTTCACTGGAATTTGGGTTGTTAACTTTCAGGGTTTAAAGAGGAAGTTGAAGGTCATGCAAATGACATTTCTTCACTGGAATTTGGGTTGTGCAAGATGAAGATCAACTTGGTGCAATTGGTGCCTTAGGTAACTAAGTTAATTTCATCTGTATAGTAACTTGTTAAGTCATTAAGATATGTCATCTAAAGATGACAAAAACTCTTAAAGGTTAGCGCTTCTGCTTTTTGGAAACATTTCCTCTTACAAATTTATGGGAACTCCATGTAACGTTTCAGAGTCAATTCTCTAATTTTAAAAAATTCAAAAATTCATTTCTCAAAAAGAAACTAGCAAACAATTAATATTGATGCATATTTAAAGAAAAATTACTTGTAGATTCACATTTATATTTCTTATATTTGTAGATTTTTCTCGTATTTTGAATCTTAGATTTTTTCATTTTTGTCCTACCTTGTCTATTATGTTGATCCACTCACAGTATCTCTTTACCACATGGACTTGGATAGAACTATGTTTCTATTAAGATTGTATATGAGAACTTGTCTCCAAAAGGTATCTTGTCATTGTTTTTTTTTTTTTTTTTTCTAGGGTAAAAACTTAATGCATTAAATCACTGGAAAAATAATTTACAAGAAAAAAGGGAGGGACATCAAACCATTCCCCACAATCTGACTCAGAAAAGGCCTCCCTAGCAACAGTGTGGGCAATGTGAAACTATCCAATGTTTGAGGTGCCTTTTGCATGGAAATGAAATGTCTTTTATGCAAAACACTTTGTATTGTGTTTGTTTTCTCACATTGTACGCTAACTAACTGCACGGCTGATTGAAAACTTGTAGCTGCAGAAAATTGTTTTTATCTTTTTTAGATGATTAGATGATTCCATGACTTGATTTAAACTGTAGGAATAAATGCATTCTTCATTCTGTCTAACTGTTACATTATGGCATGCTTTTGCTTTTGGTGTTATAAAGTGTTGTTAGTTCATTATTAATGTTTTTGCTTTGTATTAATTGTGTTGAATTGAATGGTTAAGTATTGATAGAGTTTAAGTATTACAAGGTATAATGTGTTGATTGGTTATTTTGATAAGTTGAAATCATTTGTTGGAATGGGGAGTGAGTTGATTATATTGGTTGGAAACTAATTATGTATGGGGAAATAAATGTATTTTTATCAGATTAATAAGTTTTTTAAAAAATATAACAATAGGCGTCGGTTCCTCATCATTAAATATACTAAAAACCAACTTTATGCGTCTGTTCCATGTTAGAAACCGAGGCATAAGTTAACTTTGCGTCGTCTGTTAACAACAGACGCGTAAAAGTACGCTAATCTGTGTCTGCTTTATATGCGTCGGTCGTAAAACAGACGCAAATGACTGTTTTTTACTCGTGTTAATTAATTTGCTTCAATATGTAGCTATATTAATTAAGAAATATCAAGACTAATTAGCTTCAATTAATTAATAAACTCTCTTATTGTTGAGCAGAATGATTTAATTCTCTTTTTCGTTCATCACTGTGACATTTATTCAGAAAATTACATTTTTTGAATAAAATTATTTACAATATATAACTTCGATTAACATATTTTTAAAATATTCAAGAACACATGAAATGAGTACGGAATAAAAAAAATATAATAAGCAGTGGTTTTTAAAAATATATATTTTAAATATCATATTTTTATAAGGGGTGGTAGTATAACATTCACATCTATATGAGTATTATATTACAAAAATTAAGCATTTTTTTAAAAGAATTGCACCCAACTAATGATGTAAATTTATTTATTTTTAAATAATGATAAGACAATATTAAAAAAAAAATTAAAAAGAAGAGAGGATGATTTGATAGTTTCTTAATTTCAATTAGTCTTACAATTTTATACACGAAAGATAACAAATTCAATATAGTATTCGGTAATCGGTAGTCTAGTTTTCCACTTGTCCTTTGATGTTTTTTTTTTTTTTTAAATCAGCCAAAAATAATCTTAGGAAACAAGAGTTGAAGATTTTGATTTGTAAATTAAACTAGAGTTTTACTTAATGGTGCCTTGGAAATTTTTTTTTCTAAAATATTTTTAAATTTATTTTATATGTTATATAATACTAGTAATTATGTTTTTGAAAGTTAATTAGCGTCTAATAATAATCTTCGTCACCTCTCCCAATCTAATAATAATCTAGATTATATTTGAGATACTATAATGATTAGGGAAGAGTTCAGGTGCGGGAATGACTTCTTGTGCGATTGTGTGGTTGAACACACCTTAAGCATTAAAATAGCGCACATTAAGTATTAACTTCGCGGATCTTAGTTTATAACACTGAAGCACCTTAAGCATACGAATCACGCACAACCTAAAACTCACGCACATTAAGCACAAAACTCGCACACCTTAAGTTTCAACAACTACTCACATTAAGCACTAACCCCACGCACCTTAAGCACTAACCCCAAGCACCTTAAGCACAAACCTGACGCACCTTAAGTTTCAATAACTATCCACATTAAGCACACAACCCACGCACCTTAAGCACAAACCACATGCACCTTAAGCACAAACCACACGCACATTAAGCACAAAACTCACGCACATTAAGCCCAAACCCGAGCACCTTAAATTTACCTAGATGCAAACATTACCAAATTGCCACCGCATTTTTTTTTTTTTTGGGTAATCTTGGACGTTGATTTAAGCAAGATCAATGACTCAGATTTAACCGCACAACCGCACCTGTGGCTGCCAAATAGAAGCAGTAAAGAAGACACAAGATTTGGTAACCCAGCTCAAAGTACGCATTCTCCTACATCTGGGGGCATCCCATGGAAAAGACTGTCCAATTCTCCATTAACTTCAAGAAAGCGATTCACCGAATCAATAAGAAGAACACAAAGGACTCAATAGAGTAACACTAAAGATTTAACTAAGTTGAAGAGCTCCTTCTATGAAGAATCGACTTGCAATCTCCCGATCTTCATAATTGAGGCTCTCCCCTCAATTGCAGCTTGAATGACTCCTATCAATTCTATTGGGATATACAACCCATAATCAATGTGAAGTGTGAGATATTGACTTGACGTTGATTTCTTCTTAACTCAATGAAGTAATCAAGGCATCCGTTTAGCTTTGTATGAATTCTTGATGAATAGTAGTCTATCTCTTAGAAATTTCTCTTGTTGAGCAGAATGGTTTAATTCTCTTTTTCGTTCATCACTGTGACATTTATTCAGAAAATTGCATTTTTTGAATAAAATTATTTACAATATATAACTTCGATTAACATATTTTTAAAAGATTCAAGAACACATGAAATGAGTACGGAATAAAAACAAATATAATAAGCAGTGGTTTTTTAAAATATATATTTTAAATATCATTATTCCAAAAGGCTGAACCCCAACCCTAAGGGCCCCCCAACACCCCGGCCCGACAGAGCATTTGGGAAATATATTTTAAATATCATATTTTTATAAGGGGTGTTAGTTTTAACATTCACATCTATATGAGTATTATATTACAAAAATTAAGCATTTTTTTAAGAATTGCACCCAACTAATGATGTAATTTTTTTTTTTTGGTATAAGTGTCAAATAGGTCCATCTATTACTGCGAAGTGCTCAATTTCCACCACGAATTAAATTAAGTGTCAAATAGGTCCATCTACGAGTTAAATTTGTTCAATTGGTTTTTTTTACAGGTTAATAACGGGTTACCTATTTAATTATTAAAATAAATAAATAAAATAAAATAAAATAAAATAATACAGCCACCGGCTGTCCGGCGTGGCTGTATTTTTTTTTAATAATTTTTAAATTATTTTTTTAATAATTAAATTGGTAACCTGTAAAAAAAGTCAATTACCTGCAAAAAATGTTAATTGAACAAATTTAGTAGGTAAGTGTGGTTAATTAGCCTTTAATTTAATTCATGGTGGGACTTGACAATAGTACATGGGCCTATTTGACACTTCTCTCTTTTTTTTTTTTTTTTTTTTTTTTTTTTTAAATAATGATCAGACAATATGAAAAAAAAAAAAAAAATTAAAAGAAGAGAGGATGATTTGATAGTTTCTTAATTTCAATTAGTCTTACAATTTTATACACGAAAGATAGCAAATTCAATATAGTATTCGGTAATCGGTAACCTAGTTTCCACTTGTCCTTTGATGTTTAAAAAAAAAAAAAAAGTCAGCGAAAAATAATCTTAGGAAACAAGAGTTGAAGATTTTGATTTGTAAATTAAACTAGAGTTTTACTTAATGGTGCCTTGGAAATTTTTTTTTCTAAAATATTTTTAAATTTATTTTATATGTTATATAATACTCGTAGTAATTATGTTTTTGAAAGTTAATTAGCGTCTAATAATAATCTTCTTCTCCTCTCCCAATCTAATAATAATCTAGATTATATTTGAGATACTATAATGATTAGGAAAGGGTTCAGGTGCGGTAATAACTTCTTGTGCGGTTGTGTGGTTGAACACACCTTAAGCATTAAAATAGCGCACATTAAGTATTAACTTCGCGGATCTTAGTTTATAACACTGAAGCACCTTAAGCATACGAATCACGCACATTAAGCCCAAAACTCACGCACATTAAGCACAAAACTCGCACACCTTAAGTTTCAACAACTACTCACATTAAGCACTAACTCCACGCACCTTAAGCACTAACCCCAAGCACCTTAAGCACAAACCTAACGCACCTTAAGTTTCAATAACTATCCACATTAAGCACACAACCCACGCACCTTAAGCACAAACCACATGCACCTTAAGCATAAACCACACGCACATTAAGCACAAAACTCACGCACATTAAGCCCAAACCCGAGCACCTTAAATTTACCTAGATGCAAACATTACCAAATTGCCACCGCATTTTTTTTTTTTTTTGGGTAATCTTGGACGTTGATTTAAGCAAGATCAATGACTCAAATTTAACCACACAACCGCACCTGGGGCTGCCAAATAGAAGCAGTAAAGAAGACACAAGATTTGGTAACCCAGCTCAAAGTACGCATGCTCCTACATCTGGGCGGCATCCCATGGAAAAGACTGTCCAATTCTCCATTAACTTCAAGAAAGCGATTCACCGAATCAATAAGATGAACACAAAGGACTCAATAGAGTAACACTAAAGACTTAACTAAGTTGAATAGCTCCTTCTATGAAGAATCGGCTTGCAATCTCCCGATCTTCCTAATTGAGGCTCCCCCCTCAATTGCAGCTTGAATGACTCCTATCAATTCTATTGGGATATACAACCCATAATCAATGTGAAGTGTGAGATATTGACTTGATGTTGATTTCTTCTTAACTCAATGAAGTAATCAAGGCATCCGTTTAGCTCTGTATGAATTCTTGATGAATAGTAGTCTATCTCTTAGAAATTTCTAAATCAATCATCAGGGGAGACGAGATAGTCTTTAAATAGATGAATCCCATAAAGTTCTCAACTACTGCAACCGTCTTGAACAACTCTTCGAACAATCTATCCAGCTAGTTTATTCTTCAGTCTTCAAGAGTTGAGATAAGAACTAGATCGTTGTTGTTACAGTTTCAAGTTCAGACTTTTAAAAACTTAATACAAGGACTGTGCTAAATATTGAACAAATGCTTTGTTCCATAAAACTTTAACAACATATATGGGTAAAAATATATCTTCGTAAGTCTTTTTGAAATATGCATTTTATTAACAACCTACCCGTTATTATTTTTATGAACATGAGTTCATGTCCATAATATATTTTGCTGAAAAGTAAATTGAAGTTTTTTTAATAGTTTAGCGCAATTTATATATATCATGGATTAGGGTACACCATATGCATTTATAGATCATTGTCTAGATTATTTACATACATCTAGGATCCGTTTAGAAATCCAGTCATTTTTCAAATTTTCTACTGTTTGGATACACAAGTGTGAGAGCTTATTTGACTGTTATTATCTATTAACTCAAACATTAAAAGACTATTTAATGATAATTTAATTAAATTGTTTCTGTTTATAATTTTTCTTTTACTTTTTTTATGCAACAAAAAAAATCGTTTTATTATCATATATTATCTAAGTTAATAATAACTCAAAAAATAAAAGTAAAATATAATTTTCTTCTATTTAATTTACATGACTAGTGTAATACTTAAGTGAATCTTGGATAATTTTAATACCAATCTTCAATTCAATGAGTGATGATAACAAAAAGAAAAAAAAAAAAAAACGTTTTATACAAATAATTAAAATACTCTGTACTTCGTACACGATTAATACGAATGAGACTTAAACTGAAACCTGGTGTGGGTCACATGCATTATTTGTCATGTGCATTTGTCGTTGGATTTATTCCAGCTTCCACTATTTTCAAACTTCAATTCATCATTATATTATTAAATAAGAAAATTTGTGGAAATTTTTTGTTTTTGTTTTTCTAGTCCTGTCATGATTATTATGGAAACATTATTATGTGGCTCATAAATACAAAAAAATACATTATTTATGTACATAAAATATATTATTTGAATATTAAAAGTATATTATTTCGTATACTATCAAATAATACATATTCAATATATAAATAATGTACTTTTAATATATTAAAAATATATATTATATTTAGAAAAAGTACATTATTTGAGTATTAAAGTTACATTTAATATTAAAAATACTATGGTTCAAATGATAATTTGCCATTATTATGCTACCATAGTCGGTAGTCCATATATAACCATCATAATCGTACCATAAATCGTATGAACGGCCACCAGAAGTTTGGGTCCAGTGGTCCACCTATCACCGCAATTAGTGTTCCATTTAATGAACCAACAAAATAAAATGCAAAATTCTGACCATATATATATATATATATATATATATATATATATATATATATATGTCTGTTGACATTGACATTTTCTTTGGAAGTCCATTAAAAGAAATGTTGGCAAGCTGCCACCTGTAAATTTATATCACCGATCAGGGTCTACATAGTATTATATAGAAAAAAAAAAAAAAAAAAAAGATAAGGCACTAAATTTATACTCATAAATGACAAAATTTTATAATACAAGATACAAAAAATCACAACATAAAACACATATACATGTTATATTTATATTTTTATTTTTAAAAAAATCTGATTTAGAAACATAATTTGTGTTCATAAACACTGGATTTCACAAACACAAGACAAATTCATAACTAAGGCACAATTATTAATTTTTTTCAGCCTTTCTGGTACAGAATTTGTACTCTTAAAGTACATAATTTCATAACACAAAATATAAAAACTCACAACATAAGACACATACATATGCACTAGAATTCATAGTGCACTGTGAACCCTGGTCCATGATATAAAGATTGCTGCCACCTAATTTAAAAATTTGTTACGTGCCATAATATAAATACTATATAAACCAATACTTATTAACTCATTAAAAATAAAATTAAAATTAAATATGTATACAAAAAATTTAAAATTAAATATTAATCGAGATATCTTTTATAAACATTTACAATTTTTAAATTATCACTGCTCAAATAAGTCATCTAAATTGAGTGAATACTACAATCTATACTATATATAAAAACAAAATCCTGAAATTTTAACTTCCCGCCCAATTCCTAAAAAATCTCTCCTCCTAATAAAATATATTGATTTCTACTTTCCCATTCGTACAATATGCGTTAAAATTCTATCCTCATATAATTATAAAATATTGTAATACAATCTATACTATATATAAAAACAAAGTCCTGAAATTTTAACTTTCAGACCAATTCCTAAGAAATCTCTCCTCCTAATAAAATATATTGATTTCTACTTTCTCGTTCTTAAATAATTTTGCATTAAAATTATATTCTCATATTATTATAAAATACTGTAATACAATCTATATCTATACTATAAATAAAAACAAAATTCTGAAATTTTAACTTACCGCCCAATTCCTAAAAAATCTCTCCTCCTAATAAAATATATTGATTTCTACTTTCCCATTCGTACAATAATTCTGCGCTAAAATTCTATTCTCATATTATTATAAAATACTGTAATACAATCTATACTATATATAAAAACAAAATCCTGAAATTTTAACTTCCCGCCCAATTCCTAAAAAATCTCTCCTCCTAATAAAATATATTGATTTCTACTTTCTCATTCGTACAATAATTCTGCGTTAAAATTCTATTCTCATATTATTATAAAATACTGTAATACAATCTATATTTATACTATATATAAAAACAAAATCCTGAAATTTTAACTTCCCGCCCAATTCCTTAAAAATCTCTCCTCCTAATAAAATATATTGATTTCTACATTCCCATTCGTACAATAATTCTGCGCTAAAATTCTATTCTCATATTATTATAAAATACTGTAATACAATCTATACTTCTATACTATATATAAAAACAAAATCCTGAAATTTTAACTTCCCGCCCAATTCCTAAAAAATCTCTCCCCCTAATAAAATATATTGATTTCTACTTTCCCATTCGTACAATAATTCTGCGTTAAAATTCTATTCTCATATTATTATAAAATACTGTAATACAATCTATACTATATATAAAAACAAAATCTTGAAATTTTAACTTCCCGCCCAATTCCTAAAAAATTTCTCCTCCTAATAAAATATATTGATTTCTACTTTCCCATTCGTACAATAATTCTTCGTTAAAATTCTATTCTCATATTATTATAAAATCTACAATTTTAATAAGAGTCAATAATGTTAGGTTCTTAACTGGAACAAAAAAAATGTCGGTCCTATTGTTTCTTAAAATGAATGGTTCATATCATACTATTGTTTCTTAAAATGAATGGTTCATATTATTTTTATTTTAGTATTTTTTATTGATTTTCCTTATTTACCCTCTATTATATTATTTTCTTCCCTTAAATAACCCAAATTCCGTTAGTATAAACTTTAGTAACGGAATATTCCGTTAAGTATTTATTATTTTAACTTATACATTAATTTCTATAAGAAAAGTCTTAGTTTCGAACCACATCCCAATTAGAGTTGGCATAATTGTTAAACATATATACTACGAATATGTTAAAATATATTTAAAATATAAAATATATATAATATAAAATTTAACATAAACTTTGTTCAAATAATTAGTATGACTAAATACATAACATTCAAAGTTAAGCATCAAAGATTATAAATCAAGAAATTTAAAAATCATTTGATCATTAAAAAGCTTAATATTCTTTTGATTATTTAGATCACAAAAAAAAATTAATATTTCAATTATACTTTTGCATTAATATTTTTTGTATGTATTTTTTTTTAAAAAAAAAAATCAATGATTGCATTATTGTTGATGAAAAGTGTATACGCCACTTTATTACTCTTATTAAACTAAATAAAGTAGTAGCTACAACAAAAAGTAATACATATTTAATTTAGAATTAGATGTCTATAATGCATTTATTTAAAAAAAATTATTCATTATAAAAAATTTAAAAATAGATATAATTTCATTAGTTATATTATCTTTATTTTCTACAATTCAAAGATTCATTACCTTCAAATTTATCAATTTATTATATTCACTGCATTGTCCATTGTCTTCTTTTTACATTATCTTGTAATTAAATATCAAAGTTATAATACAAAATACATTATATATATTTATTTACCAATTAAGTATTTTATACAAATATAATAAATATTAATATTTTGTTCAATACTTTCACATGATAACCTACACACACATCTCACAATGCATGAAACATGTAGTGGAAAACTACCACTACCAAATATCTATTAGAAAATTCAATAAATATTATCTTGCATTTATATATTTTGAATTACATATTTAAATAAACAAATTTAATATTTATTTACATATGCATGAACATCTCCGATATGCATGTCCACCTTGCAAGGTGGACACGGTTCCATAGCATAATTTGCCCACTTTATTGCTCTTAAACTAAATAAAGTAGTAGCTACAACAAAAAATAATACATATGCATTTAATTAATTTAGAATTAGATGTCTATAATGCCTTTATTTTAAAAAAAATTATTCATTATAAAAAATTTAAAAATAGATATAATTTCATTAGTTATATTATCTTTATTTTTTACAATTCAAAGATTCATTACCTTCAAATTTATTAATTTATTATATTCACTGCATTGTCCATTGTCTTCTTTTTACATTATATTGTAATTAATATCAAAGTTATAATACAAAATACATTATATATATTTATTTACCAAGTATTTTATACAAATATAATAAATATTAATATTTTGTTCAATACTTTCACATGATAACCTACGACACACATCTCAAAATGCATGAAACATGTAGTGAAAAACTACCACTACCAAATATCGATTAGAAAATTCAATAAATATTATCTTGCATTTATATATTTTGAATTACCGATTTAAATAAACAAATTCAATATTTATTTACATATGCATGAACATCTCCGATATAATATTGTATTGATATACTTTGAAATACTTATTTAAAAATAATCATTGGGCATTATCCCATTCGCGCAAAGCGCGTAAAAAACTAGTACTGTAATACAATCTATACTATATATAAAAACAAAATCCTGAAATTTTAACTTCCCGCCCAATTCCTAAAAAATCTCTCTTCCTAATAAAATATATTGATTTCTACTTTCTCATTCGTACAATAGTTCTGCGCTAAAATTCTATTCTCATATTATTATAAAATACTGTAATACAATCTATACTATATATAAAAACAAAATCCTGAAATTTTAACTTCCCGCCCAATTCCTAAAAAATCTCTCCTCCTAATAAAATATATTGATTTCTACTTTCTCATTCGTACAGTAATTCTGCGTTAAAATTCTATTCTCATATTTTTATAAAATACTGTAATACAATCTATATCTATACTATATATAAAAACAAAATTCTGAAATTTTAACGTCCCGCCCAATTCCTTAAAAATCTCTCCTCCTAATAAAATATATTGATTTCTACTTTCCCTTTCGTACAATAATTCTGCGCTAAAATTCTATTCTCATATTATTATAAAATATTGTAATACAATCTATACTATATATAAAAACAAAATCCTGAAATTTTAACTTCCCGCCCAATTCCTAAAAAATCTCTCCTCCTAATAAAATATATTGATTTCTACTTTCTCATTCGTACAATAATTCTGCGTTAAAATTCTATTCTCATATTATTATAAAATACTGTAATACAATCTATATCTATACTATATATAAAAACAAAATTCTGAAATTTTAACTTCCCGCCCAATTCCTAAAAAATCTCTCCTCCTAATAAAATATATTGATTTCTACTTTCCCTTTCGTACAATAATTCTGCGTTAAAATTCTATTCTCATATTATTATAAAATACTGTAATACAATCTATACTATATATAAAAACAAAATCCTGAAATTTTAACTTCACGCCCAATTCCTAAAAACTCTCCTCCTAATAAAATATATTGATTTCTACTTTCTCATTCGTACAATAATTCTGCGTTAAAATTCTATTCTCATATTATTATAAAATACTGTAATACAATCTATACTATATATAAAAACAAAATCTTGAAATTTTTATTTTCCGCCCAATTCCTAAGAAATCTCTCCTTCTAATAAAATATATTGATTTCTACTTTCTCATTCGTACAATAATTTTGCATTAAAATTATATTCTCATATTATTATAAAATACTGTAATACAATCTATATCTATACTATAAATAAAAACAAAATTCTGAAATTTTAACTTCCCGCCCAATTCCTAAAAAATCTCTCCTCCTAATAAAATATATTGATTTCTACTTTCTCATTCGTACAATAATTCTGCGTTAAAATTCTATTCTCATATTATTATAAAATACTGTAATACAATCTATATCTATACTATATATAAAAACAAAATCCTAAAATTTTAACTTCCCGCCCAATTCCTAAAAAATCTCTCCTCCTAATAAAATATATTGATTTCTACATTCTCATTCGTACAATAATTCTGCGCTAAAATTCTATTCTCATATTATTATAAAATACTGTAATACAATCTATACTATATATAAAAACAAAATCCTGAAATTTTAACTTCCCGCCCAATTCCTAAAAAATCTCTCCTCCTAATAACTTTTGACTTTTGACACTAAGTTGTAAAGTGTCAAAAGTTCAACAAGGCATAACTTTTGACTCCGTTGTCCGTTTTAGATAAATGTTTTTTTGAAATCGCGTATTTTTTCGAGATCTATCCACCGCAAACTGCCGTAGGCGGTTTGGCCCACGAATTTCTAAAAAAAAATACTTGATTAAAGAGTTTCTAAGAAAAAACTATGAGAACCTTATGCTTTATTTATGAATTTTTAAAATTTTTATTTAAACAATTGTCCCGTGCATTATTTAATAATCTTTCTTTATAATTGGTCAAATTATTTAATTATGGTAAATTTGGGAATAATTAATGATTGTAATAGAAATCCTAGAAGAATATAGAATTGAACAATATTTAATTATTGTTATATTATTATTGTGACTCACGGAATACAAGAGTTAATGCCATTTTTGGTCCTAGACTTATTGGGGCATTGGCACTTTTCATCCCCATAATAAAAATTGCCACTTAGTAGCCACTGTTATTGATCGTTGGACAGTGTTGATCCTCCGTCAATGACGCCAATTGTTGACCGTGAATTAGAAGGGTTTTTCTGTCTTTTTATGTTCTAATCCTTGTATTTCTCCATCCATTGATCACTGCTACATCCATTTCTTCAAATTGAGGTTATCCGCTTCAGTTCTTTCTAACATTAAGGAACCATCTTCACCCAACTAACAATCACGAATTTTACATTTGACATCAATCTCAAGATAATAGAAACAAGTGCAGTTGGAATAGAAAAGGTGTTAGTCCATGCCTGTGGAAATTTTGTCGAGCATACAACATAACTAGCAAAGTCAGGAATATCACCCAACCCCTCACTTAACCTTTCTGCATCAACTATAATAGGTATGCCCCTACTCTTTGCCTCCTGCACTACAATCAAAGCAGTCTCATGCAGCCTTCCATCTAAGTAGACAATATTTACTCCAAGCGCTGAAGACAATTTTGATTTGGGTATGTAGACCCTCAGATATCATGGGTGGATATCCTGGAGTGAAAATGCACGTGCGAGTTTTTTTTTTTTTTTTTGTTTTTTTTTTTTTTTTGTTTTTTTGTTTTTTTTTTTTTTGTTGTTGTCAACAATGACATATGTGAATGGTGAGTTTCCTCCTTTGGACACCACCATAAAAGATGTATCAACACCATCCCTTTCAAGCTCATCAAGTATTCTTTCGCCATGCGAGTCATCAGCAACCTTAGATATGATCCTTGGATTAAGACCAAGACGAATTTTATCATCCGGGTTTTATCAAAGCATTGTCAGTGTTACCACCTCCTTGAACCTCAAAGCTGGTGCTCCGAATTTTATCATCCGGGTTGGGGAATGAAGCTACAGCAGCCAGGAAGTCAACACCGGTCATTCCAACACCTCAGATAATGCGATTTTTGGGGAGCGGCGGATTCCACATTTTCAGCTTGAAACTTCAATGAATTTCAGGTAGAATAACAGAGTTTTTGAGGTTGTGCACCAAGTAGTTGTGGTCAGAGAGAGAGAGAGAGAGATGGGAAGGATATTTGTGGTCAATATGGAAGGGAGGACTTACAGGTGCAAATTCTACATCACGCCATCTACAACTACAACTGCTATTTACCATAGGAGGGTTCGCCGACCTGCTGCCCTCTCTGCTTCGGCGGAACCAAAAACCACCGGTGAAGGCCCCAACCTCGCCGGATCTATTGCTGCACCGCCAGATCTGCCTTACTGGTCCATCGACAGAAGGAGTTACTGCCTCGTATGCTCGCCGCCGTACCCACAACTCGTCGGAGAAGAACCTCGCTGCTACTCACTACCGACGGTTACTACTTAGCCGCCAAGTCTCGCCATCTCGCCTCACAGGAGTCACAGCAGCGCTGGTCTAAACAAGATTAGAAGAATAAGACATAAAAAGACAGAAAAGCCCATCTAATTCACGGTCAACAAACAGCTTCATTGACGAAGGGTCAAAACTGTCCAACGACCAATAACAGTGTCTACTAAGTGGCAATTTTTATTATGGAGGATGAAAAGTGTCAATGCTTCAATAAGTCTAGGACCAAAAATGACATTAACTCCGGAATACAATACAAGAATATTTAATTATGGTTATATTATTATTGTGCCTCACGACCATTATATACTAACAGTACTTGAAAAGAAACTAATAATAATAATAATATAATAATAATAATAATATAAGTGGTAATAATAATATCTAAAAGTAATTAAGTATTAATAATAATAGTAAGAATATTAACGTAAGAGTTGTAACATAGAATAAATCGTAATAATTAATAACTATAGTCTATGATTAAATTTGGAATTGTCAGGAAAGATAAACGACCTCTGGTGAAATTAACTCTTAAATAATTATATATCGATTTAAATATTCTTAATATATTACAACAATTCCATTCCGTGCATCGCACGGGTGAAAATACTAGTTAAGTCTTAAAAAAAAAAAAAATCATCTAACATCCTTCAATCAACAAAACAAAAGTGTACTTGAGTCTTATTGGCTTATTGCAACCTATATTCAACTAATTATCGCTTATTTGGTTAACAGAGTTAATTTCCAAAATGTCATCTGACTATGACCTTTTCTCAAATTGGTTATTTGACTTTTACAGGGCGTTTGGTTGGAGGGATTTTAAATTTCCTTTCCACTTAATTTCCACCTAATTCCAAAGGCCATTAAATTCCGTAGTTTGGTTGGAGGGAATTGCAATTCCATGGAATTGCAATTCCCCCATTTTCATGGAATTAAAATCCCATGTCCCCCCTAGTATTTTAATTCCTGGGAAAAAAAGATAGTGATGAGTCAAAATTACTCCTTCCTTTTTAAACCTAAAATTAATGTCTAACAACAATAACGGACATTTTTGACTTTATACTACTTATTCCCTTTCAATTCCCATGTATACCAAACATTGGAATTGAAATTCCCAGTAATTATATTCCTGTCAACCAAACACTGGAATTTAAATTCCCACTTTATTCCCAGTAATTCAACTCCCATGGAATTACAATTCCTTTCCCACATAATTCCCCCCCTCCAACCAAACGCCCTGTTAATTGCACTTAAAGTGGTTCTCCGACTATTGAATTTTAACTCAAAATGATCTCCCGTTAGATTTGGTGTTAAGTAGGTGTTAAATTGAAGGGTAAAACGGACATTTTAGATGTTTTGTTGTTTAGCCTATTCATCGCAGTTAATTTCCCTACTTAACTTTTCTAATTTTTTTAAATTTACAAATCCCTAATTACCTAAACCAATAAACCATCAGATTCCCTAATTAACTAAACTAGTGATTTCCCCTAATTAACTAATTAAACCAGTAAACCATTTGCTTTTCCCATAATTAACTAAACATTTGATTCTCCCCAAATTTGCGAAACACTCCGCGACGAACTGTTTAGCAAATTTGGAGAATTCTTCGTCGCGGAGTGTTTAGCAAATTTGGAGAGAATCAAATGTTTAGTTAATTAGGGGAAAAACGAATAATTTACTGGTTTAATTAGTTAATTAGGGGAAATTACTAGTTTAGCTAATTAGGGAATATGGTTTATTGGTTTAGGACTTTAAGTAATCAAGAGTTTGTAAACTTAAAAAAAAAAAAGTTAAAGTAAGGAAATTAACTGCCGATGAATAAGTTAAACAACAAAACATATAAAATGTCTGTTTTATTCTCCAATTTAACACCTACTTAAAATCAAACCTAATAGGGTATCATTTTGACTTAAAATTCAATAGTCGAAGAACCACTTTGGGTACAATTAAAAGTTAAGGAATCAATTTGAGAAAAAAGGCTATAGTCGGAGGACATTTTGGAAATTAACTCTGGTTAACATGTTGACTTCTTATTCTTACATGAATCCTAAAGTTATTAATATTAATTTTTTCATTAAATCAGAAAGAAGACAATCAACAAGATAATGAGGAAGATCGTCAAACCACTCCTCGCAAACTGACACAAAAACGGCTTCCCGAGCAACAGTGTGGACAGCAAAAATTGTTAATCTTTTGGAATAAGGTTCAAATTGGTCATTGAACGTAACCTAGAAATGCAATTAGGCCACTGAACGAAAAAAAAAATGCAATTAGGCCACTGAACACTCAAAAACGTGCAATTTCACCTAATAGCAGGTTACCATCAATTTTAACAGGTTACCTACTTACGTGGCAGCTGAATTGCCATTTTTAATCATTTTAAATACTTTTTAATAAATTTTAATAATAAATTGAAAAAAGAATTAAATTTTTTTTTTAAAAAAAATCGACCTAAGCTGCCACGTACAGATGCAAGACCATAAATTTAATTTTTTTTTCAATTTTTTAAAAATTTATTATTACAAAAATTTATTTAAAAATTATTAAAAATGTCAACTCAGCTGCCACATAAGCAGGTAACCTGCTAAAATTGATGGTAACCTGCTATCAGGTGAAATTGCATGTTTTTTGAGTGTTCAGTGGTCTAATTGCACTTTTTTTTCGTTCAATGGCCTAATTGCATTTTCAGGTTACGTTTAGTGGCCAATTTGAACCTTATTCCTTAATCTTTTTAAAAATTGTTAAAAAATAAATAGTACAGACTTGATTGCATCTTTTAATTAAAATAAATTCATGTAACCTCTTTTAATCAACAGAATAAAAATATAATTGAGTCTTATTACAACTTTTATTCAACCAGATATCGTTGATTTGGTTAATGTTTTGGTTTCTTGTTCTTACATGAATCATAAGAGTTATTAATATTAATCTTTTTACAAAATTAAAAAAATAAATATTAGAGACTTAATTGGGTTATTCACCTTACTTAAAAGAATTACTTTTACTTTTTTCCCTTTTATTTTATTAAATATTTTATTAAAAGCAAGACTTTTTTATCTTAATAAAATGCTTCTAAACCGACTTTTAAGAAAATTATTCTTGATAGTTCTTACTTTTGCACGTGAATATATTCCAAGGTTGAATAATTTGAAAATGTATAAAAATTAAAGAAGTCAAAAGTTTGAAATGGTAGAGTTACAAATAACGTACATCCGCGTAACCGCACAAGAAATGCGTTACAGCTTTAAATTATCATAGCACACGGAATGGCGGAAACATGCCACCTAAATTAATACTCTATATACCAATTATTAGTATAATTTATTACATGATATTATTGTTGCACTTTTGTGGTTTTCTTAAAAATAACTGTTTGGCCATATCAAAAGCAAAATGTGATATAAAACACAAACATCCATATTGCCCTTCTATAATGCTAGTGTCTTTTTTATCCATAAAAAGAAAAGTATTAACAGTTTTTTTTTTTTTTAAAGAATCTTTTTCATCCTTAAAAAAAAAAAAAACTAAATGGCTTATTGGTAAATTCCAATATTGTCGGGTTGGGTGCGGGGGTCATTGAGACGATGGACTTTGTCATTTGTAGGTTAAAAAATCAAAACTTTATACTTTGTGACAATAATATCCAAAGAAAGCTTTAAAATTTGGTGAAAAACTCATACATTTGTGTTTTGTGTATATACAATTATAGTATCTACTAGGGGTGGACATTTCGGGATTCAGTTCGACTTTTTTTTTTTTTTTTTTTTTTTTTTTTTTTTTTTTTTTTAATTTTTAGTTTCAGTTTCAGTTTCGGTATTAAAAAAAATGATACCATTCGGTTTAACATTATAATTTGGTTCGGTATTCAGTTCGGTTTAAGAACCCTAATTTTTAACATTTCATAATTTTCTAAACACACTACCAAACAATACATATTCACATAGTCCAAATCCAAATTAAAGTCTAAACATTATATAACAAAATAGCAATCCAAAGTTTAAACACACTACTAAGTACTAATTACCAATCATCAATTGACTTTTTTGCCCAACTGACTCTTCAGTTGGCTCATTTGGAATGTTTTGTTGACAAGGTGAAGAATCATCCATCTGTATAGTTAATATTTGGAGAACAATACCTGCATGGGCAACTCAATTGGTCATAGAGGTGAAAGTTTGAAAGAATGACCAAGGATCGAGTTAATCGTTGAGATTTAAAGACACTTTTTTTTTTTTTTTTTTTTTTTTTTTTGCCATTGGACTGTAGCTAAAACTTCAAAATTGTTTTGATTCTCAAATTTACTAAATATTACTGGTTGAAATAAATATTACGAATTTAAGTACTTTGTTGTTTTCATGTCGACACATTGGAGTGAGTCTTCAATCTATAAGCACTTTGTTGGTTTTACGGCTTATGGGTAGCCGTTCGGCGGGTCAACACTACCGTAAACACTTAGGGTTTTGTGATTGAGCTCGATGTAATTGAGAGAATAATGTGGTATTATTCCAAGAGAGTTTTGACCGTTTACATGATGACCCCGTGGGGGTATACAAGAGAAACTAGCTTTCTACAAGGAAAGTAGGTTAAAAGGTACAGCCAAATCGGCTATGGAATCTACCATAATTAATTATAACAGCTGCCAAAGCTGGAAAAGGAAACTATTTAAGCAAGGAAAAACATCTACGCTAAATCCTCCGTTTGACTATCTCTGGCGCACTCGGCCGGGGACGTGCCGACTGCCTGACGAGGTAGCCCGGCTAGGGAGACTGTGGCACTCAGGTAAGGACACACCGGCCGTTGAGCTTGGTCGCCCATTCGAATTTTCAGAGGGAACCCAGTCGGGGACACGCCGCCTCTTGAGCCTGGTCGCCCACCCAAGCCCCTAGAAGGGACCTGGTTGGGGACACGCAGACTATCGAGACTGGTCGCCCATCCGAGCCTGCTGAGTGAACCCGGTCGGGGATGCACCAGCCGTAGAGCCTGGTCGCTTTACCCTGAGCCAGCCAACATTCTCCCAGGTACTTACTCGTCCGCTGGTCTGGTCGCCCGGGTGCTTCGCGTGTTAAGCGGAGACAACGGGTGTAGCCCTTTTCCTTGATTTGTTAAGTGTCATGCCGTGCTCAAGCATGTCTGCTTTCCCGCTTTTCAGGCTGGGTGCCCGATTTGGAATATCTACCAGGTATATATATGAAGATTTAGTTAAGGGAATTTGAAAAAAAAAAAAAAAAATCCTCTATGAAATGACTAATATGTCGTTCAATAATTTGAGAATATGAAGTGCAATGTTAATTTTAATAGAATTTATTAGTAATGGATTAAAATTACTACACCACTTTACACATAATTAAATGGTTAAAAATGTATATGGTAGTAATTAGTCCACAATATATGGCCAAGCACCTTGTGCTCAGATGGCATGTAGTGATCTCTCTCATATGGGAGGTCGTGAGATTGAGCCTCAATGGAGGCGTTGTTGATTATGTGTGGAGTCAGTAGCATTCAAAACATCTTCATAAATTCATCCTTGCATACTGCATACTAGCAGTAGTCGAGGCCATGTAGTGAGACATTTGCTTGACCGACGATTGATGTTGAGTTCTTATCTTAGTTTTATATTTTTTTAAAAATTTGATTGAGGTTTAAGGCGTCTAATGGTATCACTACCTACACACTTGTTGTGACTTCATACAGTAACTATTCGTCTATTATTGTTATTTATTATGTTTAATTAATATTTTTTAACAAATATGTAGTCCTTATAAAACGTATAATGTGCTTATCTTAAATATACTCAAACCTATTTAAAATCTACAACAGAGTCCTATAGGCCTTAAAAAAGGCTTTAGATCATGCTAGGCCTTTTGTAGGCTCAGACTTGAACCTAAAAAAAAGCCTACGTACAGGCTTATGCCTAGCCCAGGCCTTAAGTTCTCATAGTAGGCTCAGGCCTAATTTTTCAAAGCTCGCCCCCGCCTAGCCTTTTTTCATCCCTAGTTACACATCTTTAATATAGCATTTTATTCATTTCTTTTGGGCCACCATGCTTCCTTCCTTCTTAGCAATAAGGGATAATGTAATGCTAATCATAGATAAATTGATTATATATTACTCCGTGTTGGTCCCAGTGAGGGTTAGGGTACAAGTCTTGGGGGAGGGGGGGGGGGGGGGTGAATCGTCTTGTTCATAATGCACAACGGAAATTTTGTTAACCCTTTGAGAATTTCTTTGCACGTTATTTTAATCTTATCAAATTTTAGGTTTGATTGTATGTTATGCAATAAGCAATAAATAATTAAAAGGGAGTGAGAGAGAGATTTTTATAGTGGTTCGGCTATAACCAGCCTACTCCTCTCTTCTCCTTAAACCCTAAGAAGGGTTGCACTATCTCCAGTACAAACTTCCTGGACATTCACACTTTGAACACTAAGCCAGCCATGAACTCCATAACCAAGTTTTTCAACTCTTGACCAAGTTTACTCCGCTTCTTTCTACTGCAACCGAGTAGAGATTACAAGGTTGAAGAAATGGTTTTTCTTCTTCTCCAACTAGAGAACTTGGCTCTTGACGTCTTGAGCAGCACAAGTCTCTATAATTTGGATGTAATTCTTTTTCGCTTTAGTCTCTCTTTCACTTGAACACTGGTCGTTAAAACAAATTGAAAGCGCTTTGAGAACTTGATAAATTTTAAAATGACCAACACATTCTTCAGTCTTGGAAGAGGGTATTTATAGGCACGTTGAAATATTCCGTTGGAGGGAAAACTACTTTCAAACGGCTAGTGACTAGCGTGTAGATACCAGCGAGTAATCCGGAGGGTAGCTGAGCGTGTCAGATTTTCCAGCAGTTAAAGACTCAATTTGCACTGAACAATGCTTTTTGTTCTGCACAAAATTTCAGGGCATTAAATGAAATATATGCCTTGGGATATGTTCATAGGACTCACTTTGCCTTGGACACATTCGCTCATCTTTTTAAGGTTTTTGACTGTACAGCTCAGAGAATCCTTGAGCAGCCCTTTCGTGTAGTTAACTAGGTTTTTGCCTCGAACCTTAGAGCCTCTTGGATATGAATGGTTGACTTTACCATGTTAGCCATAGTATAGTTATTATTATTATTATCTTTGACTAGTCATGTAGTAGGTTTATTTTATATGGTCTCCCTGTTACATAGGATAGTATTACGTTAGTTGTTATTGCTTTCATATTGTAACTCCTATCCTATTGGGATTCAATAATCAGAACAGTTATCTCATCTGGTATCAGATAGACCGGGTATACTTTCTCTCTCTTCTCCTCCCCGCAAAACTATCTGATCCCCTACCTAGCTTTTCCAGCGACCGCCATGTCCACCAATTCGTCCGAGCGCACAGTAACCGCCGGCGATGGTGCACCTCCGGTCGCCCAAACCTCTCTATCGAATACCCACCACTTTGTCTCCATAAAGCTCACCTACCGGAATTTTTTATTCTGGCGAACTCAGTTGGTGCCGTTTCTCCGAGGTCAAGAGCTCCTTGGCTTTGTTGATGGAGAGACGCCATGTCCGCCACCCATGATCGACGTTGCTCCATCAGATTCCGGTTCCGCCGCGACCACTGCCGTCTCCACACCGAACCCGGTTTACAGAGCCTGGGTCAAGCAGGACCAGTCTCTATTGTCTCTGCTTATTTCTTAGGTTTATTTTATATGGTCTCCCTGTTAGATAGGATAGTATTACGTTAATTGTTATTGCTTTCATATTGTAACTCCTATCCTATTGGGATTCAATAATTAGAACAATTATCTCATCTACCACTCGTCCCTTCTACTCTTCAAAAGGTAGGTCCTTCATACTCTTTGACCATTGCAACATTTCGGTTACGAATGGTTGACTTTACCATTCGGTCTTGCAACACTTCGAAAGGTAGACTCTTCTACCTCTCGTATTTGCAACCTTTTGGTCTTGATAACTTCTACTCTTCGAATCTTCAGTCTTCTGATCTTCAGCTTGGACCACTCGTGAGTTAACCACTCGGGTTACTCTTCGAGTCTAATGTTGATATTGTCCTCTCGAGTTAACATTTGGATGGATAGAATCGTTACTACTCGAGGTACTAATTGGTTGGTTCGAATGTTTGAGCAGAATTAATCTTTAAGTCTATAAAATAAAATAATTGGGGTCTAAAATTCATATTATTTGGTATTATCAAAATTTAAAAACAAATGTTCCTAACACTCCGTACTTGTAAGGAAAATTTGATACTTATTAGGAAAAACTAGTTTTTTACGCGCATTGCGCGATTGGGATAATGCCCAATGCTTTTTTTAAAATAAGTACTTTAAAGTATATTAAGGCAAGATTATATTGAAATTGTTCATGCATAGATAATTGAAGGTTGAATTTGCGTATTTAAATAGGTAATTCTTCCCAAAGGTTGAGTCCCCAACCCCAAGGGCCCCCCACACTCTGACCCGACAGAGCATTGTGGGATGTTGTAAATCACGGTGAGTCAATGGTTTAGCAGACAGGGCCAAATGCTGATACACACAAGGAATCTGCCCACTTTGGACATAATTCCCGCATTGCCGCCGCCGAGGTTCAAACCTTGGTTTCTTCTCCCAAATACTACCTACTAAACCATTGAGCTAAGCTCGTGCGGGTTAAATAGGTAATTCTAAGTTTACAAATGCAAGATAATATAGTCAATATTGATTATAATTGTCAATAAAATAATTGTATAGGTATGGTTGAAACCAAATACGGGACATAAGGGAGAACAAATAAAAATTAGGGCATAAAATATTAAATATATAGTAATATTGTTTGAGGAGATTCCGACATTAGGATTTGTGGTTAAGTTCTATTAAGACTTTAATATTATAATTAGATTAATGGTGTAGTTATAATTCTATATTAGACTTTAATATTAGAATTAGACTAACGGTGAATGAACGGAAAAGTTAAATGGATAATCATATAATTAAGGATAAATTAGAAAATCTTAAAAGAAAAAAATTAAAAAACCTGAACAATATGAACCATTCATTTGATTTAATAATTTGGCGGTCATTTTTTCTACCCAATGTTAATAATTAAATAAATTCGCTGGTCAAATCCGCTAACGCTAACCGCTAACTGCTGATTGTCAAACAAGGACATTGCGAGGTAGTTCTCACTTCAATTTGTTGTGTGATTTGAATACTCTCTTTGTCACAAAATCTCTCAAGTAGTTAATATGGTTGGCTTTATTAATTATATTTTTTTTTTTAATTTTTTCATGGTATTAATAAAATACTTGGTAAATAAATATATAATATTATTTTATGTTATAACTTTGATATTTAATTAGAAAAATAGTGCACAAAAAAGATAATAGAAGATGTAGTGAATATAATCAATTTATGAATTTGAATGTAAAAATTTTTACATTTGAGAAAAATAAAGACAATATAACTAATGAAAATATTTCTTTTAATTAATTTATTGATAATTAATAATTTTTTTTTCACTGAATAAAGACATTGTAAGGACAATGTAGCGAATATAATCAATTAATAAATTTGAATATAAAGAATTTTTATATTGAAGAAAAATAAAGACAATATAACTAATAAAATTATTTATCTTATTTAATTTATTGATAATGAATAATTTATTTTTTTTTAATAAAGACATTGTGGACACATAATTCTAAATTAAAGAAATGCATATGTATTATCTTTTGTTGTAACTACTAAATTATTATTTATATAATATAATTTAATAAGAGTAAAATAAAGTACTAATTATGCCAACTTTGATTGGCATGAGGTTTGAACCTAAGACCTTTTTTTTTTTTTATTTTATTGAAATCAATGAGTAAGTTAACGGTGAACTAACGGCAATTCTTAAAATTTTAACGGAATTAGTAACGGTGTGTGGGTATTTTAGGAAATTTTAGTGTAAAATTTAAATCTGATCAATCTTTTAATCAATCTGAGCCATTCGTTTGATTAAAATCTGTGACCGCCATTTTTTCTATCCATTATAGACCTAAATCTCTTGGGCTCTTATTAGTATAGTAGATTTGATACTTGTTAGGAAAAATATAATAATTTTAAATTAAAATATAATATTTAGGGGTTGAAAAATTATTTATGAGAAAAACTATAGTACTTATAAAAAATCAATACGTATCATGAATAAAGATTCGTCTCATAAAAAATCTTGCCTTGTAAAAATAACCCTAATATTTCTTTTAAAGATTATTTAACCACCAAACTTTATATTTTTGTCACCTCTAATTTTGTCACAAATTTTACAATTTAGAGACAAAATTTAGTACGCATATAATTCATGGGCAAATTAACTATTATGATACCAAAATGGCAAAATTGTCACTAGATTTTTTTCTTTTTTTTAGTATTATCAACTCTATTACGATGTAATATACTTTTTCAACTATGAGTCAATACTCCACCACTGGAGTTCAATCTTGTGACTTTCCTTCGAGAGAGACAAAGGTGTCAATTGAGCACAAGGTGCCACTAAAATTTCAATATAAAACCATTATTATAAATTTTCATAAAATTATACGATATAAAATACCATCCGCAATAATTATTATTTAATTATTTGCCACAACATGATTTATTGTGAATTTGTGATGCTATTTTTTTTTTCCAATTTTGATTTTCTTTTTCTAGATTTTATACGGAGCATTTATTAACCACTTGGATAACCTCTCCCCAAACTAATTAATATTCAAAATAGTATGGCTTTACAATGCATTGTCCTTTTTCAGTTACCTCTTTCAGTTCCCACAGACAGTCTGTCTCTCTCTCTTTCTGGTTCTGATTTTTTGGTGTTCTTCTCACCAACCCAAGCCAGAAAGGATTTTTGTAGCTCTATATTAAGTTAGAAGGTTTGGGTTTGGATTTGAATTGGATTTGTGTAGGGAGGAGGAGATTAAAGAGCAATGAGTGGGGGTGGAGGAGAGGAAGAGACAACATTGGAGTTCACTCCGACGTGGGTGGTCGCCGCCGTTTGCACCGTCATCGTCGCCATTTCTCTCGCCGTCGAACGCCTACTCCACTTCACCGGAAAGGTCTCAGCTTTTCACTTTTCCTTTGAAGTTATTCTCTTTCTTGATCTTCCATCTGATTTAATTTTGTGTTTGCAGTACCTGAAGAAGAAGAACCAAAAGCCTTTGTATGAAGCCCTACAGAAAATTAAAGAAGGTCACAAAGATCTTCCCTTTTTTTTCCTTTTGGACTCAAAGCATACTTTTTATTTCACATCAACTTTTTATTTCAATTTTGTTATTATTACTGTTTATGGTATAATTCTTCTATTCATAAGAAAAAGGAAAACAAAGTTTGGTTTACTTTCCACAAGTTTGGCTATTGAACTGACTGAAAAATGTGTGGGCGCAGAGCTGATGCTGTTGGGGTTTATATCCTTGCTATTGACTGTGTCTCAAAGTCGCATAACCAAGATTTGCGTGCCTGAGGATATCATGCGCCACTTACTTCCCTGTTCATTATCAGATAAAGCAGTTCATGCTGCCCCAGAAACAAATTCCCATCATCGCCGCTTGCTTTCAGGAGGAGATAGCGTTGGCTACTGTGCTAAAAAGGTAGCCAATTTCAAGTAGCTAATTCAAAATCAATACAGATTTCTTATCATATTTAGGTTCACTATGATTTAGGCTCTGTTTGGTAAAGTGCTGTTAGCTGATAGCTGATTGTGTTAATTAGAGGGTATAACTAGTTAATAACATTAGCTGTTGTAGAAAAGTGTTTGGTAATTAGCTGTTAGCCGATAGTTGTTTAGTATAATTTCTTTTCTCAAAAAGCTAATTGAAAAAGTTGTTTGGAGTAGCTTTTTGAATTTTAGCATTTTGGAGTTGTAAAAAGCTAATTAACCAAACAGTTATATTGATATTTTAACTAAATCAAACAATTAATAGTGGTCAAATAAGCCAAAATTGGCCTATAGGCCAATGTTTTACCAAACAGGGCCTTAGGGAAAGTTTCCCACCTAGTAGTTGTTGGGCGGAGGCCCGTGAAAGGCCAAGTCTAGCTATTGGTGGCTAGGGGATTGTTGGGCCGGTAATGGGCCAAGTCCAGCACTTTGCCTCTTGAAAATGTGATGGCAGTTGCACCTTCGCTACTGGCTATAGCTTTTGGCAGGTGCTGGGAGGGGGAATTGTTGGGCGGTGGTGGTTAGGGGATTGTTGGGCAGATGCCGGTAAAGGGCTGGTAGCACCCTGTTTCTCGAAAATGTGATGGTAGTCTACCAGGAAATAAAGTTGTGCCCTGGTGTAGTGATAAGCGCTTGATCCTAACCGTAGTGTTAAATGTAATGATTTGAATTGAGTAACTATCACACGGGAAAGAATGACTGACATATGTTTGGTAAATTAGTTGTTAGCCTTGCACAACCCCAGCCCTCTGTAAATGAGAATGGTGTAAAGACCAACCATGGGGTTCCTAACAAATGTTTGGAATAGATGTGCCTAAATATTATCTGCCTGTATATTTTGTCAAAGGTACTAAAGTACTGATCCAAGGGTATTATTTGCAATAAAAACCAGTTTGGTTGGTGTGAGTGGCCGTGCACTCTCGTCCCTTAAGAGAGGTCGGGAGTTCAAACCCCCTCTCATATGAAAAAACCAATCTGGTTAACACTTTGCCCCTTAATTGGGCCGGCTCGGTGTGAACCGGGATTAGTCTGAGTATGGTACGGGCTTAAAGGTGCCTCTTATAGTTAGGGCCTGCTCAGGGCACCTCGTGGTCTGACCCAAAAAAAATATTTGCAATAAAGTTTAATAATTAAAATTAAATGTGAAAACGCCGGATTCTAATATATTTTATTTAATTTTCTTCTACAGCATAAGGTCCCATTATTATCTCTGGAAGGTTTGCATCACCTGCACATCTTTATCTTTGTCCTTGCAATTGTGCATGTTACATTCTCCCTTCTCACCATTGTATTTGGAGGAGCAAAGGTCAGTTCAAATCTCGAGAACTACTGTGGTGTCATGGATTCCTCATCCTTTGATTATTTTCTGCAATATCCTGTTTGTAAACTAGCTGCTCTTAATTTGTTAAACCATGGCATAGATACGCCAATGGAAGCACTGGGAGGATGCCATTGCCAAGCATAATTATGAGAATGAGAATGGTACAGTTTACTGCATATGGAAATATTGTAGCCTTTCTACCCTTCTATTCATTCCATTATGAAATTATATTAAGAGTGAAAAAGTGTGTTAGTATGGGAAAATATTAGATAGGGTTTTAATACTCAAGTATGGTTCTAAAGGAAGGAATTGACTACTTTTTCTGGTCAAGGAGGCAGGGGCATTTAAAACTTTCAGGTCAAATGTAAAGTAGTTACCTTTTGAAGTTGATTTGAACATTAGAATTTTGTAATATTTACTGAGAAGTGGTCATTTGGGCAAAAAGTAGACCCCTTTCAAATGGGTCTGAGGGAGAAACTAGTTATCTACATTTACTTACGAATGAAAAAGAACCTCTTTTTGTTTTAGTATTACTGACTCTGTTACAGTGTAGTATCTGTTCATAACTACTTTCTCACCCTACTGAAGCACAAAGAGTCAATACCGCCCACACTGGGGTTTGAACCCATGACCTCCCATTTGGGAGGGCCACTTCGTGCCACTAGACCACTAGGTCATTGGCAATGGAAAAGAACCTAGTTATCGATTTCTTTTAGGTACATAAAACTAGTCATCTATGATTAATTGTTTCAGTCTTCTGTAAAATTCTAACTTTCTTCTAGTAATGGACACCATTGCTTGTTCTCTGCAGTTGGGAAACCGGCTGTCACCAATGTCCAGCAACATGATTTCATCAAGAATCGCTTTGTGGGTCTGGGTAAACGGTCAATCATCTTGGGTTGGTTGGTATGCTCCTATGCTTTCTGTTCTTTCCCCTACTAATCTCGTTGACCAGTGTTTGGGAAGATAATTAACAATTTTATCAAGACGGTTAATTCTCTGCTACTTGTTTGTGGGTAAACCGGCAATCTAGGGATTTAATATGTTTCAAAGATGAGGCGTAGTTAAAGTGTTAGCCACTTGAGCTATTTATTGCTTGACATCGAGTCTAGTTAGTAGTGAAGAATGCAAGTGTGAGGGATTAATCAGCATGGTTAAATTCTTTGCTTTTGTCGGGTTACTATAAGCATCGGTATGAGTTTAATTTACCTTATTTTTGGTGAACTTTTCAGCACTCTTTCTTTAAGCAGTTCTATGGTTCTGTCACCAAGTCAGATTATACCGCACTTCGTTTGGGATTCATTATGGTAACTTTCTTCATGTACTGATTTTTTTTTTTTTTTTTTTTTTTTTTTTTTTTTTTTTTTTTTTTTTAACACTCTAGCTTTAGATGATCTTCATTGCATCGTGTAACTTTTTACCCTGCCACAGACTCATTGTAGGGGAAATCCAAAGTTCAATTTTCACAAGTACATGATTCGTGCCTTAGAGGATGATTTCAAGACGGTTGTTGGTATTAGGCAAGTGACAATGATAGAAGTTTCTTATCTAGTTATTCTATTATGTTTTGTTCTTTCGATAGTCTACCTTCGCCCTATTGCAAATTTCTTTTGCATTTTGGTCATTATAATGAATTTCTTTCTTCGTTTTTTATGCTGCAGTTGGTATTTGTGGGTATTTGTGGTTATTTTCTTATTGCTGAATATTAATGGTATGCCATTCTAGCCCGAGATTATTTGATTCTCTTTGCAATTACTGTTGCATTCTTCTATGCTCCTCCAAAGATTAATTTTATTCATTATTTTTGCAGGTTGGCATACATATTTTTGGATCGCATTCATCCCTTTCATTGTGAGTGACTGTATACTATGTTTTTTTTGTGTGTGTGTGTGTGTGTGTGTGTGTACGCCGGAGGGGAGAGTTTGTGGGGTGTGGGGGTTATGGTGGTTTAGCCTGTTGAGCATATAACCATTAATGTGCAATCCAACTATCAGCTTAGGCTTTTAGTCGAGATGGAGCACATGCTTCAATTTGGTATAAGCGACTACGGTCTGCGTGTTCAGCTTAGGCTTTTAGTTGAGATGGAGTACATGCTTCAATTTAGCCAACTTTCATTTACATCAAAAGCTTTCTGTGTTTCTTCTTTGGTTGATAATTGTTAAGAGAGTCCCACATTGAAAAAATTAACACAGAACCAGGTCATGGGTTAGACTAGCTAATTGATTGGATTCAGTCTTTTGGGTTTTGGTCCAGGTGCATTATAGCCCAATCTTAGATTCTAACATGGTATCAGGCTCCACTTTGTGTTCACCCGACTGTATAGCCAAATTGAGTGACCTTAGCCCAATCTTAGATTCTAACGATAGTTTCCATTTTATAATTTTCAGCTCCTACTTGCTGTTGGCACGAAGTTGGAGCACGTAATCATCCAATTGGCTCATGAGGTTGCTGAGAAACATGTTGCCATAGAGGGTGAATTGGTTGTGCAACCTTCGGATGAGCACTTTTGGTTTGGTCGGCCTCAAATTGTTCTGTTCCTGATACACTTCATTCTCTTCCAAAATGCTTTTGAAATAGCGTTTTTCTTCTGGATTTTGGTAAGCAATCTAATTGTTTCCACCCTATTTCTGGCGATGCTCTTCATTGTAGCCCTTCAATATAATGTTACTTCTTTTAATCACACTTCTAGGTGCAATATGGTTTTGATTCCTGCATAATGGGGCACGTTAAATTCATCATCCCTAGGCTCGTCATAGGGTAAGTGCAATGCAATTTGCGTCCCCTTTGGGTGGCGTTTTTTTATCATTTCTACCCACCAAACCGGAAATATCTGTTCTTTATTTACAAGAACTTAAGAACAAGTAAACAACATTAACAAATTTACTTTGTTTTATTTTATTTTTTTCCAGAGTAATTATTCAGGTGCTTTGCAGCTATAGCACACTGCCTATCTATGCTATAGTTACACAGGTGAACTTATAACATGAACTTTTTTTTTTTTTTTTTTTTTTTTGAGTACTATGTTACAATGCAGTATCTGTTCATAACTGCTTTCTCAACCCACTGAAGCACAAAGAGTCAATAGTCCGCCTCCACTGAGGCTCGAACTCACAACCTCCCATATAGGGGGCAACTTGGTGCCACTAGACCATACGGTCCTTGGCAAAGATTGAACTTTTGATTGGTGAAGTTTACTTAATTTTCCCTTCCCATTATTTGTGTGATGCAAGATGGGAACCCATTTCAAGAAATCGATATTTGATGAGCACATCCAAGTTGGGCTCGTCGGTTGGGCTCAGAAGGCGAAACAAAGGAAGGGACTGAAAGCGGCATTTGGTGGCATCAATCACGGGGGGGCTTTGACGGATGGTTCCTCGACGGGAGTGCAGATGGGAGGCGTTGGACGCAAGGAATCTGGCTCGACTGATGGTGCCTCTGTCAGAGCGCTGCAGCAGATGGGAGGCGATGGGAGTAAGTAATGTACAAACTAGCTATAGAACAATCATTGTGGGCAAGGTAAGGTTATGGGATGATGAGTATATCAAATGGAAACCTGATACTTTATTGCAAAGTTATGTTCTCATGAGTTTTGTTTTATCATGTGGTATAACAAAAGGTGGGTAAACTTTGTTTGTTTATGGTTTACCTAATCAATTGACATAATGGCAAAAAAAAAACAAAAAAACAAAAGAAGTAGAAGAAGAAAGAAATAAAGAAAGAAAGAAATTAGGACCAATATCATTTTGAGGCGGACACAAGTACCTCCATTAATTGCTACGGTTTGTGGCTAGGCAGCCTGGGAAGGTTCCCTACCCAGCTACCCTCATTTTAACCCCTTCATAGTCTTTGTGTCCTTCGCCCCCGAGTTTCAAGCCTTCCCGCGTTTAAGTCCCTGAATTTCTTACCTTTCATGTTTTGTATCTCATTTCCTCCAACTTTTCCACTCCAACCCCATAAACTCTCCCCCTCTCCATACTTTGTCCCCCACTTCCCCAACATTGCACTTTATTGTTAGGAACATACCAAAAACTTAAGAAATTTTAGTCCCCAATTTGTTTTACTCTTCTAGACTTAGGAAGTATGTTCTATTCCAATAGTTCTGAGGAGTCAGAATTATAACTAGAAGAGTTATACTTTGACTAGTAAACTTAGCTCTCAAACAAGGAGTTAAAGAGAACGAGGAGCTACAAAGAGTAGAAGACTCAGAAGACTGGAAGGTTGCAATGACTGTTCAAAGAGTTAACTTATTCGAGTAGTTGGAATGACTATTCGATAGTCATCTCTGAAAGGCTACAAAAGTTATGATACGAAGAGTTAACTCGAAAGGTAAGAGTTAACCTCGGATCAATTGTTTGAGACATTCTCTAAGCGAACAATTCGAAACCTTAAAAGTCAGGAACTTTATGCAAAATGTTACCAAAGCAATTGAAGTCCTAGGTACACATTCCAAAGTAGATTTTCCTTACAAGCATAGACAAAAAGGTGCAGTACAAAAAGTAAGGTGCAGCAAGTAAATGCGTGTCGACGGCTGAAAAATCTGACATAAAGTAACCTTTCACAATATTCATTTGTCATTACCCAAGGGTTAAGAGATGTTTGAAATTAATCTCCCTCCCGGAATTTATTTCAAATGGTCTTATAAATACCTTCAATCAAGTTTGAAGAAGGTGTTGGTCATTCTATTGAAATTTATCAAGTGTTCAAAGCTTTCAAAGTGCTAGAAAAACCCGACCAATGAAGGAAGAGAAAAAGAGCTACAATTCCAGATCAAGCTCAAATTTTGGCCAACGAGAAGTGAAGATTCAAGTGCCAAGCCTACAACAAATTGGAGGATCAACAATTTTTGTGTTGTTAAACTTGTATCTCTACTCGGTGAAGTAGAAAGAGACGGAGTAAGAAGTGGTGACTTGTGAAAAACCTGGAAACTTGAGGCCGACTTTGTGATCAAGACTCAAGTGTTCCTATTGTACTAAGGGGTTTAATGCAATCCTTCAAGGAGTTTTTGTTGAAGAGTGGAGTAGGTTGGTTTATAGCCGAACCACTATAAAAATCTCTCTCCCCTTTTCTCTCTACTTTATAAGTATTTGTTCAAGTCTTTAAACTAACCAAACCTAAAATTTGCTAAGACTAAATTGTGTTTAAATCTAAAAAGGGTTCACATATTTTCGATGCCAAATCATTTACGAAAAGTTATTCTAACTTAAGTTCATCTTAAGTTTAATTAGAATTTCTAAAAGTTTTCTAAAATCTACACTAGTCTATTCATCCCCCTCCCCTCTAGACTTGTGATTCAAACCCCCTACCTCTTTCCCTTTGCACCCCAAACTCCTTGCCTCTCCGCTTATTGGACTCTAAATTCCTTGTTCCTTTACACTTTGACCCCCAGTTACAAAGTTTATTATCTACATGATAGGGGTTCCATTTTTCTATGGGAGAATGTCTATACTCAGCTACAAAATTTATTATGTACATGATAGGAGTTCCATTTTTCTATATTCACATTTTTATTGATTTTTCTGTCACTCCCCCAAAACGTCTTTTTCCTTGCAGATGGGCATGGACCCATTATATATATTTTAGGTACTCATCATTAACATGGAGTATACTAAAATGATAAATATGTGCTTAACTTTAGTCATTATAGTTGTTCCAACAACCAGGAAAAAAAAAGCTGAGAAGAAGAAAGGAAACCAAACAAAATATGAAAACCATTACTCTCTCTCTTGCCTCCCTGTCATGGAAGAAACATTCTATTGTTGTTGAATTGGGGTTGTTTTGACTGGAGAAAGATTCATACATGTTTAGCTTGTAATATATAAATATAAGGGTTTTTGACTGAAATGGGCATTGGGAAGTGTT
Source organism: Ipomoea nil (assembly GCF_001879475.1). Taxonomy (NCBI): domain Eukaryota; kingdom Viridiplantae; phylum Streptophyta; class Magnoliopsida; order Solanales; family Convolvulaceae; genus Ipomoea; species Ipomoea nil. The sequence continues at coordinate 3,607,489 of NW_017617502.1, read as the reverse complement.
TGTGGACAATAATGGGAGGTCAAATTTTTTTAGACAAGAATGGGAAAAACGAGTTTGGGAAACGCGGTTGTGGTCAAAACCGCATTTCCCAAACTCGTGTGGCGGGCTTGCATAGTTTACAGACAACCGCATTTGGGAAATGCAGTTGTCGTATAATATACGACAGCCGCATTTCCCAAATGCAGTTGCCGTATAGACATAGCCGCGTATGAGAAATGCGGCTCTCGTATGTTATACGATAGCCACATTTCCCAAATGCGGCTATAGTATTTCTTCATCGCCGGTGCCCCGACGGCCGGCGATTTAGCCGGCGTCATAAACGCGTTTGGGAAATGCGTTTTTCGAAAAATGCATTTCCCAAACGCGTTTATGTCCATGGCGGGCCGGATATTATTCTAATATTTTGCTACATACATCCCTTTTTTCTGGGCACATAATATTTTTCTAAATTTTGCGACTCTAATGCGCGTGTTAGTATCCGATAGTCTACATTTACATATTTATACTTTTTTTGAAGTTGAGTAGAGTAGACTAGAGTTGTGATTGGAATTTATACATTGTACATTTTATCTGTGAGGACGAGTCATAAGAAACTAGGAATTTGAATGTTGTTACTTTTAGAATTAATTATTTAATCGTATAGAAAACAAAATATACATTTACGAGTTATATATCTCCATGTACATCGGATTTGGATATGCACCTTTGTGTATGATATTGTGATATTTCAACAGTATTGAGTGTGAGTAAATAATTCACGTAATACAAAATATAAGAAGTAACTACTGTATAATTAAATAATTTTTTTAATATTATATTGAACTTTACATTTCCGAAATTTACAAAATACACGATACATCATTTTTTAAGGATAAGCTATCCATGGGAAAAAAATATTTGACATTAATAACTAAGGATTTTATACGGTGAACCTCTAGACTTCGAGTTCGAGCTCAAGCATCAGGAAAACCCGATATGGATCAAAAACTCAAGAGTACAGTGGTAGACCGTTAATATATTTGGGCTGACAGTTTGTCCTTATTCATAGTCTTTCCATTTGCACTTCCATAGGAAAAACAATGAACATGATGGGTGCAACCCAGCCCATAGGTGCAATCCGAGGGACACATCACCAAGAGTAGTCTGAATCGGCCTCCAACCGTGGTCGTTCCGAGTACACTGCTACGGCACCTACCTCCAAAACCACCTCTGAATGCCGTGCGTGAAATTTCAGTATTTCTCACTCTTGGATTGAGAAGAAAATCGCGAGAATTAATTGAAAGTTAATATCATTGCAATGGCGAGCACAACATGTGGTGAAAAAAAACTTTGAAATTTTAGATAACCTAAAACAACTAATTAAAAACCAAAATTGCATCAAAGGAATCATAGTGAAAATGTACAAATTGTAAGAGATGTGAAGAAAGAAAGTAGTAGAGAGTTGTGATAAAGGAAGGGATATAATAAGCTCAGTTAGAATTATGTAGGGAAATGGACATATTTATAGTCAAAATTTTATAATTCATTAAAAAAATATTTATTAATTTTACAAACCACGAAATATCTGACCCAAGTATTTAAAGTATGATAGTTTATATATAAAAATTATTTGTATGGTGTAGATAGAAACAACCATATATTAAAGTACATATATTACTTCAATGGCCATTGTGGCCATCCTGTGCTCTCAACCTCAATTTTGGGAGCAAGCGGGGGGAGGGGGGGGGGACAGACCACATGGGTCAGTCAGCCGAGTCTTGACTCGGTTGACTGACCAGGACGGTGTCAGCCGAGACAAGAGGGATCGGCTGATAGCCCACATGGGGCAATCAGCCGAGACGTCTTGTCTCGGTGCACTGCCCCGGGTGTACCGGTCCGCGTGCTCACCACAGTGGGTGACCACGCGGCGGTGTCAGCTGAGACAAGAGGTATCGGCTGACAGCTCACATGGGGCAGTCAGCCGAGACGTCTTGTCTCGGCTGACAGGTCCCGTGAGAACCGGTCCGCGTGCTCACCACAGGGGGTGAGCACGCGGCGGTGTCAGCCGAGACAAGAGGTCTCGGCTGACAGCCCACATGGGGCAGTCAGCCGAGACGTCTTGTCTCGGCTGACAGGTCTCTTGAGAACCGGTCTGCGTGCTCACCACAGTGGGTGAGCACACGGCGGTGTCAGACGAGACAAGAGGTCTCGGCTGACAGCCCACATGGGGCCGTCAGCAGAGACGTCTTGTCTCGGCTGACGTGTCCCGTGAGGACCGGTCCGCGTGCTCACCACAATGGGTGAGCACGCGGCGGTGTCAGCCGAGACAAGAAGTCTCGGCTGGCAGCCCACATGGGGCAGTCAGCCGAGACCTCTTGTCTCGGTACACTGTCCCAAGAGGGGCAGTGCCGACAGCTAGCATGTGGGCTGTCAGGCGAGACATGTCTCGTTGACAGCCCCACATGTGACCTTATATGCCAATGTGAATTGTGGAGTTCTCATTTGGAGTGAGTTGCTCAGCACAAATAGTGTTAATGAGTGCTTCATAGCTATAAATAAAGAGAACTCTTGCATGTAATTGGCTTACTATAAATATAATATACAAACGTGTATAATGTTATCACTCTTAATGTTTAAAGTTTGTAATGCACAAATACGGTATGAAGGAGATGTGGGGAAGATTTTCAACCTTTTGGAGAAACAAAAAGAAAAAGTATGTGTATTATATATTATGTATATGTTGTAAATTTATGTATGTATATATAGTATTACGTTAATGTGTATATCTTTATTTGTAAAAATATTTTTCTATACAGAATTCTTGTGTGATGGACTCTAATTAATTTTTTTTTGGTTGATTTGCATATATAAATTATGCGGAGTTAGTGTTTTTGATTAACTTTCAATTAATTCTCGCGATTAGCAAACAACTTTCATTTAATTCTCGCGACGTATTTTTATTCTGAATAAAAATATGTTGTGGATTTTAATTGAAAAGTTGATACTATCTGCGCTGGGCCTATTGATTGGGTTGGACACTCCTCTTCCCCACAACCATCATTCTACTTGAGGTTGTAGGATATCCCTGAGGCAGTGTGTATAACACCATGATAGGCTCAGCATTTATTAATGTATAATATATATATATATATATATATATATATATATATATATATATATATATATATATATATATATATATATATATATATATATATATATATTATCTTCATGGTTACAAGAGGCAATGGGTCCTCTTGGCTCGGAGTAGTAGAAAGACTGATCCTACAGACTTTGTGTTTCTTCCCGTGAAGATTGTTGCTGCCTAAAGGGATCGTAAAAGACAATGATGTGCATCTTGTGCGATTTATGCCAACAGCAACAAAATTGATGTTCGAATTGGAGTTGTTGTTCGTATGATTAGAATATATGTTATAAATTTGTAATAGAGCCAGTAGTATTAAAAAAAAAACTGCGTTGTAATATGTTGGAAATAAAATTTTATTTTTGTTAAGGTGTTGTTCGCTTTTGAAATTATAATATCATATTTGCTATAATATATTCCATTAAATGTATAGATTAATGTTCCGAAAAGTAAAAAAAAAAAAAAACAAAAATTTGAAATTTTATGTTAGAAAATAATTCATTTCAACAGTAACGTAATATGAACCTTTTTTTTTTTGTTTTAATTATAGGTGATAGTAAATATTATTGAGGACTCATATTCGGCCTTAATTAAAAGTACAACATTTTACTACGGAAATCAAAATGAAAGGAACAAATATTTAAATCATTACATAAATTGAACTTTAAAACCGCAAATTCATGTCATTGACGTCGATAACTGGTGGATTTCGCCGTATTCATTCTCCAAAAGATGGTAATTGACGGACCACGGATAAATTTTCTCGACGTTACATGAGATAGCAATTGGTAGCATTAGTATAACGTGTTGCGCGACATTGAAGAATACCACACGGTCACATCCATCAAACTGAAAATGATCGTATATTTACTCCCATTGTTCGTCATAGAATATTAATGTGTAGTCGAAATAGAGTTCTAGTTTCTTATCTCCAACCTTGAAAATTAAAGGTTCATCCACTTCGATGGAGTCGCGCAGAAATTCACTCAATTGGTCACGCTATATTTAAGTAAGAGGAGTTTCGTAAGAAATGATATGTATGTAATGAAAAGTTGAATGATTAAATTGTCCTTACCGCGAATAGCATACCAAAATTGTGATATAAAGATCTACATCTCTCCAGTTGAAGAAAATCAAATGTTGGTTCAATCGCAGACCTTGCTGGCACAGTGATGTACGCTATAATATATAAATGAATTAGTATGTACGAAGTCTAATATACAGTTAACCTTATAGAGTGTAAATGTATTGTTACCTGGATCAAACTGTCGAGTATTTCTCATGTCACCAAATTGATTAAATTCTCTCTTTGGACTGTAAGAGTCTACGCTAAAAAAATAACATTCGAAAATGAAGAATCCGGTATGTCGAAATAGGACAATGTCTTTCGGGTATAAATCATTTTCGATCTTGAATTCATTAATTCCCGTTGTAAATTGCATATCTTCGACACAAACTTCTATCCATGCGCTATGATGCCACAGTATTGCTTTTGTCGTCAGATGTTGCATCAGATGGCGGTGCATACAATTTGGAATTCTCTATTTTGCAAGTGTATATAGAATATCAATTTCAGAGTTCTTTTGAATTTATGGTGTTAATGAAAATAGATAGATAAATAATTACCATGTTAAGGTCTTCGGTAACCAGAATAGTGAACCATGTCGTAGCGTATTCACTCACATCTGGCATATGCAGGAGATCGTTGCATACTAGTAACGGATTGAGAAAACACAAATGAATACTATACGCACTAAGAACAAATACAAATTGTGGTTAAACTTACGTGGTGGGAAACAAATTTGTCGAAGACATTGAAATATAACAAGAGCATAGCGTTTGGCATCTTCTATATTTGCGAAATTCTTTGATTCGGGCACGGGTATACCTAACATCAGTAGATATCGGTGCCAACCCCGAGTGGGATAAGATACAAATGTATCGGAGGGTCTTCGATCTACTCGTGCAAACATTACTTTTTGTCCGTGGATGGTCTTTGCCTGGTATAACAGTCGCTGACAAAGTAGCGGAGTGAGACTTGGAAGTATTTCGAAATCATCGAATAGATCCATAACATAAAGTAGCCAGAAGGGGAGGTATATATAATATGCAGGGTTGTGGGGTTCTTAGATGTCCGAACAAATGTACCTGTATCAAAAACATGAGAATCGGAGAACAAGTGGAAAGTTTAAAATGTAACTATTGACTTCAGAATAAATATTATAATGTCGTCCTCTATAATTGGTAATTTTACAACAAAATTAGCTTAAGTAAAAATTTTTATTTTGTGCAAAAAAAACTATAATTAATAATTGAAAAAATCATATGTACAAATCATATTATTATATTTAAAACTTCAAATTATTATATTTAAAAACAAAAATAATAAAAATAAATAAATGCAGTAATTGGCAACGGCCTCATAACTCAACGCCTTGGTGGGCGCGTGTGTTACACGCGCCCACCAGGCTGAAGGGTGAGACGCTCTTGCGCGTCTAACCCATCTTTTATCTTTTTTTTTTAAGAAAAAAAAAAAAAATTCTGACACAATATTATATAATAAGGCTACTACTAGTCCAGCACTATAAATTGAGGTGTGTAGCAAAGCAAATCTCTATGATAAACTCAGGAAGCTCCCTATATATTCTAGATATGAGAAACAAGAAAGAGAAACGGTAAGTAGAATAAATAAATTGTTATGTATGTTTGTTTTAGTAGAAAATATATGTAGTCCATAATAGTAAAGGTTTAATGTTATTTAATTGTCACTTAGTTTTTTTAATTGTTTTTGAATGTAATGAATTTGTCATTTTCAATCGTTTCAGGTTCAAATCATGCAGATCTGAGACAGTTGTTAGTCGCAGTCATCCGCTTAAGTCTCGCGATTAACCAACGTCATACGATTAAATCTCGCGACATATTTTTTTTTAAAAAAAAATATGTTGTAAAATTTAATTGAAAATGATTTATTTTTATTATATATATTGGGGTTGAGTTAGCCAAGTATGCAAGTATAATATCGCTGGCTACGACCCTAGCCCAAACTTGATCTAGTTGTATAATTAGGCCAATGTGCGGTGCATTTAATGCAGGTATCCGATAATGGAATCTGCAGTTGTTGTTCGTATGACCATCCATATATTTAAAATTTTGTAATAGAGTTAGTAGTATCCACATATAGATACATAGATATCTATATGTATATGGATACATTAAAATGATGTATTAAAATGTTGTGGAATTTAATTGAATGCAAAAAAGAATTATCATCTCTGTTACTGACTTCTATCGACTTCTATTTGTTAATGTATTATTATTCCGTTTCTATTACTTGCAATATTATGTTAGCTAGAGACATAATTTTCCCCAAAAAAAAAAAAAAATGAAGGGTTAATTAGTTTTGGGACTTGACTGTCAGTTTGAATGCAAACTGACAGTGAAGTCCCTATATAGACTGACGTGACATGTCACGTCAGTCTATGCTGACGTGCCATGTCACGTCAGTGAACTGCAAGAGCCATTTCTGGCTGATGCGTCAGGCATCCTACTTGCAGTCGAACAGGGAGAAAGCAACAGTCGTACCATTGTAGTGCAACAAATTGCAAGACACGAACTTGTTCGGCTAAATTATGGTTATGTTATGGATTTTCCTAGGGACAATGACGATTTTCTTTATGCCCCAACCGAGCAAGTGCGCCCTCCGGATCGACGGCGGGATGATAACCGCCGTGGTCGATGTGCGCAAGGTGGTCGACGACATGGCCGTATTCCCCAGTTGGATCTTAATGATGACGTACATGTTGAAGGAGACGTTGATGAACTCGACGGCCGAGGTCCTTATTTAGAGGAGCAGGGATTTCATACTGAATATGATATGGGAGATATCACTCAATTAGATCTCAACCAATCAACAATGGCCGGTGCATCATTCATGACCCCACACTCATATGCGGACCAAGCAAATTTGTATGCGGTTGGGTCATCATCACAAGCACCTCTGGTGCATGACGGACGACGAATTCGAAGCGCTTCGCATCTCCTGCCTAATGAGCCGTTTCAACATGCAATTCAGAATTATTATGACGAAGACGCTACAATAAATACATCTCAGGTGGTGAACAATACCCAAAAACAGCAACAGTCCAGAGTTCACGTACACTACCAACGTCGTCGTCCAGCGCGTAATATTAGACGACCCCCTTGTGGCACATAATCAATGTTTAATTACTTGTTCTACTTGTTGTAATGCACAATTGAATTTCTATTTTAATATTGCACTTTTCAATATATATATTCGATCAAATTAGTATAAGTTTTTTTTTTTTTTCACCTTATTTAAAAATGGTATTGGGGCCAATTAATTAAATCCGGTTATATAAAAAATAAAAAAAAGTAAATAAATGCCGGACTGTCACAATTGGTGACAATTGTGACAGTTCGGCCCAGTTGCTTGCTGTCAATGTACAACTGACAGCCAGCGACGTGAGTAATCACGTTGCTGTCAGTTGTACACTGACAACAACCAAGGTGACTAGTCGGAATGACTAGTCACCTTTTTTTTTTTTTTTTTTTTTTTTTTTTTTTTGTGTGGTTGCAACTTTTTTTTTTTGGGGCCAATTTCTTGTATTTAAACATAACAACGAAAGACACCGATGTGAGATCAGACAGTAAATTAATATTACACATTAATCCCTTTGCAACCGTGGACATCGTCGAATATCGTGGTTTGCTGAACGACAAACACTACAACGCTTTCCCCTCAAATCCATTTCGTTCGGAATTCTTGTACTTTCGCGGCGACCTGGACGACCAGCAGCAAGTCGAACTGTTGGGGGCAACGTCATAAAGGATGGGACTGGCCAATAATTTTCAGACAATAAAGGCATGATGGTTCCTTCATAAGTTTGGAGATACTTAGCAATGGAATATTTAATCCGGAACCATACCATCGGGGACTCTACCAACGTAATGACATGCCGCATGTGCATGAATGCATGGCAGTCCGTCCACAGACCATTGGCCACAGTTGCAAACCTGTTCGTTGATGTTAATCGCCACGAAGTTCGGTCTCCCGTACCTATTTATATCACCTTCAATCGCAACCAAATATATACCGTCAAGGTCGTCATGGCGTTTTATAATGGCGCGGTACTTGTGGCTTTCCCTTTTCAACATCTCATCGAGAATATTACGTGGCCATTGCAACCCCCCTTGTTGCATTACCAGCCCTGTTGTACGCCTCTCGGCGAACATTAAAGCAGCTTTTTCGTACGTTAGCTTCACTATAGCCGAGATGGGCAGAAGACGGCAACGCTTTAGACTGTTGTTGAAAGATTCCGAGTTGTTGGTCGTCATCAATCCATGTCTAAATCCCCCATCGTGACTTAGGGCCCAAAACCGGGCAAGGATTGCCATCAAGTAATTATATGCCGCCTCATCACTTGCCCGAATTATACTCATTACCGCCTCAAACCCCCGAACATCCATAGCACAACCGGCTTGCCAAAACAGACTTTTTAATTCCTTGTTCTTAAACTTGGTCATCAAATTTGACCACAAATGTCGGAGGCAGTATCGACGCTGGACCCGCGGCTCGGCCAGTTCAGGTACTTCCCGAAATGCATGGTCGATGCCACTATGCCTATCCGAGATAATACAAATGTGTTCCAAATCGCCAAAAACATTTTCAGCCACCAATCTCAGGAACCAACTCCAACTATCTCCTGTTTCAGCGTCAACAATTGAGTATGCAACTGGATGTATTTCTTTGTTGGCATTTATAGCTACTGCTAATAGAAGGTGTCCTTTGTACTTTCCGTACAAATGCGTCCCATCGACCGTAAGTACGGGTAAACAGTGTTTAAACCCTTCAATTGCCAATTTGAATGCCCAAAACACATACTTAAATCGAAACTCATTCGGGACTCCCGTTTGCGTGTACACAGTATCAACAACGGAATCTGGATTTGTTTACTGTATGGCCATTAACGTTTGTGGCAATATGTTGTAGGACTCATCCCACTTTTCATACAGCATCTCCAACGCGATGACCTTTGCGTACCAAGCCTTCTTGTAATCCATCCGAATACCCCATTTTTCCTTGACATCTTCGATGACGTATTTAATTTTGTATCGCGGATCATCTGCAATTTTTTGTAAAATTAGTTCCGCAATCACTTTACTGGTAAGGTTGTAGTCATCTCCGCCCTTCGTATAGTCCACACGGCATCCGTGGATATTATGAAACTTTTTAACTTTCCATGCATCGGAATCTTGGATCTGCGCAGCACTAATCATCCACGCACACTGTTGGGGATATAAACAGGTAGCCTTCCAATATTTGCTCTTCTTGGTCGCCGTTTTAAACTGCGTATGTTGGTCAAGATTGTGTTGTGTCACCATATTCTTTAACTGTCGGTAGCTGTCGAACACCATTCCAACTCCAATGGACGAACTAGCAGTTTGAAAAGCATTCACGTATGATGTATAATCATTGTACCAATCTGGATCATGTGTTGGCGGACGAGCACCCGTATCATGTATGGACGTGTTGGCAGACGATTCAACCTCTTCAACGGGCTCATAATCAGGGTCGTCATCATCATCGGAAGGAAACAAACATTCATCCCCACTTGTGTTTGTTTCTTCGTCTAAAATGGCATTATTCGCGTCACAAATAAGATGATCCATTGGTACTATCTGTATGTGCTCTGCTTGCGTGCTTTGTCGTGATCGACCAACACTACGCCTTCGTGTTTCACATGTTCTAATGGGCGTGCGGTTAACGCTAGTACCCCCTTGAACAATGTTCATGTTCAATGTTGAATGGAAAGGCAGTGGAAGTTTCACAAAAACCACTAGCGCCCCAAACGTTGACATGACCCCCAAAAAATATGACCACGTCTGATTATCGGTTATTGGAAATGGATAAACTACATCACCCAGAGATTGATTTGGCTGAAATTTTCCCCATAACAATATATCACCAACATTGTCTCCAATTTGAAAACAATTCTTAATCTTGGCCACTAACTGTTCGAATGAACATGTTGCAGAGATGAACACGGCATTTTGGAAAGCAATGTTGAAATCCACATCATCTCTATGACCCTCATGTTCGGGATGACGACATATCAACACAACCACCTGGTTACCTATAGAAAATAAAATCTCATACATGATAAAATTATAATTACAATAAAAATAATTTCATATACAGAAGTGAAATTCATGCCTGCCATTTTCCTTAACGTAATTCCTGCAAAAAAAAAATACATATCAGATATAACTATGATAAAAAACGCGTTACAAACTATCAAAAATAAACTTTAAAAAATAAAAAATGCTAAAATACACTAACCTTTAATTAACTCCGGTTCCACAATGCAAACTTTTACAGGGCACTTTGTAAAAGCCACACTTCAAAAAACTCAACACACTGCGCGGTTAAAAACAGTACATGAATCAACCCACATGGGTTGTCATAATGAGATAACATCTCATTATGACACCCACATGGGCTGGAGCTGCCATTGAAATGACAGCCCAAATGGGTTGTCATCTCGGCGCCAGCCCATAGGGCTGTCAGCCGGGCTAACAGCCCATACGGGACTGTCAGCCGGGCTGACATCGCACATGGGCTGTCAGCCGTGACAACGCATGGGTTGTCATCTCAGGGCTGACAGCCCATGTGAATTTAATTATGATAGAATTTAAATTTGTTTGGATGCATTACACATCTTGGACTATAAATTGTTCCCTTTGCATTCCTGAATTTCAACAAGATATTTAATCATGTTAATTACATGTTGTATTTTTCTAAATTTCGGAGTTGTAAATTTCTATTTTTTTATTGGAAATTTCTCAAAATGTTTGAAATTTTATCACACCCTGATACAACGGTGGATAATGTTGAATATCATGCAATTAAATCTCGCGAATGCCTATAAACCCGAGAGATGAGAGTTTTGAGCGATTCGGAAGGGAAAGGTTCTTTCGCCATTGCTATCCTTTTGTTCGTTGGGTTTGAGGTTAGAGCAAGTGCTTGTGATTACAATCACAATCGAGTGCTCTTGTTATGCACGGAATTGTTGGATTTGCGGTGAATTTCGACGTAATTATCCTAAATTTTTAATACAACCACTTCTTAATTTTTTTTTCTATAACTCTCACTTTACATTGCTAGGTTGTTGTTACGCTGACAAAATGCACCTCAATCAAAGTTTCATTGACAACGAGGGGTAGTTCTTTTGTCAGAACAGCAGCCTGACATTTCTGCAGACATACTCCTTCAATTCAAAATCCACGAGGGACATTATTTATTCGTCGGGGACAGCAACCTCACAATTCCCATACATACTCCTTCAATTCAAAGCCCGAATGGGATATTATTCATTCGTGGCGTCGCCCACATGTTATAAGCTGACAAGTAATACGCTCCCACATGGGTTTGCCTTTGTGAAATTTGTAACGAATATTTGTTTATTTATGCAAAATAATATTCAATGTGTAATATTAGTCTTTCAAAAGCTATGCAATTTTATATTCCAAACTATGTAATTTGTAATCATTTATTATATGATTTATATATGCCATGTAATCGACAATTTTTTTTATTAACATTACGCATAAAATTTTAATTAAATACAATATCATGAAACGTGCATATACAAAATTTTATACTTTGTTTTTTACGACTTTCTTAAAAACCACAAATTAGATGCATATATTATGTTGCAGTTATATACTACAAACGCCCTCAAAATTCTTGTTCTGTATTGTGTCCTCAAATTAAATTTCGTAATGTGTAGTTTAATACACACATAAATTCCAATCACAACTCTAGTCTACTCTACTCAACTTCAAAAAAAGTATAAATATGTAAATGTAGACTATCGGATACTAACACGCGCATTAGAGTCGCAAAATTTAGAAAAATATTATGTGCCCAGAAAAAAGGGATGTATGTAGCAAAACATTAGAATAATATCCGACCCGCCATGGACATAAACGCGTTTGGGAAATGCGTTTTTCGAAAAACGCATTTTCCAAACGCGTTTATGACGCCGGCGATGAAGAAATACCATAGCCGCATTTGGGAAATGTGGCTATCGTATAACATACGAGAGCCGCATTTCTCATACGCGGCTATGTCTATACGGCAACCGCATTTGGGAAATGCGGATGTCGTATATTATACGACAACCGCATTTCCCAAATGCGGTTGTCCGTAAACTATGAAAGCCCGCCACACGAGTTTGGGAAATGCGGTTTTGACCACAACCGCGTTTCCCAAACTCGTTTTTCCCATTCTTGTCCAAAAAAATTTGACCTCCCATTATTGTCCACAAACACTTCCCAATGTCCATGTTCAATTACTATCAGCTTAATTAAGCATTTAGTTTAAATGGAACATATGTTTCAATTGCCAACCCTCAAATGTGATGAGTTTGAAATACATTTCTCGTCCTTAAGCTATAATTGATTAACTGACCTAAGGTAGTATGGAAACAAAAATAATAACTAAATTGAAATACACAAGCAAACTATGACAGTGACTAAAAAAAAAAAAAGATTCGAAAATCCTAAAAACTAAACAAAATATATTGCAAATTATTAGCAACATAGCAGGACATGACAATGACTAGTAAAAATATAAAGAATTTGGAAATTGGGTAACCGTTGTTTAAAAATATAAATTTGTAATCATAAGGTTACGAATTTTAATCTTAATCAAACCGAATTTGTTCAATGCACACACTCAAATAATAATTTTCAAAAAATTCACCACAATTAATGAACTTACTATAAGAATGAGGTGGGTTCGAACTCACAACTTTTCAAATAGAAGTCCAACCCAGGTACCATTAGACCACATAGGCTCACACTTCCTTTATATATATATATATATATATATATATATATATATATATGGGGACACGTTAAACTCTTCTTGGTATGTACTGTCGGCGTGTATATAACAACAAAGAAAAAGCTCCATCATACATTACAAAATGAAAAATCAAATAAAATAACTTAAAAAAGAAAAACCAAATACAATATACTTGAAAAATGAAAAATCAATGCAACAGTATAGAAGTGTCATCATACATTCCCCTTAAAGCATATCAAGATGTTAAATCTAAGAACTAAAATGTCAGAAAATGATTTTTTTTTTTTTTAAAAAAAAAATAAATAAATCACAAAATAATGAAGGATGCTCTTCCTTCTTGTTTGAGGGAATAAGAAATTAAGAAGTGAAAATTACAAAATTATCCCTATTATTTTAGACTTCATAAATTTTTAATTTCATCTTGATGTGAACAAAAAAAAAAAAAAGTCACCTTTGTAACAATTGATGGATGAAAAATAATTATGGGAGCAATTCAATGACTGAATCGTTTGAATCGGTCATTATGCTTATAATTCAAGGACTAAAAAACTATTTTCTCAAACAAAAAAGTTAAGATTTGATTTAATATACAAGTAAAAAATGATTTGGTGTTCTGAGAAGTTTTGGATCTAAAGCATTAGTCTAATTAACCTGTAAAATAAATATGAAAAGGAACATGCTACACACCCATAATTTTACTTCTCACAAACAGTCACTACTTACTAAAGATAAAAGATTAAAATAGAAATTTAAAATTAAAATTAAATGAAAAAAAAAAATTAGCCTCTAGCATTTTACTATATCATGGAGTGATTCTTTTGTGAGTGACAACTGACAATTGTAAAGGTGCTTAGCATTTTTCATAAGACTAACATTTTCTTTTTGATGAAGGATAAAGTGACTTCCTTACCATTTGTAATCCTGCATGGAGGGGCACCTGACGATCAAAATTCAAAAACAAAAGAACCTGAAAAAGGCAGAAATAGAGTCCCCAGTGCATGAAATTTTACATGTTTAGAAGGGGAATAAGGGAGAGAACTTACTAACCCACAGCTCTGAAAACCAAAGATAAGAAATACGAAAAACTACTACATTTTGTATTAGCTTTCAATCTCAACAATAATACATTGCTCCATATAGAGAGCATTGGCGTATCTCGTAACACAAACACGTAGAGTAGAGTAGAAACTTTGACGAGAAGCAAAAAGAATCCCGGGGAAACAAAATGATCATCTGATGCACACCATGTGGGCAGGCAATCAAATGTGACATTGATGCATGGGATGATTGGGAACAATCCTATTCTGCACCAACCTATCACTTCAACTGTGATGAGTTGCGCCCATGCCGCCTTTTACATTGACATCAATATACAGCCAAGTGTATATTTTACTTTATCATTCAACTCAGCAGCTAGAGGGGTCTCCACTCTCCAGTATCGAGTTGCAAGATCCAACACCAACAAGGGAAATAGGTGGTCATGCACGAGCTGTTATATCTCTCTCTTAATTGTGCGTGCATAACATCTACCATTCTAGCAGTAGTCCGAAAAGTCCCCTCAAAGCTAATGAATGAATGATGTATCTAAAAAAGCTCCTCTGAATTAAATTTGTTCCATGCTTCCTATTCAAGATAGGACACTAAAAATTAGCCCAGTCCACTATAGCAGTAAGATTAGTAATGTAGGACAATAATTTGTACCTTAAGAAGGTCAAACACCTTCTCAGCAATATATTTCTGCTGCAGAGTGGCACCCTTTTGCTGCACCTTATCAGGATGGATACAAAGCGTAGCCTTTCTATATGCTTTTTTGACAGAGGCACCGGTAATCAAATCTGTCAAAGAAACAGGCTGCCAACCACATTCAGGCCAAAGCACCTGATGATTCATGAATGGAAAATGTTAGATCCAGACACCAATCAAACTCAGATCTCAATAATACATCAGTATAATACCCCCTATGCCCTATAAATCCTTTTAGTCTTAACACTATAACGTGTTCTTGGGATTACAGAATAAAGTTTATTACCTCATGCCTAAGCCAGCAGTGCCAACTACTAAGTGGTCACAGAGAAGATTGCAGAGTATTAAAAGGACTGAAACTTAATCAACAAAAAGCAGAAACTAAAGATAATATCTAACAACATAAGTCCATTTTGAAATGAAGATATAAAATCTTTAGAAGAATTGAAATTGCTAATTCTTGAATGGCAATGTAGTTTAGAGTTTGTCTTAGATTCACTCTTCTTTTTCAGGAGGTGGTAAATTTCACAGATAGAATATGGAGAAATTCTGATTAGCAACCAAACGTACATATTGCAATGTTGAAAGAAGTGCACGCAGATTTCCTTCCTTCCCAGCAGCCCATCTCTTGATTTCAGTATCCAAAGTCTCGGCAATTCTCTGTACGCAGATCAAGCCAGTCAGACAGATAACATAAAAGCTTGAATGACATAAGCAAGACATGCAAGAAGACAACTCAGATTCTTAATTAGCCACCGACTTGGGGCATATCCATCCTCCAGTATATGTATGCACTGTTAGCCAGAGTTTCCTGGCAATGTTTAACTCTGATCTAAATCTTTCTTCTGAACACACAAATTCCTAAAAATTTAATACCACTGAGGCACTGCTAGCTAAGGCCATATGCATGACCGCCTTCTACCTAATCCATTTTTTCATTTCTGGTTTAGAGGGATGAATAATGTAACATGGCATGGCCATCAAAAGGTTAAATAGTTGCATATTGTCCATGAAAAAGGTACTTACATGTCTTTCTTCCTGATCCCTTTGGACTTGAAGATCACGTTGATTCTTTTCTGCCAAGGCCTTAGCCTGAACATAATTTCAAACTTATCATCATATACCATAAAAAATTAAAAAAATAAAAACACTTTGCAAGGCAGTCTCAAAGCTATATCCAACATAACATATGGGCCTGAACAAGCAAAAGCAAATAAAGCATGAGAATATACCGCTCGCTCCTGGGTGCGTTGATGGCGCTCCAATCTAGCTCTTCTTCTATCATCACTTTCCCCTTCAACCTCCTGAAACTCTCCAGATGATGGAGCAGCTTTCCAAGAAAAAAGTTTCAGTCAGCAGTAAACCATGGCATAGCTTTAGTAGCAAATAAGTTACATATCTTATAAGTAAAAGCAAAACAAAGAAATACCTCCAAAAATTGAAGATAGATCATCCACAATATTAGTAGTTGACGATGCTTTCCTCATGTTAGAGGTGGCTCCACTAAATGAAGATGTTGCTTTTGCCCCTTCAGAGCCTCCCTTGTTCTGAAATTGCATGTCAAACATAGTATCCTGGAAATAGCAATGATGAAACATAATAACTCTGCAGCGTGAAATAACATACTTGAAATTTAACAAGGCCATCAGTATATCATTATGTTATAATTTGTACTCACAGGAGAACTTGCCCTTGGCCTTGGAGCACTGCTTGCTCGAGAACCCATACAAAAGAATGATTCAAGATCATTATCATTCTTTTGTTGGTTCACCCTTGATGCAGCAGCAGCCCTTTCTCGAGCCTCAGCAGCAGCTCTCTCACGAGCCTCTGCAGCAGCCCTTTCTACAGCAGCTTTTTCCGCCCGCCGACGTGCCTCAGCCTCAGCCTTGGCAGCAGCAGCTTTTTCTTGTACTTCTCTTTCTCTCGCTTCTGCATTTGCTCTTTCCCTTGCTTCTGCAGCAGCTCTTTCACGGGCTTCTGCTTGTGCTCTCTGAACTGCAGCCCTTTCAGCTCGCTCTCGAGCTTCAGCAGCTGCCTTCTCCACAGCAGCTCTTTCAGCTTTCATACGAGCATCAGCAACAGCTCTTTCACGTGCCTCAGCTGCTGCCCTTTCACGTGCTTCCCTTGTAGCCCTATCTACAACCTGCCTAGCCCGTTCCCTCTCCCTTTCAAGTCTCCTCTGTTCCCTCTCTTCCTCTTCCTTTACGCGCTGACGCCGTTCACGCTCTAACTTCTCTTGGTCTTCCTTGAATTCTCTGTCTTGCATCTCATGAATGTCCTGTTCATCCTTATCTAACTGCACATTAGTTCTAGCTGCCTTTGCATATTCTCTTTCCCGAACTTCCTTTGCACGCCTAAATTTAGCCTCTGCTCTGTCCATAGCCTCCTTCATTGCAGCAGCAGATGCAGCAGCAACAGAGTTAGTATTCATTTCTTCACCAGCAAGAGCACTGGCAGTTCCGTCAACACTGTTCTGAGTCCTACCCACGAAAAATTCCTCAAGTTCATCCAGTTGTGAAACTGGAGAGCTCTTAGACGCAGCACGGGCAGTCTTAGGACTCTCAGAGTATTCACTGTAACTTGGTACTGATGAATAATCATCACCTCTCCATGGATGTGAAGCAAAGAAACCTGTCCCTGACTTAGCGGTCTGTCTTGGAATTGGAGGAGGGGGCCGAGATGGAGGTGGAGCACTTGTAGGTTGCGTGACAAGGGGAACCTCTGATACTGTAATCCAAATATCTTCTGAAGCCTGCACTTGTTCCTCTGATCTAGGAGTCAGATCTACCTGGGAACTGTTCTCATCACTATTTACACTTGCATACTGAGGATAAGGGGAAGAAGCAGCATCTTGGCTAAAAGATTTCTGAGAATCTGTTGCAGGTGCATCAAACAAAGACTGCGGAAAGCTGTCTCCATGAATGGTCTTGTGGGGATGTCTCTGAGAATTTCTGAAAGAAGATTCAGTGTTTTCTCTGACAGTAGATGTTTGCTTCTCACCCTTCCCTGATCTGTCCCTAGTAGGGCTCTCATTATTCCTTTTCTTATTCCTTTCAGGGGAAAATGGAGGCACTGATCTACCAAAACTATTGAGTGGATCCAATTCATCAAATGCACTACCCCAAACAGATGAAGAATCGACCTTTGCACTTCCAGATTTACCAGGCTTAGTGATGCCTTCCAATGGATCAGAGAATACCCCTGGGGAAGGGGCTGAAGATGTATCTAATACTCCAAAAGGGTCATCCATCGTGCTTGAAGTTCGATTGGAGTTCCCAGATAGTTTGGATGGTTGATTTGACTCTGTAAATGGCCTGCATGGAACAAAATGTTGATTGTTCATTAGTTTATTTGATATCCAAATTATATGGTCAAGAAAAACTAGAAGGGATATCATTGCTTCAAATAAAATTCAAGGTGTGACAAGATATAGTATGGCTTATGGCAAGAAAAGCTTATTCATACTTCCCAATACCCAATACCGGCTCACTTGATCCAGTCAATCTTGAGATGCTTCTGGTACCCACCACAGTTTCAGTTCCACCCTATACCTCCTATGGAAAGTATCTCCATACAAACAATTGCCCCTTTAAGTTGTGGTTTTTATTTGTAATTCACATTCATGCTATGTTTGAGTTTTAGCAAAATTTTCAGAAACATTGCGTTAGAGAGAAGGATATCAGTGGTTGATGGTTTACACTGAATGAGAACTTTTACAGCATCAAATTTCCTTATGGCTTATCAAACGATGTTTTCTTTTTCTTCTATATATGGCCCTCCTAAATGAAAAAGAAAACATTGTTTGATAAGAAAAAAATGCCACATCACAGAGGATGGGAGAGTGCAGATATGATGCTTCATTTAACCAATGCTACACCATTTACTTCTCCAGTGTGTATCAACATAAAAACTTTGATCCAATCTGAATCCATGTTTTAACTGCCCCATTACACCCATTCATCAACCCAGCACACAGGGCAGTTGATAAAGTAATGTGATATCTTTTCGGTAACATTGTATATACTGTCCACATGTTGCCACAATTGAACAATGTGAATTCAAATTACGAATAACATCAAATGCTATACATTGAACAATCACAAGTTTACAAAAGCTCATTTACTCCTAATATCTTAAAATGACACCATCGTTGAGAGATACCTGTTAGTACTGGCAGGATTACCACTCCCAAAACCAGCTAGCAAATCATCGAACCCTCTTGAATTTGAACTCTTACTACTCTTGGCTTCAGTCACCTTCTCATTCTTCCCAAAATTCCCTAGCAGATCATCAAACTGGTCAGTATTATGATTCTTTTTTGGCTGCGAAGCCACAGAGGCAAACACATCATCGTCAAACCTAGGCGTTGACGAAGACACTGATTTGCTCTTGAGTCCACCAGGCATTCCATCAAAAATATCATCATCATAGACTGGCTTATCGTATACCGGCAAAGATGACTTCTTGCTGTTATTTTTCTTTGAATCATTGCCAGATTTGAAAATGGAATCGTAATCGAAATTATTCATCATCGTCGAGGCCTTATTGTTGGTATTGGAATTGGTATACTTTGGCGGGCCACCAAAGACATCGTCGAACACTGGACCCTCGCGATCGTCGAAGAACGCTGAGGACCGGGCGGAGGCAGAGCGGCGATCTCCGCCGTCGGATCTCATGGGTGCCGATTTGCCACCAGGTCGGAGGCCGTAGTCTCGCGCCAACACGTCCAGTTCATCCATTGCAGAGACTGTTCAAATTGCTGCAGATCTTAGCCCGAATCCCCCTCGGAAGCAGGGAAAAGATCTCTGTTATGGATCTAAAAATTAGAACGGATTGTAAGGGCAAAATCTTCCAATTGAATCAAACTGAGCAGGCAATTGTGGCTGAATGATCAAAGATTATTATTCCATATATGAATATGATATGAACACAACGGATTAATGGCAATATATGTATGTATATAGATATATGTGTGCATATAGCTTGATACAGATAATAGGAAGATGGAGAAATGTTGATTAGGGTTTGAAGGGGAAGGAAGATGAGTTGATTTCTTGTCTTCTCTTTTTCTCTGTTTCCTGTCTTCGTCTTCCTTGCTCCACCTCCGTAGCCTGTTCTTCTTTCTGTCTCGCTCACTCTCGGCTACTTGTTTTTTTTTTTCTTCTTCTTAAATTTAATCTCAATAATTTAATTATAGCCTAATATTTTATATTATATTCATATTAAATGTAGCATTGCTTAAGGTTTTTTTTTTATTCTTCCTTTCTCTATTTATTATATTATTATATAATTATTATATAATTGGATCCAAGGGCGTTGATTTAGTGGATTAGAAGTTTCACTTAAGACATGTTTCGATGAACCATGGACTCTCTCAAGTTTAATTTCCCTCTCAGGTACATGAAATCGTCTTTCTGATTCAACTCTTTACCATTGATGATTCTGACACCAACCACCACACAATGCATCCTCTGTAGCACTTCCATGTCTGGTTTTTCGAGCCTGCGGCTCACTACCAACCCTACTATCCTCCAATTGCAAAACATGCATGTTCCACACAGGCATCAAGAGAAAATGTGTTTTCTGCAACCCCGCTCTCCAATGCAATCCTCAACACGTCATCATGCACTTTTTGGGGCTAGTTTTCTTCATCAGTATCTTCTCCGGTAAAGGTGCAATTGCAGGTTGGAATAAGGAACTCCATGATGGTTCGGAGAAGCTACCATGACCAAACCTACTTTAGACAATCCACGACGTAACTCCACAAGAAATATTGGTAGCAGTATTGGCCAACGAATAGACTTAATCATTTTTCTATATATGTATGATGAAAATAATCAAATAAAGACATAGCCTATGTTGTGGAAGGTGGAGGCGGTTTATATATTATTTTATTATTGTACCACTAAAAAAATTATCTACTTAGGGCATCTACAATAGAGATTTTGATGTGGTTTTTGAGGAGATTTTGGCTGAAGTGGAGGAGAGAGAACAAGGAGAGGGAAGGATTAAGAGCTTCTTACAAGAACCTGGTTTTTTATCTCTGAAGTGGGCCCCATCAAATATGAAAAAAGTACTCCATTGGTCACGTGAGGTGCAACAACAACGCCCACTCGGGTGCATCTAGAGCTTTTTTTTTTTTTTTTAAGATTATGTTTTGTTTTGTTTTTCTTTTTTCCTATCCCTCCCATTTTCTCTTTCCTACTTGGATTCTAAAATTTTGTGCAAAAACTAGTGTTATTGAGGACTTCTCGACTGCTTATGATGCTTTCGCATAATGGTGTATGGGTAATCCGCTTTGAAGTGGCCAGGTTTCTAGCAGTTGTAGCATAAGCTTTGCAGCTCTTCGAGATATTTGACCTCTCGGAGTGTCTTCGATTTGAGGAAAATGAAGAGGATGTGCTTCCTTGAATGTTGTTCTTCCTCATAAACCTTTTAAATTTCCTAACAAACATAGCGGTTAGAGTTTGACCTTGAAGACGTTAATGGTTGTTGGTGAGCAACCAGGGCAGCACTCTTCGGTTCATCATCTACACATCTCGGTTCCCACTTGAATTCGTAGGCCTTTAGATCGTTGAATATTTGTGAAGTATGGATGACCTTGAGGTCTTCGGTGGTCTCTCTTCGCGATAACCATCATTTCCCAAGATTTGGGTAGCCCTCGGAAAACTTTCAAGTTTATCTCCGATCCTCCTGAGTTAGCACCTTCCCTAGGTCTATTATTTCACTCAACAACTTCAAGAATCTGCTTTCCATCTCGGTTATGGTCTTGCCATTGACGACAAATTATGCTGTGGAACCGTGTCCACCTTGCAAAGTGGACATAGTTCCAAAACTATTCATAATTATGAATATATAGTTCAAAAATTATGAACATATAGTTCTATAATTATGAACATAGAGTTGTGAACATAATTATGAACACATAGTTTTGTAATTATAAATATAGAGATTCAATAATTGTGAATATGAAGTTCAAAAATTATGAATATATAGCTTTATAATTATGAACATATAGTTCAGTAATTATGAACATAGAACCCTGTCCACCTTGTAAGGTGGACACAATTCCACAACATAACGATTGGCCATTGACCATCCGAAGGTCGTCGAACTTCTTAGTGGCGATTGTCAATTTGTTTTCCTTTTCTTACTCATTCCCTTCTCCAATGAGCATAAGTTCATTCCAAATATCTTAAGCAGTCTTGCATTTTCTAATCCTTGGAAAGATGGTATCATCAACCGTCTTGAATAATATGTCATTTGCTATATTATCTAAATTGTTTAATTTATCGCTCTATCCTCAGACATCCAGGCTTGTCAAGGCTTAGGAATGTATTCGGGGGCGTCTGGTCTTTGTGCAGCAGCATTCGCATTGACCATCATTATTTGTACTAGCCCCTCGGTTATGACTTCCCACATCTCGTCATGTAGGGCCGAAAAGTGAGCCTACATCCGCACCTTTCAATTGTAAAATTTATTAAGATTAAACATAAGATGCTTAGATGTATAATGATCCATATTTTTACCAAAGTTTACGTGCAATTAAAGGATTTCGCTTTTAGAAAGGAGATCATCAGGCAGTATACACAGAGTGTTTACCGTTCATGGTAACTGCTTTGATACCACTTGTTAGTCCTAGAGGGTTGGGTACAAGTCTAGAGGGGGGGGGGGGTGGTGAATAGACTTGTAGGGTAAAAAAATGTAATGATTCGTTAGAGTGGTCCGAAAGGTCACTTCAACAATTCGTTGAGAATACACAGTGGAAATATTTTTAACCTTTTTAAGCGGTTTTGCACGTAAATGAGTAATATTTTTTTTTTAAAGTTTATAAATTTTGATCGTGTTAGAGTATGAAATATATGCAGTAAAAGATCAAAAGTGAGAGAGTGAGAGATTTTGATAGTGGTTCGGTCAACTCAACCTACTCCACTTTTTTCCTTAAACTCCCAAGAAGGTGTGCACTATCCCTCAGTACAAAAAGAACATTCAAGCCTTGAACACAAAGCCGGTCTTGAACTTCTCAGGTTTTTCAACTCCACACCGAGTTTACTCCGCCTCTTTCTACTTCTATCAAGTAGAATTACAATGGTTTAAAGAAAATAATTATTCTATCTCCAACAAGAAAGTTTGGCTTTGAATGATAGACTTGATCTTCTCTTTTATGCAGCTCAAGCTTCTAAATCTGGATATAGCTTTGTAGCTTTGTCTCTCTCCCTGGTCACATTTAATTTTAGTCTTGCTAAGAACACTTGAATGCTTGTAAGATTTCTCTTAGAAATGACTAGCACATTCTTAAGTCTTTAATGGAGGTATTTATAGACATTTTGAAAAGGATTCGTTAGAGGAAAACCTATTTCAAATGTCTATTACCCAGTGAGTAGTGACCAACGGATTTTCTGGAAAGTTACTTTTGTGTGTCAGACTTTTCAGCCATTAGACTACCTATTTGTGTTGAACATATCTTTTTGTTCTGCACAAACTATCTAGGTTTTTTAAGGAAAATCTTCCTTAGAATGCGTAATTAGGACTCTCTTTGCCTTTGTCCCATTTTACCATAAAGTATTAGTGTTTTAAGGTTTCGAACTGTTAGAGAATATCTCGAGAAGTTCTTCGAATAGTTAACTTGCACTATTCGAGTTAACGTTTGGAATCTTAACACTTTATAGTCTTTCGGTTATGGATAGTTGTCTTTACCATTCGTTCATTCTTAGTTCTCCTTTTTACTCGAAAAGTAGGTCCTTTCACCATTCGCCATTTGCAACTTTTCGGTCTTGAAATCTTAAACTCTTATAATCTTCGTCTCTAACCCTTCTGATCATTCATTCTTCGAAGCTAGTCTCTTGACTATCCAAAACCTAAGTACTTGGTTTAGCATTCAGAATGTTCGAAATTGATAATAAAGTTTCTAAGTTGATATAAGTGTCAAAATATGCTAATTTCTAAGGTCATTGTGAAGGCAATTTGTGTGTAGTTTGATCATTTTTGTGCGTGGTTTATGAGTAAAAAGCAAAAAAAAAAAAAAAAATGCAATTGTGCATTGCAAAACCCTATAATCTGTACATTTTAGTGTTTTTGATGATTTTTGAACAAAAAGGGTGGTAAAGGAGCTCAAAACGGACGCATTCAGAAGAGCGCGGGAGAAGGACCAGATCACGCCGGCATCACTCGCGTGACACCGGTGTGGATATGTTTGGGAACTCAATCACGCCGGTGTCACTCGCGTGACGCCAGCGTGAATAGGTTCTGGAACCCAATCATGTTGCCGTCACGCACGTGACGACGGCATGGATGAGGCTGCGAAGGCTTGGCGCGATTTTTTTCTTTAAATAGGAGGATTTTTATATATTTTAAAGTTAGTTTTTAGTTTTGAGATTCATTTTTCAGATCTTGTATTTCTCTCTCTAGAATTAGCTCTCAACTCTCCCACCTTGTAAGAAGAAGAAGAAGGATGTTTCCAAGCAAAAGAGTGAAAACTTTGTGAAGGAGCTTGATTCTACTTCCAATTGATCATTGTAATCTAGACAACTGAGGAATTAGTAATCTCTTTACATTTGTGTTTCAATTCTTACTTTGATCATGATGCATTTCTTCAATGTGTTGGGAATACAATGCAAGATCACGAGTAGCTAATTCCTAGGGCTAGGATTGTGTACGTGTTTAGTTGCAATGTGATTGATTAGTATGTTTTGATTTGCATTAATGGAGTGTTTGGATGATGTTTGTATGAATGTTTTGTTATGGAAGATGGTTTGTAATGTATTCTTGGAGTAGGGCCCAACTCCATGTATAATCTTGGAGTCCTAGGCTTAGGCAAGAGATTGCTAAGTCTAGGTGAGCCTATAAGTCTCTCCACATTTCCCGTCATAGATCCGAGAGGGCATAGCCCAGGAAGGAATGTAGGCCAAGTGTTCGATGAATTGCCTCGTAAGAAATATGGACACTCGGGTGCCATGTTGACCTACAGGAGGCGTAGATACCAAAAATGGGCTACGCAATCGCACACATTTCTCTTGAATTCATATGCATCATGCACACACTCCTAACCTCCCTTTGTTTACTAATTCACATTGTAACGCATGCACAATCCTAGACCGTTCTTTTGTATTGTTGTAATCTTTTGTGTACACTTCCTTGCCTACGCACCATTTTCGAATGCGCTCCTTAGATCAATGTTTGACAAGCTTGAAAACCTCTCAACATCACTTTCTTTAAGCTTCCAATTTATCAATTCATTGAGTACGACACTCGAGGCCTCACCGCTCCGTTTTATCTTTCTATCACACCAAATACGCACACCTCACAAAACGACACTTTCATAAGTCTAAAAGAGAAAATAAATTAGAGACTACAATTCCTATCTTTTGGTATCATCAAAATCTAAATTACAACTGTTTCTAACAATTTCCCTCTTTTTGATGGTGCCAAAACCTTTACCCACATTATAAGGTTGTCACAATTCGAATTGATAATACTATATTCAATTCAGCGCATAATAGAGTTTGATAGAATACTCCTAAGGAATTTAAGTGCTGAAGATTAAACACCACGCAACCCACACTAAAAACTTTTCATTAATATCTCAAAAAGAATTACAATAACATTTCAGTGGGTATAAAGCACTAAATAAATAACCATTACACAATATCTACTTGAAGAGCCTATTTTCTTCTTCTTTCCTCTTCATCTCTTCAAGTTCACTTCTCATTTTTTGCACTCATCTCATCAAGGGCAGCATTGATGGCTATTCTGATGCAATAAGCATTTCTAGGAACTTCATGAGATTGAAACAGACTTGCTGAAATCTCCATGTTCAAGTAGTTCTGAAATGCTTGTGAGATGTTTTCGCCTTCAAGTACTCCGCATCTAGTCCTAACTTTTAATGATCATCAAGTTTACATCCTTGAGCAATGGGCACTATCCTCTCAACTATTCGGCTTTCAACCGATATGAACCTTTCGTCAAATCTTTTTTGGCCTTCAGCTTCTTCAATTCTATGCTTTTTCTTGAGCATTATGATGTGTGCACATTAAGCATGTGTTGTGCGCAATATAGGGAATTGCTTAATATGAAAATATCATAATGCCTAATATGAACATGCCCGTTTTAAATCGCTCAATTAATCTCATCCATATATCTATTTTTTAATGGATGAAATTGGTTCTCATGGACTAATGGAAAAGTAATAGATGAACCATTCATTTCAACCAACAATTGAACCAACATTTTTTAGTTTCCGTTATAGGGCTAACTTTATTGGCTCTTATTAGATTAGTAGATTTTATAATACAAATGTAGTATTTTATAAGAATACTATAATAGACAACTTGTAGAAAATAAAGTGTCATTACATAGCAGAATTGCATGTATAATTAATATTTTAAGTCTTATATATAATACTTTATAGCAAAACTGTAATAAATAATTTGCAGAAAATAATATTACTAAACCTATATACCATAAGAATTGAACCAAATTTTCCTGATCTGACTCGTCTCACAAATTAAGACCCGTGAGACATTCTTCATGGAAAAATTTCCTAGAATTTAATAGAAAATTACATTTTTCATACAATAAAGCTCAAATTTGAATTACATTTTTTATCTTCACCAAATGTATCAAAATTGTGAATAATTTTATATGCTTCAGTCTATAATGAATTTCATGCAATGTAACTAGTTCGATATGAACAGATACTACAATGTAATAGGGCCAGTAACATTCAAAAAAAAAAAAAACTAGTTCGATATGTTCTATTAAATATGTTTATCTAAAAGTTAATAAGTTTGTGGATGGAATAGGTTCTTGCCTTGTCCATCAACACATATGATTATTAATTAACATTTAGTTCTTCTCGAAAACTTACTTGTTATCTTTAATTACTCAGTCTTTTAGTATCATTCTTTGTGAAATTCACTCGTTGCCTTTAATTACTTAAATGGTATACCTTTAAAAGTATGTTGTAAATGACGAATCGACAAAAAAATTGACAAATTTGTTTGAATTTATAATCAAATTACTAAATTAGCATTTGGTAAATAGTGAAGTATTGCCAAGATATTTAAAATAATAACTTTTTGGATTAACAAATTTTATTTATTTAGTTCAAAATAATATTTTGCTCACTATGTTATACTATTAATTTAATTTATATAATAATTAAAAGAGATCATTAATTTATATTTATATTAAATATAGAGTTAATTATCAAAATGGTTCATCGACTATAGCGAAAGTACCGATTTAGTCATCGACTTTTTTTTACCGATTCAGTCATCAACTATTTACCCTGATTCAATTTTTTACCAATTCAGTCATCAACTATTCAACTATTTAATGATATCTGATAGTCTTGTATATATTCAGGGCCACAATCCTTGCAGAAATCATGGAGACCAGGCCATTCAAGGATTCATTAATATTTATGAAGGATTCAATTCCTTTCCTGAAATATTCATGCCAATCGCAAAACTTTTGAATGAACTGGCAGCACAGAATCATATTACAGGAGAAAATCAAGAGTGTTATCCAACTAATTGAAAGGAAAGTTGAGGAAAATCACAGCTAGGCTGCGAAAACCTCTAAGAATGAGGAAGCAAAAGCCTGTGCCTAACAAGATGGTAAAAACCAAAATATATACTAACAGCAAGATCCTGCGTGGCATGAGCAATGCTTCTCTTACAAACATATAATTGCTTACTCAGGACAAGTATTGAGAAGTCTAAAGACTTTTTTTTTTTTTTTAGTACTATTGACCGGACAAATTATACTGTGGAACTGTGTCCACTTTACAAGGTAGATACAGTTCAAAAATTGTTCATAATTATAAATATATAATTCAAAAAAAAATTATGCACATATAGTTCTATAATTATGAACATAGTGTTGTGAACATAATTATGAACATATAGTTATGTAATTATGAATATAGAGATTCAATAATTGTGAATATGAAGTTCAAAAATTATGAATATATATCTTTATAATTATGAACATATAGTTCAGTAACTATGAACATAGAGTTCTGTAATTATGAATATAGAGTTCAATAATTATGAATATGAAGTCCAAAGATTATGAATATATAGCTTTATAATAATGAACATATAGTTCAGTAATTATGAACATAGAACTGTGTTTATAATTACAGAACTCTGTGTTTATAATTACAGAACTCTATGTTCATAATTATAAAGTTATATATTCATAATTTTTAAATTTCATATTCACAATTATTGAATTTCTATATTTATAATTACAAAACTATATGTTCATAATTATGTTCACAAATCTATGTTCATAATTATAGAACTATATATTCATAATTATGAATAGTTTTGGAATCGTGGTTCCACACCATAATTTGCCCTGATAAAGTGGTTCCACACCATAATTTTTATTCGTAGTATGTACTAATGTATTAGTTATCAAGAAATCAAGAATCAAAGAACACCATATATATATAAAAGAGTGGAGTTGAGAGAAAGTATAAAAATTTATGTAAAGTGTTCGCATGTTTAATTTGAGTCACCGTACAAAATCAATAATACAGTATTTTATTTCATTACTGAGTTATCCTTTATAAATAGATAAAGCCCGCTATATGTACCTCAATCTTTAATTCTTTTACCATTGCTCTTTTTTTCTTTTAATTTTGTTTGTTGTTCAAGCCTCCAAAAAACTTTGCTAATAAATTGATATGTGGTCCAATCAAAATAAAATTTGTATTATATATATGATGATCATGAGGAGTTTGTTTATCGTTTCTTAAGAATAAGTAATAAAAGTAAAGTAACGAAAGAGACTGGCATGGAAAATTTTTAAAAACAAAAAATATAATACTATCCTTAACTTCCTTAGTTAGTTATTCTATTTTACTTTTGTGTTTTTGTAAGCAAGAAGACAAGCTTCTCATATAATAATCCAAAAATGAAATAAATGATTATATTCTTCTTTGGTTCTTTTCCTTATAGTGAAGCAAATTCAATTAATTCTTCCACAAGATTTTATTCTCCATATTATATAAGAGTTACATTGTCATGATCAGAACTAATCCAAGTAAATCTTAATTATTCTCTTTTCAAAGAGCCAATTCTTCTCTTCTTATCTTACATACAAGACATGGCAACTCAACCCCTCCCTCCATCAAGAACAACAATTTCACAACTACAAATGACTCATGTTGAAGAGAAGATCATCATAGAACAAGTTAAGGATACACATAATCCGAATGGTGGCATAGATGTCGATGCAAATTGTCTTCTCAAGATTGTGGAAGACATTTTTAATTTCAATACGGTTTGTCAATATACTTGCATTAAGCTACTTTTAAATTTTGTTCTTCACAAATATACATATTTTATTAGCATTATTGTATATATATATATATATATATATATATATATATATAAGCACCTATAGTGTATAAATTTTTATAATACACTCACCTAAATACAATGTGTATATATACATAATATTAATCCATACTATTATTATCAATGTCACCAAGTAATTTTATGTTGAATTGTCATAGTTGAAAGAGAGATTTTGTAAATGGTCTTACAATTTATCTTAGAAATAGTTTCGTTCTTGATTTCATCACACTAGCTTTGTGTTAATGGAGTATGAGTTCAGGTTCCTCAAGAAGCAATGCAAGACAGGTTACAGTTACAAGAACACATCCAGAAGGATATTTCATTTGTTGTTTTACAACTCTCTTTCGTGGTATAATATATATAAATCCTCCATTCATCACCACAATTTTATATGAGTACAAATTGAATGATGACTTTTTTTCTTTTAAATTTCATTCTCATTTTTAGATAGCCTTCACTTGTGTAAGCTATGATGATAGTCACTCAACTGCCATTTATCTACTAAGTTTGTTGTCAAAGTATATGTGGCATGCTAAGGGAGTAATGTTACTCGCATGTTTTGCAATCATCCGAGGGAAATCTAAAGTTGTCTCACAACCATGTCATCGGAAAGGACTATCTTACAACATGGCTACTCTAAGAAATAGTCTAAACTCAATGATATCCTCAGACAATGAAATTGTTTTAAATGACTCAATAAGATCCATGTTTAATCTCACCGAGCTTATGGTTGAGCTTCGACATTCATCATCAATGTTTTTGACGAATTATTGGATCGCAAAAAGTGTTGTTGCCTGCGCTCACTTCCTTATGTTGGACCTCGAGTAAGACCACTTATTTAACTTTGTATAAATTAAATTACATATATTCTGACTTAATCTAATTTTTCAATAACCATTATAAATAATTAGTTGTAATATCTCATATAAATATCTATAAATCATTAATACAATATAAAGTTGAAAATTAGTATTTCAAAGCATTACTTTACATTGCACAACAACACGTGTAAATTGGGTTTAATTAACTATTTGTAAATAAGTATAGTGAAGATTGATTTATTGATATTTGTTTTTAATTAATTAATTAATTAGCCATATATGCTCTTATTCTTCAGGCCACAAAATCATATCATGATGGAACTGTCCAATGTATCCACCAAAATCAAAGAGATTCTGGCTTCCAGCCTCCCACTACTAGGTTGGCTTAATATTTTAGAGTTAATTTCACCAGTTCCTTATTTTTTGTGGCAATTCTAAATTTAGTCTCAGACTATTATTTTTGCTATTTTACATTTCAGACTATCATTTTTTGGACACTTTTGGTTCTTCTTATGATTTTTTCTATTTTTAGTAAGGACACGTCTCTTCATATTTTTTTTTTGTTATTTTTTTGATTTCAACCGGTTTAATTGATTTAGGACTTTACTAAAAATCGATTGAAAAATATGGTTACTAAAATAAGAGGTTACCTAAAGTCCTAAACCAATTAAACCGGTTGAAACTAAAAAAATAACAAAAGACAAATAT
Organism: Ipomoea nil; assembly: GCF_001879475.1. NCBI lineage: Eukaryota > Viridiplantae > Streptophyta > Magnoliopsida > Solanales > Convolvulaceae > Ipomoea > Ipomoea nil. The sequence goes on along the minus strand of NW_017617502.1, from coordinate 3,576,826 downwards.
GAAGTGACAAAAATGCCCTTACTAAAAATAGAAAAAATCATAAGGACCAAAAGTGTCCAAAAAACGATAGTATGAGATGTGAAATGGTAAAGACAATAGTCTGGGACTAAATTTAGAATTATTATAAAAAACAAGGGACCTCTGGTAGAATTAACTCTAATATTTTATTTTAATATTTAGCTACGAAATGAAATGTTTATGATTATAATTATATGAATATCATATAATTTCTAGTGCATATGAAGTTTTTATAAATTGACTGTAAAAGTTAAACTTTGTTATGCAAACAAATAATCCTTAATTTTTCTAATTAAAATGATTAATTAAATCCAAAATTATAGTACTTTGATTAAATAGATTTTACCAAAAATAATGAGATTAATTATTATTTTGTGTATGCAGAGGCAAAAAGGGCAGAAGAAAATTATCATGCATTGTTACATGCGTTTGATAATTCTTCAAATGTTTTGGACGTTCTTAAATTAATATTTAATATCAAAAATAATAAAGAGAAGCCAATTTGGTACCACCATTTGTTCAATGTATGTATAATAAGCATTTGTTCTTACTTATCTTATACTACACCTGATTTAATGACCTCCAAATATCTTTTATATTAGTATTTTCCAGGACCAAGGGGATTAGATGAGTTTGAAGGAGAGGGAGTGCTACTGCTAATATCATCCCACAAACACTTACCCTTTTATGCATATTTTGCGGCGCCCACAACAGCGAAGGTGATTTGGGTTCCAATTATAAATGATCTGGATGAGCATATACAAATGCCCGATGAATTCTCCTACAGATGTTATCTTGTATTGGATCCACAAAAATGGATTGCACCAGCATTTTTAAGATTTCTTAAAAATAAGTGCTTCCCAACTTTTCAAGTTGGGGGTGACCCTATTGTCATTTCATTGGACAAACATGGAAGATTGGTTCATTCTAATGCACTTCACATGATATTCACATGGGGAAATCAACTTTCTGAATGGACAATAATGGGATCAATAGGTGGTATAATTCCTTCATTAGAAAATGAGTTAAGGGAAAGGACTTTAGGTGCTGACCGTGTGATTGATGACATTGACAAACAAATACATAATTTTGCAATAGAAGTCCGCACCAAGGTCCATGATTGGATGAACGTTATCGAGAAGAAGATAAAAAGTTCGGTATGTCTATCTTATAATAAAACTATTACTCACTTATTATATGTACATGTATATCTTTATTTATTTAGAAAAAAATTTCACTAAATTTATACTTTTAGAATTCAACCATTTTATACAAATACAATAATATTTTATATATTCATCAGTTTCGTTCATACAATTACACGCGTGAGAGGGAACAAGAGCTTTGGCTTCAAGAATCTTGGAATCTTAAGCTTGTAGTAGGAGCGAGTAAGTACTTGGTGTACAAAAACAGGCTAACCGAGTGGGTAAGTAATGAGCCCTCAACTTGAATTCTAATTAATTAGTGGCAATTAACTACTGATCATTATTATGGGGTCCATAGTATCAAATAATATACATTTAATACATAAATAATGTTTTTTTTTTGAATACTAATACATAAATAATGTAATTTTAGTATATTAAAAATATACATGTTATTTCTTTAAAAAAATGTACATGCTATTAAAAAAAATATATTATTTGAGTACTGAAAGTACATTATTTTATATAATATACATTCAATATACGAATAATATACTTTTTGTTATGATTCACATAATGCTGTGTGAACCATCCTCCACAGAATAATTTGCCCTCACCAACTAAGCTAAGCTAAGCCTACTATATACTACAATTCAATTATCTTAGCTTGTACGTCTCCTCTTGCTTATAAGAAAATTACTACTCCGTATTCAATATTTAAAAAAAAAATAAAATAAATGAACATTCAATTAAGCATTATTTAAACATTATATTGGTCTATGTATATATATTTTTTTTTTGAACAGATTTATGATGATGAAAAGTACACTCTTTTATGCGGAGGGAATAAAATTAAACAAGTTCAAAAATTTGTACTTAAGGTACAAGAAATTCGTTCCAAATTTCAAATGGATATAGAAGTTGTTTACATTGGAAGAAGAGGAAAAATGATTGATGAAGATGGGAGCAGTGCATGTGATGATGTATTTGACCTTGATGATTTTAAGATATTTTGGGCTCAACTTTATGGCATGGCCTCATCTAGGATCCAATATTTAAATAAAGTTGGACTTGATGAAAGGAGTGATGAAATTTTGCAAGGACTCAGAAAATTATTATCTTATGAAGATGAATGTACAACAATTGGATCATGGGCTTTGTTGAGCAAAGGGAAAAGAATAATTGGATGTGATATGGGAGACAAAATGTTAGAAGTGTTGAATGAGTATGAGAAATGGAAGAACAATGCACATGCCAATGATTTTGAACAAGCATTCAAGGATTACTATGAGATGCTTAATACTTCTTCTTCTTCATCTTCTTCCAATCAACACTCTTATTATTGTGCTCTCAATCACCCATCTAATTTGGACAAAATTTCAGAGACGGTGTCATGCCCTCAATGTAACCACAATATGCATAAATTTGTCACTTTTTCATGTTGTCATGATCCGCCTGATTATTTATACTACTAGAGTTTGTGTTCTACTTGCACTGGTTGTTAGAGTTGTTGTAGTAGTCTACATGCATGTATTATGTTTGTACTTGTACATTCATGGTTGTAATATTATTCATTGAATATACATACAAATTAAACCTTTAATTTGTTCACGTTTTCAATTTGGTGGGATTTTTAACTTCCACATTTTTGCCCATTTATCAAATGCACATGGGCTATCATAAAAGTCCCCCATAATATTCCTATAGGCATTTTTAACCGTATAAATTTCATTTGGATCTCCCTTCCAATACCAAGAGTCTTCGTAGGTCGGGCTTACTAGAATTTTAGTGATCCGGTTTCCATTAGTTCCTTTGTTATTTGCTCCCATTTTTTAATTTTCATAGCTTTTTTGGGATTTTAACTTTTGTATTTAGGTGTATGCGCATCAAGAACGTAAAGGGAAAGAGCATGTGCTGAACGTGCAACTAGTTGGCTCACTACCACAGTCCGAATTGTCCCAAAATGTAGAATATAGAGTTGTAATTTCATTTTTTTCACTTGAACCATTACTGTAAACAAAATGTATTTTTTTATCCGTTGAATAAAATAACCGCCCTAACATTATGATTTTAAAATCAACAAGTGAATTGGTATTTAGGTTACCCATGTGCATGTATGTGTGGTAGTCTTTGCATAAAACAAATCCGACAGCGTACATGGCCCACCCTGTGCGACTGCACACACACGCACACACATCCCATTACATTCAGGTCGGCCAACCAAACAACCCAAATAAAAACCGAACAACCAATAACCTCAACTTACGCACACGATATGCACATACTCATGTTCGTCTACGCACCCTCCACCAAATCTAACATCATTCTAAGTTGTTATCAAAATTCATGACGTTCTACACTTTCATAAATCTGTACCACACGCACACACATCCCATTACATGTAGGTCGGCCAACCAAACACCCAAAAAAAAAAAACAAAAAAAAAACAAAAAAAAAAAAAAAACCTCAACATACACACACGCTATGCACATACTCATGTATGTCTATGCATCCCCCCTACATATGCACACACCAATACATGCATGCATACAACCACAGCGATATGCACAGACTAATGGCCGTCTACGCACATAGCAGTGCACGAAGATCCATACGCATCATATTATTATTTAATAATAGCTCCTTTTTATAGTATAATGCAATCACCAACATACAATGACGCACACAGCATAATTACAAATACAAAACAATTTCAAAGTTCGTGCAACCATGGGTGCCAACAGAAAACTAACCTAAATCGAAAACATACAACCCACTCAAAACAAGTAGTACGCACTTACTTCTATACACTAATGCACACGCCGACACATAATTGTTAGTCCGTCCAACTCCACCCCCACCCACCCACCCCAAAAAAAAAAACACACACACAATCATCATCATATGCACACGCAAGAACACGTAAATGCACATACTTGTGCTGCTACAAACCATATCTGAAGTGTGCTTCGTCGTTGTTTCTACAATCCCACCCGTTCGTTTTCACCCCAACTCTTGTTCACGCGATATTCAGATCAACAACGTTTGTAAATAATTTAAAGTATTGATTTCCATTCATAATCTCCCTAATATAATGCTTAAGATTCCAATTCAATTATATCCATAATTAAACATAGAACTACAATTACTATTCAATCCTTTTAATTGCGGGTGGACTCACATTAAGCATTACATTGGCGCACTTTAAGTACACAACAAACGCACATTAAACACAAACAAAATATATTCAGAACACAAATTCACGCACCTTAAGTACAAAACTCACGCACCTTAAGCACAACCCTCACACACCTTAAGCACAAAACTCACAAACATTAAACACAAAAACGCACGCACCTTAAGTTTTAACAACAACTCACATTAAGTACAAAACTCACGCACATTAAGTACAAAACTCACGCACCTTAAGCACAAGACTCACGCACCTTGAGCACAAAACTCACGCACATTAAGCACAAAACTCATGCACTTTTGATAGGATATACGTCCGATCGCTCGGTTCCAACTACCGACCGACGTTTCGCGTTGCTTATCACTAGTCCATCCTGCCCCGACCCGTCAGCCTTCTCCCGATCGGCTCTGTTTGACCGACCGATTACTCTTGTTCGCTTGTGCGTATCCGCATTACTCCAATCCACGTGTCAACAACAGTGGATGCCAGAAGAACAGTTCTTAGCTAAAGACACGTATGTGCAACGTGGTCATCATGCCGGTAGCCCGGTTTGTGTTCCCCCCTTCGTGCCTATAAGTAGCTGTAGTCACAGTAGCAAGGGGGGACTTTTGGACAGAGAGGAGGAGACCCTTGAGAGCTTCCCGATTGCCACTTGGTCAGGCTTAGAGTTAGGTCGTCCTACTGATCTGTGTATTAGTACTATCAAATTTAAAGTTTCAACAACAACTCACATTAAGTACACACTCACACACATTAAGCACACAACGCATGCACGCACCTTAGGCACAAGACTCACACACATTAAGCACTACACACTCACGCACATTAAGCACAAACCTCACGCACCTTAAGCACAAGACTCATGCACATTAAGTACAAAACTCACGCACATTAATCATCCGCACAACCGCACGGGAAGCATTCACCCGCACTGAAAGTTATATATATATATATATATATATATATATATATATATATATATATATATATATATATATATATATATATATATTATTTATTTATATAAGGTGATGTTATAATGAAAACTTCTCATTCCACGAGAACTTGTACATAAATGCATATAAGCATCTACATAAATGCACAATTTTGTGCACAATGCACAAAATCTTTCTTCGAATAGTTTGTGTGCATTTATATAGACAATTGTGTACATTCATGTTAGTTTACACGTTCTCACACGAAGAATAGTTCTTATTTGATCATTAATCTATATATTAAAAGAAATAAAACCTTTTTTAATGTCTAAAACACTAATTATTAAAATTTACCTTTCCCTTGTTACTAATATTTGTTTATTACACTGGAATAATTTAGTTTCACGTAAAATTGCATTAATCTCTTATGAAATTTTGGTTCCCTACATGTTCTTATTTCAAACTACTCAGTGCTCGATAATAACTGAATCGAATTTGAACCCGAATAACTCACAAATATGACTCACACAGAACATGTGTTGACTTAGTTAAGCAACACAACTATAATATCTAAACATCTTTTCCAATTTCTCAGATTTGCAAAATCTTTAAAGATCATTTTCATCCAGTTGCTTGTATGCTGCCTATATATTTCTCTACGTAATAATAATACAGTAATATAATACGCTAATTCCAGTTCTTACATGGATGTACAAAACCTAGCATGCTACTTGCGAGAAGAGATGGAGTGGTGACCACCCGAGGACGCTATCCCATTGCTTGCAGAATTATCGTCAGTTTTTACCCTCCGATAGAACAAAACGTAAGCAGCAGCAGACTTCACGTCTTCTTCATTGATTGGAGATATGTGGCTGTCATCAAAATTGTACCACCTATTTTCATCCAGAAGCTGCAAATCATTGAAGCCACAAAAGTAAGTTCTCTAGAATATATCTGGACATGAAAACTCATTCTTGTGGTGAAGAGAATCAATAAAAATCCAAAGAGAACACTTTTGTTTACATATAAAATAGTATACAACATTCTGAACCGTGATTATGAATAGGTTATTCATAAGGCTGTCTAAGACTTAAACGTATAGTGGTAGGGTACACATGTTATTTTTTTGGGGTGACGAGGGAAACCAGCAGCCCACTACCCAAGGGTGTACACTGGGTAAACCCTGCCTTGTGACTAGCGGGCAAAGGACTACAAGGAAGTAAACTAGCCTAGGTTGCCCATAGCTGACCGACTCAAACCAAGAAGGCTGGGATTTGAACTTGTGACCTTGTGGTTACAAGTTTGTATCGTTAGACAACTTGGCTGGGGTTACCCCCTGGGTACACATGTTATTGTTTACCTTGATATGTGCTGTGTAGTGCCCACTTCCCATGCCACCATAATGATTTGTTAAGGCATAGAGTTCATAAAGCTGCCGTTGAGAGTTGTTTTTGTTTGCTACATACTTTGTCACGTCAAAATCATGGATGGGAAAATTGACAAACGTTTCCAGCTTATGTTTCATTGACCTGCTGTATGAGAACCTTTTAAGGTGAATAACGAGCACTTCAGGTAGCCTCCAAAGGTCAAGCTTCTTGCTTGCTTGTCGTCGCTCCTTGCACTGAGGACAATACCTTCAACATTTTTGGACAAATAATGAAAAAAATAGTGTCATTAAGATGAGGAGCATTATATTAGTATCTGATGGTGTAGTCCTGTAATTAAAAGGAAGAAGAAGAAGAAGAAGAACCCACCACATATCTTCAGGCACCAGAGGCTCTTCACGGAGAAAAGCTTCCAAGCAACTGTATAATGAAAGAGGTTCAGTACGAGCTTTCTTTGTGACTGACCCGTATTTTGTTACTTCCGGCAAGTTCTCAAGGTAGTGAGTATCATAATTTTCCAAGAGCTGTTGTGGCCAATCGATAAATACCAGTATAGACTTTGATGAGGAGGACACTTTAACCGCCTTATCTTCTCCAATGGTTAGGTCTATACATGCATTATTTTCATCAACCAGCTGCAAAGGTAGTTTCTCATTGGTATCGGCAACACCGGAATCTTTACATGCTTCACTAGTGCCAGTGGCACTGGAAGAATTAGATGCTGCTACTGATGTCTTGGCACTAGAGAAATTGTAGTATCCTGGATTTTCTGTTCTTAACATTGGTGAGAGCATTTTGTAAACAATTGATTGTATGTCACCTCTCGTAATAATATCATCACATGAGATTGGTGAAACAAGAGGTGTTCCGTAAGGCTTCCAACCCACACTGCTCTGAGAAATACCAACTTCACTGAAAAGAAGAAGGCAATGCTTAATTAGGAATGATATTCATGCACCAAGCAATTTGAATAACGGGCACCTACGAATTATTTTCCTTACACAAAGACATGCTAAACATGACTAGCACACATGACCAACCTATCTGAATAATACTCCGTATAAATTAAATTAATTGAAAATGCACTCAAATTATTTTTTTGTACACAAAAGCATGCAAAATCGGAGAAAAGCTAGAAAGCTTATAACAAGCACACAATTATCTGAAATTAAGATAACCATTTGTTGATGAAAGAGAAGAAGATAACAAAAATTTAAGGGCACCCCTGATGATGCAGCCCAAATGCTTCTTTCTAAAAGCTTCTAATAAAAGGAAATTAAACCAGCTAGTAGTCTATCCAATATTCTGTCATGACATCGCAAACAGGAGAAACAAATGCATATATGTCTCAAAACCAGAAGAAAGTCATTATGTGGTCCACCATAATAAAAGAACAAAATACCCCTACCGCTCTTCACGCCGATGAATCAGTTGGAGAAATTTTGAGCTTTTCACCAATTTAGGGATCTTATAGACCGCAAGGTGGTCATCATCTTTTATAGAAGATAAAGATATCAGAGGGTCTTCCAAGTACCGATGAATCAAGTGGCCTCGTATCTACAAACAACAGAAGACAAAGAAGTAAACCTAAATAGAGATGATTGACATTCTTTGAAAGAATAAAAGATTATAAAATAATGGCAGTAGTAACCTCAGCAAGCAAGAACTTCTCATTAGGCTTTAAAGAACAAGCATTGGCAAGTGCCTGGATCAAGTCCCTGCAACGTCCCTGCTTTGGCACTGTGACCGTGCAAGCTGATGGTAGTGCACTTCCATCACAAGTGAATATTGTCACCGTCATACTTCGGGTGGTGGCAGATTGCAGTGGCAGGGAAAGGTACATGAATGGATCGAATGTAACAGAGACTTTATTACATACAGGACAAACAAGAGTCGACTTGTACTGACCCTGTGAAATGGGGAGGGCACTCTAGCTTAGAATATTGACTTAATTAAAGTTGGAAAAAATTTGCAATTTCTGAAATTCAGACTCAGTTCTGAAAATAAAGAACACACAATAAAAAGGCCAAATTCCAAATAATTTTTCTAAGAGAGTGTTCCTATTCCTAATTACTTGCCTTTGCCAAGCACATCCTATAATGAAAGCTTAATGGCAAGGTAGAAGATTGAATTTCAGTGTCTTAGTTATATAGTAGAGAGTATATGTCAGTGTGTCTAAATAGTTCACTCACTTGGCATACATCCACAATGATTGAATCATTACGAGCAATGTGATTTGCCCAGTACTCATCAGCAACTTCTTCATCAGGCCGACCATCTGCATCTTTTGATTTTATATAGGGTTTGTGTTTGACACGATTCAAGTCCTCATGAAGTCCATCTAATAGAAATGCAAGAAGTTCCTACAGAATTTTAAAAAAAAAAAAAAAAAACCATGTAAAAGATGTTTAGCATATACATACAAACTGAAATAATTTTTACATAGGTTATACACCTTAGAATCATATCTCAATGTTTCTCTTCTCTTTTATATGCATTATTACCTGAGAATCATGCTGATTATAACCACTAAATTGTGGTGCAAAACGAGCAAGCTTTGTCTTAAATGGACGTGGGGCTACAGGAGTGCGCCCTGGTGCCCACAACTTCCGGAGCAAATCACCAAATGCTAAAGCCAGCTCACCCTGTGTATTGGTTAGAAGAGTAAAGATAAGAAAATTTATGAAGCTGCATATTTACAGTTAAGAAGATTTTCTCTGCAAATACATGATAGTCCCTCTGCAAAAGTAGGTTTGGCCATGGAAAACCTTACTTGATTATATAATTATACAATCTCTGGCAGCCTATCATGAGCTTGGGATATGAAATAAAGCCTTTGCATAAACATGGGTATATGAAACTCACCACCATCCCCAAAGGATTCTGCTTGTTAATCTCTTGATAGTAATCTTCTCGAAAGTACCGTGCAAATTCTGGTGTATGAACCAGACACTGTATTGCACTGTTCATAAAGCATGTATTTCCAAGATTTAACAACCCAGTAAGACCACAAGCAGATCCCCTAGTACTAACACCACTAGTTCCATATGTCTTCTCTGTCTCCCTAACTGGAGAAGCCAAGCTCTGCAACTGAGACAACTCAGCATTGCCATTTCTAGCTGAACCCTTGCTTGCAGAAAGGCCTCCAGCAATTGAAAAATTTAACTTAGAAGGCTCGACGTGACCCGTTATTGTTCCATTAGGTGCAGATCCATTATCATGAATGAAACCCGCACCACCACCAGCATTATTACTAACAACCTCCACTAAGATCTGTGCTTCAAGTGGTCACATACAAGAGAAGGAGAAAAAAGCATCATACTCAAGTTGATTAAATATTGAAATGACTTAAAAGGGGATAAAGGTTTTCAGGGTTACTAGACAATTGGTCCATCATTCACATTTACACATGATTGGTCAAAATAATATAACGTCAATCAAAAGAGCACACTTTGAATGGTAAACTAAAAATTGTTCTCATATTAGCTTTATAAAACTTTTCCATGCAGATGCACACAGTCTGAAGACGAGTCTTCCACATCACCCTGTCTCTATTTTCACAAAAAGAAAAGACAGCACATCAGGGAGAAAAGGATAGCTAACAACTCAAAACACATACATAGACATCATTCTAGCTGTTCACAGACATTCAACTTGGACATAAATGATAAGAATGGCTTTGTGGATGGATCAACAGGCATCAATTTAAATGTGGACCTAACTTTCTGATGCAAAACTGATTTCTTTAGCAGAGATAATAGTTGTCAAAAAAATTAAATGTTCTTAAATAAAGAAACCCACATCCTGATCCATTTGAATATTTGCATCATCCAGTGTCTTTTCCATGTCATTCATCAAAGCATGCTTTTGATGGCTAAAGTAGTCCCATATGCACACCTGCAACACAAAGAAACTATTGTAAGTAGTAGAAACATAATTTGTATTATTGGAGACAAATGAAGATGCAAAGCATAAGGCACACTGATGAAGACTTTACTTGCTCTGGATTAAGATTAAAGATTTTTGAAGCTTTTTTGTGTAGTTCTCCAATTGTCTCCTGCTCAAAAGAAAGAAAATAAACATTTTGAATCCTGTAGTAAACTGAGTATGTAAGATCAACAATGTTATTCCATTCCTTCTTGCTCCTGTTGTATTTTCTTTGTTTTCATATTCATTGTTGGAGTAGGGAGTGAGTTTAAGCAAATGTAAGTTGATACTGCTAATTCATACTTTTTTACTTATCCTTATGGTAGAGCACTCATCATTTGGCATCAGATGTAATTGGAGACGTAGAGGATAAACTTCTACAGCCAATTCTGTTTGCGAGAGCCCTGAGCTGATTACTTTTCGAGCCAATATAGGACCGCCTCCATACCTAAACCAGGTAAACAGCTTTTAGGATTCCCCCATAGTGACATAATCTAAGCAGAATAAACTTCAAAATATTTCAAGTTAATCTTAGCAATTAGAAATCAATAGAGTGATTCTCATATAGCAAGCACTAATTAAAGAAGGATATGAAGGAAAATCATCCACAGTCCACCAATTAAAAAAGCAATGTATTTGAGGACTCTTGTATGATTTATCACATTTTAGTAAGAATAACTGCTAGACATATGTGTAAACTGAACTGCAGTTTTTTGTACTCTTTATTTCATAAGGTGTACATTAGATAAACTGTTGAGATTAAAGACTTCTCTAATGTAACAAATATTTGAACCTGAAGTTCTATCCTGTCATGGTTGAAGGGGCAAAGAAGTGGCGAATGATAGCATGCGAGTGATACAGCAAAACCATTTCCATTAGCTACTAGGATGCAAGTGATATGATCTGTAAGAGGCCAATAAATCAAAAGAAACAATCCCATGTTTCTTAAATAATCTCACTTATTTAGTTATTTTGAGAACTTTATTCTCCCAATATGAAGTTAAAATTGTGACAGAAAAGTCATGCATTTCCTAAACCAGGCAAGCAGTTTTTAGGATTCCCCTATAGTGACATAATCTAAGCAGAATAAACTCCAAAATAGGGATTATATTTCAGGTTAATCTTAGCAATTAGAAATCAATAGAATGATTCTCATATAGCAAGCACTAATTAAAGAAGGATATGAAGGAAGATCATCCATGGTCCACCAATTAAAAAAGAAATGCATTTGAGGACTCTTGTGTGATTTATCACATTTTAGTAAGGATAACTGCTAGACATATGTGTAAATTGAACTGCAGTTTTTTGTACTCTTTATTAAGGTGTACATTAGATAAACTGTTAAGATTAAAGGCTTCTCTAATGTAACAAATATTTGAATCTGAAGTTCTATCCTGTCATGGTTGAAGGGGCAAAAAAGTGGCGAATGATAGCATGTGAGTGACGCAGCAAAACCATTTCCGTTAGCCACTAGGATGCAAGTGATATGATCTGTAAGAGGCCAATAAATCAAAAGAAACAATCTCATGTTTCTTAAATAATCTCACTTGTTTAGTGATTTTGAGAACTTTATTATCCCAATATGAAGTTAAAATTCTGACAGAAAAGTCATGCATTTCCCATTTTCCCTCCCCTCCCCCCAAAACCACCCCCTGCTCATGTTAGGAAGGGCAGCCTGAAGCTGTTAGGACAGAGAAAATCTTAAAGATGTACTTGAAACTACAACTTATATCATCTAGTCTAAGAAAACTGAAGATGCTTATATACCATGTGTATAATTGATTCCAGACTTCCTGAGGAAGCAATATATAATCAGTGCCTTCTACTAGAGTATCACGGAGCTCAATTCCCATCACAGAACTTTCTGATGTTGCTTCATATATAATGTCAGAATTATCAATACTTGAAGGCCTTTTCAGAGCACAATACTCAGAAGCAGATCCATCATTCAAACTATTAATCTGGTTTTGATTGACATATTCAAGCCATTCATGCCACCACCTGTACAGAAAAAGTGAGAAGTAGATATATATTAAAGACTATATAACCATGTTTTGGATGTTAACATATACAAATAAGGCAAAAAGGACCAATCTTTCAGAATTCTGCATATGAACTTGCACTAATTAGCAACTGTCTTCTCCCAAAACATAATTACAAAAGACTTGCCTACTCTCCGAATCCGATGAACTTTATTTCAACATATGTCATAATTTTCTGAAGTGGGACTAAAGTTTGAGCTGCATAAAACTCAGTGTTTTTCATAATTAAACATAGTGGAGGGTTTCAATGAAACAAAAACCTAGAAGTCAGATGTAAGCCATTACAAGTAGCAAATCAGATATATCAATCTCGTTCATCATATTTTCCTTTCAATAAAAATGATAAAGATCATAATTTTCTGTTTATTATAAAACATATAGTACTCCTGGTATTTTCTTGAAGACTGAAAGAGAAAAGGCTCTTGATACTAAGGGGCACCAATTGAACCCTTGCCCACCGACTAAAACCCTCGTTGCTTCTCAACCAAACATATTTTTGGGAAAACAAACTGCTTTCATCATCACACAAAAAAAGATTATGAATAGAAAACATGAATGGAAACCCTAGAAAAATGCTGCTGCAGAGTTTTTAGATTTATCTGAGAAAAAAAAAAAAAAAAAAAAAAGACATAAATTTGCATAGTTACCACCTCTGAGTGATTAAATAGAATGTATCGCCTTCTTTGGTCTGAGCTTCCGCGGAGATTGAAATGTCTCTAATACACAGCTTCTCTTCCTCTGGTGTCAGCTCCGATTTAACTTCCGGCATCTCCTGGAGCCGCTATCTTCCTTACCTCAGTGACGAGTAAATTTAGCAAAAAATAAATAAAATTCAGGGTATTTGGGACTGAAAGTTTTGGTTTCTTCACATAAATTAGGTTTCAGTACTCTACTCTCTAGTGCCTGGGGAGAGAGAGAGAGACTGGAAATTTTTGCTCTAAGAAACGGATTTGGATTATTGCACACATTAATAATCCCTTCCCTTTGCGGAAAATATAAATTTAAGAAGAAAATGCGGATGAAATCTTTGTTTGTGTAAAAGCTCCTTCTAAAATAAATTATTTATGGGTTTTGTACTTGAAGAATGCTGCGTTTCTCAAATATTTTCCTTTGAATATTATTCTGATTTTTTTTTTAATATTATTAACTTTGTTACAATGTAATATATGTTCATATCTACTTTTTTAATCTTTTGAAACACAAAGAGTCTATACTTCCCTAGTCCACTAGAACTTGAACACATGACCTCCCATTTTAAGAGTCACAACATGTAGTAGACCACAAGGTCATTAACAAATATTATTTATTTAATTTCACATAATTAACATTGTTTTTTTTAAATCAATTAAAGATGAATACTTAACAATAAAAATACCAATTTGACTCGTATATTATGTTCTTTTGATTATGCTACTTATCTATGTAAAATATAAAAGCTCACTCAGCAGCACCTTGATCTGCTCCCTCTTCAGCAGCGAACAATGGCGTCGTGGGCAAGCTCCTCTTCCCCAACTCCGGCGACTTTTCCTCCTCGACAGCAGCCACCACCACCACCACTCCCTCTCTCGTCGACAACAACAAACCGGCAGAATCAACAAAAGGCAAATCTGGTGCAACACCACCACCGTCTTCTTCCTTCACGCCTCACTTCTCCTTCGTCTCTCTCTCTCTTTCTCTCTCTCTCGACCACGACAAACAAAGAGATGAAAGCAACAGTGGTGATGGTCTTTGACGAGCTCGAGCTTCTCCTCTCCGACGAACTGTTGCGACGAGTGGCGTTGGGCAGTGGCGACGAGCAACAGTGACGACCCTCTCTGGTGACCCCTGTTTTCCTTGTGAGCAGGGCTGAGCAGCGGCAATGGATTCGACGGTGGTCTATCGATAACCTCCTCTGTTTGGCGATCCAGTGTGACATGTTTTCCCCGGTGAGGAGGTGGCGCGGCAGCTTTCACCTTCGGCCTTCTATTTATGTGCGTATGTTTAGAAAAAGAAATTAATTTAGTGGGAGGGGGGTAAAATAGGAAATAACAACTTTAGGCTATTCTTGAGAACTTAGAAATAGCCTAATACCAGGGGTGCCAGGAATCTCTATTCCCCTTGCAAGGGAATAGGTCATTCCAAGGAACAATGTTCCTGGGAATAGAAGATTTTACCAAACAACGGAATAAGTCTATTACTAAAAATGATATTCCATTTCAGGCCTATTCCGCGAACCAAACGTACCATAAGACCTTTAAAATATTTATATCTCGTTAGCACTAAGCTACTTAAACATTTTTATTTTATATGTTAACAAATAATATAGTTAATATTTATCTGAGTATGTAAAACATCTCATATTCTTAGGGCATCCCCAAAAGAGAATTTTGGGGAGATTTTGGAATTGTTAAAAACATGGTGCTTGACTTTCTACAAATGTGAAGGTGAATTTTTTTTTAGGGGTTCTTACTCCTGCAAATAAGAATTCTTACTGGTCCCACTTGCAGAGATAAAAGATAGCAAAAGAAGTTGCAGAGGCACTTGCTCTGCACGCTCCAGCTGGGTGCGTGAAAGGGCTATTTTTAATTTTAATTTTTTAATTTTTCATGTCAGGCTTTTTTTCCTTCCCTTGTTCTCTTCCCTTTACCCTCCCTCTCCTACATGGCTATGACAAAATGTAACAAAAATACCTCACTATTGAGGTTGCTATTAATTCACTTGCTCATGCTTCCTCAAATAAAGAATGTGAGCAAAAATAAGGAATATTTGATATGAAAATATTCGTAAATGTTATGTAATTTGATTAATCTAGCATATCAAAAGCAATCAACTTGATATATATCTTAGGGATAAATAAATAAATAAATAAATATATATATATATATATATATATATATAGAGGATATTATAGTAAATTGATCCATATAACTTAAAATATTTCCATTAACCAAACAAGATAATATTATATTCCACAATCTAAACCAAACAAATAAGGTTATCTTACATTCTCAAAACCTCACATTACATTTGATTTGAGATATATCCTTATCCCTGCAAATCTCTTTCACTTTCAAAAATGAGTCTCACTTCCACATAGGGGTGTAAATGAGCCGAGCAGCTCGGTCAAAGCTCGACTCGAGCTCGGTCAAAATCAAGCTCGAGCGGCTCGTTTAGTAATCGAACTCGAGGCGAACCTAGATATTCTAGGCTCGTGGCTCGTCGAGCCACTCGCGAGCTATATAATATAAAATATATATAATACATAATATAATATAATATAATAATATATAAAAATAACAATTATAAATTAAAATTTTAAACTCAAAATCCCTAAAAGATTTCTATTATTTATGTATGGATAAAACGAAGTAGTTTGAATTTTAAATCAAAAGTATTAAATAGGTCAAATTCAATGTCAAAATCGAGTTCGAACTCGAGCAATCGAGCTGCTCGAGCAGCCCGAAATTACCAAGCTCGAGCCGAGCCTCCATTAACGAGCTCGGCTCGGCACGTTTACATCCCTACTTCCACATCATCAAATTTGCAAATCATTTACTATTCACCCTATATCCTGCAAATCCAATCAACTTTTAAAAGTGGTCCCAATTTCACATCACTTTAAAAAATTAATATATTTTTCTCAATAATTATTATTTTCTCTTAAACATTATTAATTTATTTCAATATATAAATTACATTTAAATATTAAAAATAACAAAAATGAAAATCCAAAAACATAATTTTTTATTTAAATTACTTTTAAATATTAAAAATAGCAATACTAAAAATCTAAAAACGTATTTAAAAAAAAAATAATTTAAGAAATTATTCGTAGTATATATGTATATAACTAAATGTAAATTATACTACGATTTGAATTGTAAAACTAGACCTCAAACGCAAAATAGTTGTACGATAAACAAATGAAGAAATTATTAGATGAGTAAGTATAATGAAATTAATTTGTATGCATTGTATCTATAAATGAATGAAAATTTATGTACTATTTTGATATATTATTTTATTAAAAATTTTTATTACATATAAATAAAGAATCAATTTTTTAAAAATAAAAATAAAAATAAAGCAAACAAAATAAACAAACAAACAAAAAAAAAACTGTACTCAAAAGATAAACAAAAGAAAATAAAATAAAAAAAAAACAAAACAAAATAAATTTAAAAAAAAAAAAAAAAAACAAACAAACAAACAAAAAAATGAGGTACCAAACGGATTGCAAATTTGAAATCCTACTAAGCATAAAAAAATTATAAATGTTTATTAGAAATTCCATCTTACTTTGCCAATCTCATATTTGTGGGGATAATGGCAGTCTAAGAAAAAAAATGCTAACACAAATTTATTAAATTTGTATACACAATATTTTAAAAAATTACAACGTAGGATCATTTAAATTTTTTTTTAATAATATATCAACATATATACTTTATATAGCTAAAAGTTCAAATTAAACTATTAAAATAACATTTACATCTGTATAAACATGTTCAAATATTATAACTACCAATTAATACTTAACTAAACACAAAATTTTAAAAGTTTAGAGTCACAAAATACAAATGTTTAAATTTTGTTTTTGCCAATAAGCTTGAGCTAAGTCTTGTGGGAGTACCCAAAAAAATGTGTTCGGAAAACCAATGACCATGATGTATTTTTTACTATACAGTGTAATGACATCTCTATTATCATTCTGAATGGGTAAATCACAAGATCGAATCTCGGTGGTGAGACATTAATTTTATGGACGAAAAAGCATTGAAAAAGTATATAACAGATACTACCTTATAAATAATCAAATTTATTATTATTATTTATTTAATGAGTTTTATTGTTTTTTTAGAAAAGAAAGAAAATAAATGGTAAAACACAAGTGTTATGTCACTTAAAAAAAAAAACAAAAAAACAAAAAAAAAACCCTATAATGAGAGACTGAAACATTGATGAGTGATGAACAAAACAAGGTTGGAGTCTGATAGAAATTACAGATCAAAGAAGCAAATATAGAATGAGATTTTCTCCTTCAACAATTTACAGTATCCACTACTTCCTCCTTCCTATGCTATAACAACACTAACTGTATTCACATTCTACATTTAACTAATCCTAAACATACCCAAACAAGGAAAACCAAATTACTGCTGCATTGCATTGCATTGCCTAAAAATGAATAAATATTACACTGCAAGTTTATAACTAACTGAGGAACAGGCCGACCAGAATAGCCAGCAACTTTATTTTTTTTTTCTATCTAGATATTAATCAAAAGGGTCTTAACTCTTAACAAGAGGAGTCAGCACTCAGCACAGCAATGGCAACCCAGGCGAGGATCTCAAGATGGTTTTGGCATGGACGGTAGAGGAAGGATAGAGTTGGCAAGCTCTTCATTCAACTTCACAGGGAGCGGTGGCATCTGCTTCATTATTTCCGGTGAATCGTTCAAGCTACTGTAGATTTTAACAAGTATAAATTTAAGCATCGGAATTACCCATTCATATGCATAATTGAAACATCACACATCCAGGAAAAGAAAAAAGAGGGAAGATATGCATGACTAAAGCAAGTTAACTGACTTTCTTGAATCATGACATAAGAAGGCAGAAAAGTCATGTTTGAATCAGACCGTTATTCCAACTGTTATAATCTAAGAAAGACTGAATCCAATCAATTAGCTAGTCTAACCCATAACCTTATATAAAGACATATGTTCTCCGTGGACAACCGGACCATTTTGAATCTAACTGGTCCGGTTGACCACTTGAAATTGGGTTGGACCTACCCGGACCATTTTGAATCTAACCGGTCTGGTTGACCACTTGAAATTGGGTTGACCTACCCCTAAAATGAAAGCTCTGGACGTCACCAAAGTGGACCGAACAAGAAGAAGACTTAGGGCTTAGGATTTGACCCACTCTCCCCCGAAACGAATGAAAGCCTGGATCCAATACCATGGGTAGACGACCGGGTGAACACAAAATGGATTAAACCAAGCTCTAATACCATGTTATAATCTAAAGTTAGGTCAATCTCACTCAATTGTTGGGCTATAATGCACATGGACACCTTATAAACTCATGTTCTCTCTTATTTTTTCAATGTGAGACTCTTAAAACCAACATTCCACTATCAACATACAAAAGCCTTCTCCTTCTAATTATTATGTAAGAGAGACCATCTCTAGAAAGTGACAAACCAACATTCTTCTTTTTGCAAACATTCCTACCATTATTTTCTTTCTTGCCCCATCTCCACCCTTGGGTGATACGTGTTGTTATGCCACTAAAAGACCATGTACACAGAACTGAGAAGAAAGCTTCCCACCACTGGTCTCTAAGTGTAGATGACGAGATCCATTCATTGTCATTAATGATGCAATGTCTCATTCGCCTCTCAAAAGACATCTGGAACTAGTGTCTACACAGAAACGCACACAGAGACACATATCTGTGTATCTTTGAGTGCCTGTACATGACAAATCTCAAGCTACTGTAAACACAAATGATAGTCAAATATCTTTGAGCATCTCATTAGTAACACTACCACACCTCAAGAAGATTATGCTTCTGAATTATATCAATCTGACAATCTCTAAGGAATTTCAGGAAATGTGTGGTAAGAGCAGAATAGATGATTAACACTGAGCTACTGTTGAGTACAAATGTTGGAAAAACACATGAAACTTTGGAATGATTGTGGCTGTTGCAAACATCATTCTATGATGTGTGCAAAAGCTATGACTACGAAATTCATTTGGTGCAAAACTGCAAATTATATAACAACTAAAAATGGCCTGTTGCAAAGGACTGCTAATATGATGGAAGTGGAAAAAGCATGCATGGAGTAAATATTCGACTTACTCATGTAAGATTGTGAGGATATTATTTCGAACTTGGCAGAGAAGCCCAATATTCTCATGTATCTGCATGCAAAGAGAGATTTCAGCATCATCATTCCCAACCATGAATCATGCTTGCTGATTTGAATAACACTCCTTTCCCAACTTGAATTGTTAATACGATCAATATATTAATCAGAATCTAAACAGTCAGCATAGTAGTAGCCAAAAAGGCAGTAGGTACCATGTGCAGTGGGAGGATGTAAACAGAAAGCTCATAACAACAAATAAAAGCAGCAGGACACAACATTCTTACTAAATTGCTGTCTAACAAAAATTAGGAATGACAATACTACCCGCACCCAATGTGTTCCCCGCATCCCCGCCCCAATGGGTATTAAACTACCCGCACAGATTTGGGTAATGAGTGCGGGGATGGGGAAAATTTTTTTTACCTGTGTGGGTATGGGGGTGGGTGCGGGGGAGGTATCCCGCCCTGCACCTGCACCTGCACCCGCACTTATATATATAGAGGCTAAGGATCTTGTGAAAACAATACCATACGAGAGAAATAAGAATCAATCTCAACCTTACATCTGTAAAAATTTGACGGATCTAATCAGATTTTTTTAAAAAAAAAATGCGGTGGCATTTTCATAATTATCTTCAACTTTACTATGCAAATTTGAACACTTAAATATGCAATCTTTAACAACTAAATATGCAAACCTGGTAAATTTTATAAAATCAACGAAAAAGCTAAATTTAAATCTAAACCGTAAATGCTAGACCTTAAATAGTAAAAAGTGAACCGTTAAACCAAATAAAACCAAAAACTCATTCATAAACTCTAAAATCAAAACCCTAATTGCAATGCACTTTCGCATTTTTGTAAGTGCAATCTTTTAATACCAAATATGCAAAATGTTAATACTAAATGTGTAAGCCTGAAAAAAGTCTGAGAATTGCAGATTTTAGTGTTCAATTTTGCATAGTAAAGTTGGTGATAATTATAAAAATGAAACCACGTTTTTTTTTATTTTTAAATTTGATCTGATCCGTCCAATTTTCCAGATTTAAGGCTGAAATTGGTTCTTATTTTTCCTAAAAACTTGTTCTCATTTGATCCAATACCTATATATAATAATAATAATAATAATAATAATAATAATAATAATAATAATAATAATAATAATAATTAATAATACACGTATTATTAGTATTCACTTATTATATAAGTTTATATATCTTGTATAATTAAAAATGCATAATGAATTGAATTTCTTTATGGGCTAGTGCCTCGGAGATTCAAATGCATTAACATCTCATTGCCTTAGTTTTTCTTAATGGATTTTTATTGTGTATGCTTGTGTATGGTAACATGATGGACTATAATATGTAATCATGTGTTTGGTCCTATTGATTATTCTGGAAACAAAAAACATAGGGAGAATAATTTTGAGAACAATTAGTTCTTGTCATTGTGGTTCTTTAATCTGATTATTGTTCTAATTACAATACTTACTAACACAAACGGATTGTGCATACGTACTATAGTAATCATTGCATGCCAGGTTAATTTGGAACTAAATTTGATTAATCCATCAATATTAAAACAACCCGAATTTTTTTTAATAGTCATTTACATTGTTATTCAACAACTATCTATGTGATCATTTTTTGTTATTGATCTTTTTTAAGTGAAAAAAGTGTCAAATGGGCCACTGAACTTTTACACATTGTGCAATTGAACCATCGAACAAAAAAAGTGTGCAATTAGACCATTAAAAACTCAAAAAGTGCAAAGAACTTTTTTTACTGGTTACTTCGAAGTTTCCCTTAAATATGATGTCATAATGTCAAATTATATATAAAAAATTATTTTAATTATTATTTTTAAAAATTAAAAGAAAAAAAAAAACAAATTTTTTTTCCTTCAATTAAATTTGGTAACAAAGGAAAAACCAACATATTTTTTCCCGACTGTACCATTCTCCCAAACAATAAATTTCTGCTTAGACGTCTACTCTTCAACGTAAGACTTGGTGGCCTAAAACCAAGTGGCTTGTGGTCTACTGGTATTCGGTTGCTCTTTTATGTGGGAGGTTTAAGGTTCGAGCTTTGGTGTAGGCATAGGTTGTATATGTGGGTATCCCTTTCCTTTGTAATAAAAAAGATATGGTGGCCTAAGTGCGTAGGAACATGGTTTTGTTGTTTTTGCTTATTTGCTTAAAATAATAATTAAAATAAATATATATATATATATATATA
This sequence comes from Ipomoea nil, assembly GCF_001879475.1. Taxonomy (NCBI): domain Eukaryota; kingdom Viridiplantae; phylum Streptophyta; class Magnoliopsida; order Solanales; family Convolvulaceae; genus Ipomoea; species Ipomoea nil. The sequence goes on along the minus strand of NW_017617502.1, from coordinate 3,555,078 downwards.
TATATATATATATATATATATATATATATATATATATATATATATAAATTGACATTATGACATCATATTTAAGGGAAACTTGGAAGTAACCTGTAAAAAAAGCTATTTGCACAACTTTTGAGTTTTTAATAATCCAATTGCACACTTTTTTTGTTTGATGGTTCAATTTCACAATGTGTAAAAGTGCAGGGGCCTATTTGACACTTTTTCCTTTTTAAGTTGACTAAATTTAATTCAACATATTTAAAATGCCCTTAATTTTTTTTTTAAATGTAAAATTTTGGTGAGAGTGAAGTAATTTTTAATTGAATTTAGTCAATTTGAATAAACTGAAAGACCAAAAGTGATCAAATTAATAATTGATAATAAGAGAATATAATATTATTATAATCAAGGGATTACAAATTGAAATCTTTTTTTAAAAAGTTATTGCATGAAATAAAGTTTTATGTCTGAAGTACATTGATATGTATATGTATAATATGTTCAAACTTAAAAAAATGTGATAATTAAATTGTAGTTATAAAATTTTTATTAAATTTAAGCGTGATATTAATGACAAGAGTTGCGGGTTGGGTATTACCCGCACTCGCAAAATTCCCGTGAGGGTGGGGATGGGGTAGAAATTTCATAACCCGCATGGGTGCAGGTGTGGGTGTGGGGATTGGGGTGAGAATGCGAGTGCGAGGGCAAGGGATATATCCCCCGCCCCTGCCCTGCCCCATTGCCATTCCTAACAAAAATCATGGATCATGGATTTTCTTCTTGAAAAATAACCTTATTACATCCATGAAGGTGACTGATAACTAAAGTGACCTGAACTTGTATTCATATAAAGCATTAGTGGTTGAATTTTTGTCATTATGAAATCATTGCACAAAGTTGACTAAAACCCTGCCAAATCCTTATATTAGTAGTCTTGACATTGCTCTGGGAAAAAAATAGAAAAGATTAATTTCCTTCAATATGTGACCCACATTAAGCAGTGAACACTTGAGAACTGTCTAAAAAACAATGGCTGATGCACTGAACCTATGGAAGAAAGAATTGCTGTTTTTTTTTTTGGGGGGGGAATAATTGCTGTTTTCTGTTACCCAATGTAAAAGTCCAATCGCCAAGCAGTCATGTATGGTTTCCAAGACTTATTGTTAACACAATTAGCTATTAGAAATCCTCGAGAAAAACATGGGTGTGGGGGAGAGATTTTCAAACTAACCTTGAAGGAAGCAGCATTTGCAGAAATTTGATCCAAGGACTGGGCATTTTGCTCAAGAAGTTGCCCAGTGGTACCACCAATATCTGCAAATGCCAAAGATTGTTGAGTGAAAGCATGAAATTCCAAAATAAATAAGCTTGAGCATTAGAATATTATGTTTTGACCTTAATTCTGCAAAATAATAATGCAAGTACATTAAATTTTTTACTTCTCCTATCATTTTCCATATAGATTGGAGTTGTTAGGAGAAAGCAATGATTTGTTATCTACCAAAATTCAGAAAACAAAAGAAAAGCGTACAGTTTTTACCAAAGGAACTACAGTTTTAAGGATATATATATATAAATTTAGATTAGTGTACCATTTGGATCCAGAAAATGTACATAAAGGAAACATCGCAAAGAACTTAAAAACATTATGATATGCAGGTTCAATTGAAATCTCAAAATGCTTAATAACTATGCAAACTTTAAATAAAATTCTAAAGGGTAGAGAAGTAATCAGCAAGAAAGAAAGGGTTGCCAATTACATTTTGACATGCAAAATTGCAACAAATAACTATGATATAATAACCATATAACACATAAACCTAACCCATTTAACATGCACAATTGCAACCCAATCCTCGTATATAGTTGCCAATTACATTTTGACAGAAGGGAGAGTGGTTGGGGATAGGAGAAGAAAGGGTTTGGAGAGACAATCATGCATATCATTTTTAACACAACTTCTGCACATTCGTAACCTATTGGAAGAGTAGAAGAAGCAAATACAAACATGCCTTTGTAAGAGATGCCATCATCATTGTCCATGGACATGACAGATTGACCATAAGGATGGCCATTAGTACGATTTGAAACATGTGTAGACTTTGGCATAGAGTCGGTAACTTTTTCCTGACAAGTCAAAATAATAAAAGCAGTGTTAGTTTTCACCACTTTTACGTAGTCACTGAACATGTACAGACTCACAATAAGTAGCCAAAACAAGAGTCGAATGTGCAAATAAGGAATTACCTTTTTGTCTTTACTTTTCTTTGATGAATTTTGATCTTCTTTTCTCCGCTTGCCATTTTCCTTTTTCTGCAACAAGAAAACTTTTAGATCGGACAGTATTATTAGATAAGTAGCAGGCCTTTGCTCCACAAAAGACAGCTGTATCATCATTATGTTGAGTAATTGCCTGTTAAACAAAGAATTCCCACATCCACTATGTTCAAGATTGGTGCCACCAACTATTGGAAGGAATGGGAAAATATACACTTTAAAGTGGAAGACAGCGCAGCTTTCAGCAGTTAGAAACCATTGAGAATGAAAGGAAATTGCTGTCACGGAGATGAAGATGTGTATGGGTATAGTGTGTGAATGACCATAGAGTGCACTGATTTACTAACTTTCAAGAGTCAAATAGGCCCTCAAGCTATTTTGCAAAGCAATAATTAAGCTATCAAACAATAAAAAGATCCAATTGAATACCCAAATCTTAAAAATGGTGCGATTGGCATTTTTAAAGTAATATGTCAAAATTTGCTTATGTGGCAATTATGATTGTTAGGATTGACGTGGCTTCTTTAGCCAAAAAATTTAAAAATAAACCAAAATAAAAAATAAAAAAATCTAGCAATCCTTCATCTAAAGAAAAAAATTTTGAAAAAGTTATGGCAATGGTGTCTCCTTTGACCATGGCTCATTGCTGCCATAGCTGATAGCTGATCTCCACCATTTCTAGATCTCAAAGAGACAACAACACAACACTCAACACCTTCTTCCAGATCATCTCTTCCCGATCTGGAAGAAGGCAGTAGCAGACTGGCAGTTGTGTTATCAAATTTGCAATCTAGTTTTTATTTAAATGAATAATGTTATAATCTAAGATTGTGCCAAGGTCACTCAACTAGGCTATAATGCACATGGGCCAAACCACACTAAAAGATTGAATCCAATCAATTAGCTAGTCTAACTCATGGACTTATAAAGCCATATATTCTCTCTTATTTTTTCAATGTGAGACTCTTAACAAAAAAATAAGAAAGAGGATGAAATTTTTTTAAAAAATCTTATTAATAATTATAATGTCAAATAACCAATATTCAACTGCAGGCAAAAAAGGTAAAAAGGAGTTAATTGCATGATTTTACTAAGTTTGACTATGTAATTCGAGCTTTTCATAGTTTGATGGTTTAATTGTGGTTTTCCGAATAATTCAAGAGCCTATTTGACCCTTATACCAAAAATATATATGTAGTAATGTCAAGAACTAGGGAAATTGCAAAGTAGAATATATTCCAAATTTCTACTCGCTTGAGGAGCATAGGGAACATGTTGAGAGAGAGCAGCTGTTAATCATCATGCAAAGATTGAATTCCAAATATCTTGATAGCGGATAAGAAAGAAATAAAACCAGGAAATAAAAACTTACTGTCATCCATCTACATCTTAGGGCAACATCCCGAACAGTTTTGTCATTCAACTGCATAGCTATTTTTGCATACCGAACTAAATTACTTTCAGAAGCATATCTGCGAAAAGTGCATTGCTGTATTAGAGTAGTGTACAGTACAAATGCAGTGTGGATTGAAAGGGCATTTGTGACTTTTCCAATTTTGTGATTTCTTGTCTTGCCATTAATTTAGCATTTCCTCATTAGCAGCAGAAGTAGAATAAAAAAATTAATATGCCTATATTCTTGGAAAGTTGGAACACAACACTTCATCAATGTGCTTCTTAAGGGCATAGAACTGACAGTAGCATACTTCATCAATTTTTTATTTCTCAGATTTACAAAAGCTAAGGTATCAACTAAAATGAACAAATTAAATTTTCTGCATAATTGAGAAATCTTAAAAGCAAACATTTCCCTAGTACTTTTTTTATCCAAATTAGAACAAACACGGATATTCAAACTCTTAAAGAACAAATCTTTCGCATCCTATTAATAAATCAAAGGAATTCCGCACTCATAGATCAAGAGCTGAAAACACTCCAAAGATATCAGGAATTACGCAAGCTCATAACTTCAGAATCACAGAATAAACTTAATATATAGGGGAAGGAAAAAAAAAAAAAACTAAGAAGGGACTAACTTTGCGAGCAATTCCTCCAAGAGAGACTGCTCTTCGGAGGCCCATTCGACGGAGAGGCCGGGGTTGTGGCGAAGCGCCGCGTTGGTGGGTCCAACCACCGAGTTATCCGAGACAGAGAGGCCGTTGGCGGTGGAGCCATTCGCAGTATTCGCCGCTTCCTGGCCATTACTGCCATTATTACCATTTCCGGCCGCCGTGTTCGCACTCGCAGCCATCCAGAACGGACAAGGAAAAAAAAAAAAAACCAAAAATTCAGCTTCCTCTATAACCAACAGAGATATAAAAATAGCGTTGGGAGAAAACGGTGGATGAAAATCGTATATTCAGTATAAATTTTCAAGGGTTTTGGATAGAGTTAACGCTAAGCTTTAGCTGAGGAGAGCGGAAATTTGTCTGATATCGCAGTTGAAAAAATCAGGAAATAAGGAAGCTGGGCAGGGAAGAGCGAAAGAAGAAGAAGAGAAAATCCGTACGGAACTCTTATTACGGGAGCCAGGCGCTCGTTTTTTAAATTGTGTAAGAGTTGGTCCTAGTTTGCAATTTTTTAGGGATTAACATGCAAATATGGTTTGGTTTTTTGTGGGAGTGTAGGACGAGGGTCATTGGCAGGAAATAAGGACGGGATATTTGTCCATTTTGAATTACTACATTTTTCAAAAAATGCTTTTAGATTAGCTTTTTATTAAATATATATTGATTGATATAATGTATTGCTATTCATTTATTTGTCAATTTAAAGTAAAAGTAAATTATTTCTTAAATATGTTGGTAAAAATGTGCTACATTTTTAGTAAAAATTTTATGTACTTAACAAAGTCCATATTTTAAAATATCGATGCATAATGAAAATAAATGTTTTATCTTAAAATAATTATTTTATTTTTTATCAGAAAAAATGGAAAAGCCAAAGTTCTCAAAAAGTCAAAATCATCTTAACACTAAAATTTTTATCAATTAAGAAACGTTCAGACCTTCATGGAGTATTTGGTTAGATGGAAAATTTAAAAAAAAAAAAAAAAAATTCCTTACATTTGAGGAAAATGAGATTTTTTGAGGAAAGATTTTCCTTAGTTATGAGAAAAAAAAAAAAAAATTCAAATGGTAAAAGTGGTATTTTATTTTCCATCGAACTTGTAACTTGGAACAAAAAGTGAGCTGACATGACTATTTTACCTTTGTGATTCATTCTTACTTTTATTATCGTTATTATTGTGTAGAGGCATATATGTCTTTATACGCATTATTTCTTACAATTTCAAATTCAACCAAATAATGGAATCAATATTCACAATAATTTATTTTCCACCACTAAACAATAGAATCAATCCCTTAAAAAAAAATTTAAAAAAAATAGAATCAATCTTCCCGGTAACTGTTTTTCCATAGAATTTTAGTTCTATTATCTCTCAAATATTTTCTACGAACCAAACAGACCTCATATTGTCTTTTGTTAACATTTATCAAAAAAAAAAAAAATAGTTAAACACATGCGTCCCAGTGAATCAATATTCTCACAAGCAAGCATGCACCTCTATTTTGCTTTGTAAATACATACATCACATTGATTTTCCATAACCTTCATATCTTCATCTTACACACCATAATTAGGTTTTGTAGTTGACTTGTTGATTCATCGCAGCACCAATATTGTGCATGTGTGACACCAACCATGTACCCCTATGGTTCCTCACTGATCCACCACACTCTCATTCGCCTTCCACCTTGAACCATCAAAGTTTAAGTGCATTTAGTTTCTGAAAAAATGAAAAATAGAAAATGCATGAGTTTTTGAACACTATTTTTCAATTTGCCATCCGAATTTTTTTTTTTTCATTTTTTCAATCTAACAAAAGATTTGAACTTTTTTTTTTCTTTTTCAAATACAAAAACACATGTAACTTAATTTAGGCTGAGATGTCAAATAGCCCCTACTATTCGCAAGTGTTTAATTAACCCCTTGTTCTAAAATAAGATCTAATTGACCACACTTACTTTTAAAATTATGTTCGCTTAGCATTTTCTCCAGGTTTTCATCAGGTAACCCTTCCAATAATGCTGATATGGAATTTAACTAAAAATAATTTGATGACTTGTTTCATTGTTGACTCATTCAAAACCAGAGAAAACCGCTACTCTCTCCCTCCTCATCGGCTCATCCTCACCACCATCATCATGACTGCCAATCTGAAAACTGAAAATTGTTTGTTGTCTCCCACTTGTTACTTGTGCGCCCAAGTAATCCCACAATATCTTTAGTATGAGGTTGCTGAAACTTTCTATGGTTGTATGATATTTATATGCTTATTACATTGCCCTTTCATGCTTTGTTGTAGAGTTCACTGGCATCCCTCTTGAAACTCTTCGCCACCTAATTCCTGAACATGCTTAGAGGCAGAACTTATTCATGGCCTTGCGCTCCTAGTCACAATTTGGAATTTCATTTCTCCTGTTTGCTTCAGCTGCCTCGGTTCGCCATACCCCAACCGTAAAATGTCTTATACTCTACGAGGTGTTTGAAACCAAATTTGCCATGAAACTTTGAACTCGACAGCCAATGAGCGAATCTCTTTGGTTCATTTTGGATGTGCAGAGTGTCGATAGTGCTATCACTCACCAACCGTTCACGAGCACACAAGAGAGAGCCTAAATGGTAATTCAAAGCCAAGAGAAGCTGTTGATTTTGTTTTCAGATCGGCAGTCACGATGATGATGGTGAGGATGAGGAGGGAGAGAGTAATAGTTTTCTTTAGGTTTGAGTGAGTCAACAATGAAACAAGCCATCAAATTATTTTTATTTAAATTTCATGTCATCATAATGGAAGTGTTACCTTATGGAAACTTGGAGAAAATGCTAAGCAAACACAATTTTGGAAGTAAATGTGACTAATTAAATCTTATGTTGGTCCTAAATAAGGTGATGAAAAGTCTAGGGGGGGGGGGGTGTGAATAGACTTTTCAACCGATTTTGCCGATAACAATTTTAGCTAAGGCAATTATGACATGTTTGGTTCATGGAATAGGTCAGGAATGGAATGACATTCCTTGGAATAGACATATTCCATTGTTTGGTTCATCACTTTGTCATGGGAATACTATTCCTAGGAATGACCTATTCCCTTTACAAGGGGAATATCCATTCCTAGGGGGGCCTTGGTATTAGCTATTCTCATGCTTATGGAAATAGCTTTTATATTACAAACTAGTATTTCATATGCGCGATGCGCAAAAATATATGCCCAATATTAATATTTAATATTAAAATCTTATATATATATATATATATATATATATATATATATTGTACAATTCATATTAATATTAATGAAGTAAGAATTTTACTAAATATAATGGTAACATTTAATTAAATTTAAATAAAATCAAACTTACCAATTGAAGAATGTAAGAAAAAGATATTGTGTATGCATGTGCATGGTAATAATAATGTGAAAGATAACAGAAGTTATAACGGCAGGGATATTTTTGTCCAAATAATTATGTAGTACAACAATTATAGCATAAGGTACAAAAAAAAAAGATAACAGAAAAAACGGACATAAAACCAGGGACATAACCTGGATTGAAGCTTATTATGTTTTTAGATACCAAAATTAACCTTACACACATGGTTACACACACACACACACACACACACACACACACACACACACACACACACACACATACACACACACACACATTTATATATTTCTTATTTTACCCCTAATTAAATTTATTTCCTATTTCACTATCACCGCCACTGCCATCGCCGCCGCCGCCACCACCGGCACATATTTTTATAAGGGTATTTATGTCTTTTAAAACATATTTTATTTCTATTCCTTAAACCAACCAAACACTGCAATATAATTCCTAAAGTCTATTTCTTCCACAAACCAAACAATAGAATACAATTCCTATTCTATTCATTGCCTATTCTATTCCTTATGGAATGCATTCCTATTACCCCAAAATTCATTCCGTGAACCAAACGTGCTGTTAGAGAAACAAAACTCTGAGCCGATTGGTAGAGTCTTGTGCACAGCGGAAACTTAAATTGAATGTTGTGATTGTGTCAAGTATATCCACGTGAGAAGCAAGCAAGCAAGAGTAAATAAATAAAGCAGTAAATGACACAAGAATATAATATAGTGGTTCGGAGGTGATGTAATCCTCCTACTCCACTTGCTCTTATCATCCAAGAGCAATTCACTATATCCACCACTTCTTGGTTCCAAGATACAATGAATTCCGTGATCTAGTGCTTTGATCACCAAGCCCACACTAATCACGCCCTTTCCAGTGCCTACAAGTCTACAACACTGTTACAGGATTTTACAACTTCGCGCTACTTTCCTCCCCTTTCTACGCTCCGGTAGAACTACAATCAGGATTTCACAACTCTGTGCTACTTTCCCAGGATTTCACAACTCCGTGCTACTTTCTATTCTCCAAGACTTCACAACTCTGTGTGACAATCTCCTCCCTACACTACCGTAGGGATATCACTTGTTTGTAAAACAAGTTTTCTCTTGCTTCCAACTTTGAAACTTCTTGATGGATTCTTCAATAAACAGCAAGTCTCTCTTTGATGAAGATTTTAGCACTCTTGGATATTTTTTTTTAAGCTCTGAGCACTTGTGTATTTTTCTCACTTGAATATTTCTTTGCAGTTCGTATGATTGGATTCGTAAGATTTTCACCCCTTTTGCCTATGTGCTCAACCGTGTCTTCAATCTTCAAATCTTCATCCTTATATAGCCATTTTGAGAATTTGTCCGTTAGAAAAATACAATCTCAAATTTGAATTCTTGTCAGCAGATCTGTAGCCTTTTTAAAAAATCTTATCTTTAACGTGTCTAACATTAAAGATATTTGGCCGTTGCTTTCAGCTGCAAGTTCACGCAAATAGGCCCCTCAAATAATTCTGATGTAGATCAAGCTTTCTAGGTTCTTTATCGCATAACTTGAGTTCAGACTTCTTCTCAATCGGCTACTGACTTGAGACTTTATCTCATATTTAATTCTTTCGGCCAATTGGACTTCTTGATTTAATTTGAACTTCATCTCCAATTAAATCCCATGAATTGATTCTCAAACTGGATCTCATACTGGTGGTGAAATCTCAGCTCTTGATGCTAGAGATCTCATCTCATTGAAACTTCTGCTCATTCCATTTTTAGTCTTTGAAACTTCAGCCCATACTATTTTTGGAAACTGAAATCTCTTCTCTTTTTGCAACTTCAGCTCATACTATAATTAGCTTTCAAACTTCTGCTCATTGCAAACTTCATCTCATGAATTAATTCCTTCGAATTAATTTGCTTCTTCATATTTCATCTCATGGCAAACTTCACCTCATTTGACTTTAACTTGTGAACTTCATCTCATAGAGAACTTCACCTCATAGTAAACTCCACCATGAGCAAACTTCATCTCATGAATTAATTCCTTTGAATTAATTTGCTTCTTCAGATTTCACCTCATGGCAAACTTCACCTCATTTGACTTTGACTTGAAACTTCACATCATGGCAAACTTCACCTCATAGCAAACTTCACCTCATTTGACTTTGACTTGTGAACTTCATCTCATAGAGAACTTCACCTCATTTGATTGACTTGTGAACTTATCTCATAGAGAACTTCATCTCCTCATTTGACTTTGACTTGTGAACTTCATCTCATGCCAAACTTCACCTCATTTGACTTTGACTTACAAACTTCATCTGAATTCACCTTCACTTTATAGATTCTCGGCCAACTTGGTTCATCTCATGCCAAACTTCACCTCATTTGACTTTGACTTGCAAACTTCATCTCACCAACCTCATCTCATAGCACTTATCAGGCCTCCTCATCTCCTTAAAGTTTAGACACCAAACATCTAACCATCTCATCTAACCACAAAGGAATTTCAACCTACCTACTGAGTGACCAAATTGAGAGGCATGTGGTCACTACAGCTTCCCCCAATTGACCAAGCTCTAGTTGATGGAAACAAGTCACGCCATGAACCCGACGCCAATACTCTGTCCAATTTCTCACGAACCCAATTTACAGTATCTCTCCCCCTTTCCCATGTGAATTGACAGCCATGAAACTCAAAATCACTCAAGACCACTATTTCTAACCACATCGCAAAACCCCTTTCTCAACCACTTAGGGTGAGGTACCCTCCCTATCTTCCCCCCTCCCCCAAAATATCGTTAAAATCCCCCATCAATAGCCAAGGTAGATTATTTAAGGTAGATAAATACCTCAAAAGGTTCCAGGTAGATAAATACCTCAAAAGGTCTCAGGATTGCCGGTGGCGAGAGCGCTCTGGGTGACCATAATAGCCAGTGAATCTCCACTTAGAAGCAGACCCATTTGGCGAGACCAAGGTATCAATGTAGTGGTTAGAGTACCCAACCACCTCCACGTCTACGCCCCCATCCCAAAGAAGATCTAGACCACCGCTACGACCGACAGCTTCCACGGTAAAACAGTTGTCATATTTTAAACGAACACGGACATTCTCCATTCTAGCAGCATTACAAAGAGTTTCGAATAAAAATAAAACGTCAGGTTTCTTTTGAAGGACAAAACCCAACAAAACTTGAATTGTCAATGGGTTTCCAAGCCCACGACAGTTCCAACTAAACCAACTCATTGAGCACCAGTGGGCCTGGGATCCAGAGCCCACCTCCTCAGAAAAATTTGGGTTAATTTGCTCAACCACCATTGGGTTTTGCCATTCACCCGACCCAACTTCCTCATCACCCATTCTCCTTCTCTTATGGTTCACATAAATGACCCCTTCATTATCATTTATAGCACTTAACTCCCCTGCCTTTACTCCATCGCTCACTACCTTTTCTATCCTCTCAAATTCCGCCTGTAACGGTTAACCCATCAGACCCCCATGCATTAACTCCCCATCATTGACATCCGTTACAACTGTAGAGCCACTCACTGCCGGCGAGCCATGTAACAACCCAAAATTTCATTCTATAAATCCGGTATTAAGAAATCCCAAAATAGCTTCTTCTTTTTTTTTTTTCACTCCATTAAAATTTTTTGCGATCAATCGGTGTTCGAATAAAATAATTTCGTCGCTCTTTAAAATTAATTCGACACCGAAGAAATAAATTCTATTCGAAAATCCTTAAGTTTTTGGGTACTTCGCGTACCAAGATTTAATCGAGAAGTTTATCTGAGTGAGACCGGGAGAATTCAAAAAGGATTTTTGAACAAGTGTTCATCCATATAGCTTTTGGGAAAACTCACTTTCAACCCCAAAGTAATAAAAGATAACATTTCTAGCCTATGGTTCATGTTACATGGTGGACCACAAGACATCCAAATTCCCTTATTGATTCATCTTTTAGCTTGGGAAATTACCCCTTTGTCCTCAACCAATCATTGTGAATCATCTTAGGGTTTTGAACCCTATATAAACCACCTTATTTCATCTCATTTTCCTGATCTCATTCTTTGCCTCTTCCTCACAATTTTATCTGCCAACAACAAAAAGAGAGACAAAAACCTAGTAAGCTTATTCATCCTTCATTCTAGTCTCTTTTCTCTTCTAGTTTCCTTTAGTCTTTGAGGTTCTAGGCTAAGGATAGAAGGTGTGTTTGGGAAGTGTAGGTGGTGAAGGAGGCTCAAACTAGGTCAAGAGGAAGAAGAGATCCAAGCAAGAAGATTAGACTACAAGAGGTATAACCCCATGGATTCCTCTTTAAATTTGGCTATGTGAAACCTAGTTTTGAGTAGAAATGAGTAGAAGCTATGGGTTTTTGATGTGTTTATGCTTAGAAGTGTTTTAACATGTGTTTGTGAGTTGTTGAGATTGTTTTGGACTTGTTTGGATGAGATTTTGTAGGAGAAATGTCATCTAGTGCACAACACAGTGTGCACCAGATCAAAGTGGCGGCCCTAGCCACGGTCCATCAGAAGAGCCGCCGGCTAGAGCCGTGGTGGCAGGGGACTAAGGCACGGCCCTAGAGGAGGGCATTTGCCTAGTCCCGGCGCTTCAACGGGGCTCCAGGGGCGGACCATGAAGAGTCCCGCCCTAGGTCCCTGAGTATTGTCTGTGAAGGATTTTTGTGCAGTGGTCGGGCCCTTGTGGCTCAGCTACGTGTCGTTTTGGACCGAGTGTTATGGGCCCTTGTGGCTCGTCTCTTCAGGATCGTCTCGATGCATGTTTTGGCTTTGATTTCGTTGAAATTGGATTAAAAACAAGAATGTTATGAAGGATTTTGTGAAGAATTGCAACACAGTGAATAATTTGCTAATTTATTGTGTATGAAGAATTATTTGATTATTGTGATCTGATGATATTTTATTGAGTAAAGAAGCATGATCCTTTGAGAATATGATTTATTATGAAAGTATGACTAAATTGTATTATTTGATCAATGAGAATATAAGCATATTTGTTGAGTGAAATGTATAGAAATTGCTATGTTGCAAACCGAGCATTATGATAAATTCATGAATACTTCATGTTAGTTTATACATGATTTAGAAGCATGTTATAGAGCATTTTGACATTTCACATGAGTCATATTTCAAAAATGCATAAGGGGCCAACGTGAGTCCAAGAATACTTTCAAAAATCATAAGCATGTGGTATATCATTCTTTGATGTATTGAGAAGTAATAAAATTGTTGCATGCATGAGATTGATGCATGAGAGGTATATTTATGTATTATCTATATCGGTGAGGTTTTGGAGGATACCGTTTGGACTATGTTCCTCTCGGGAGATTATTATGGACATTGCGGTCTGATGGACAATTTTTATATAATATATGTCCTCGCAAGTGCACGAATCAGTTGTAGTGATAGTGTGCAATAGCAAGGGTCGAACCCACAGGAAATTGATACAAATACAATTTAATTACTTAAAATTGATTAACTTGATAATTGAAAATACTAGAATAGAATGTCAAAGATAATGATCAATTTAAATGTAAAATACTTGAATCAAACATAGGAAGGTAAACAAATGTATTACTAAGAACTAGAATCTAAACTTTCAAGCAAAGTGGAAAGAACTAGGAAGCAATTTAAAATCAATAATTAAAATCAGGCTAAGTACTTGAAAATTGAAATATTAAAGCAGTGATTGTACGAATTGAAGAGAAGGAAAAACCAGGACAACAAGAATATTAAAGCTTGCTGCTGCTAAATATTAGCTAAACCTAATTGAAATTCTAAATGGAGTACAAATGGCAATTTGATCATGCTTATAAATGACAAATTGATTTAACATAAACACATAAACTAAATGCCAAAATTGATTAAACTAAGAAAAGAAAATAAGTGTTTAATAAGAAGTCCAAAAAAATTTACTACTGCATTCAAAAATTAGAAGTCAAAGTTCACGAACCGACACTAATACAATTCAGACATTTAGGAAGAGCCACTGAAAATTTAACAATATTAAAGAATAGGGAAAAGAACCAGAATGCTGCCAACGGAGAAGTCGTTCATCAGAAATTAGAAGGGAATTATGGTCTGATTTGCGCTGCGCTGCCCAGGTCTGCCGAACACCAGAATCAGCCGCCGATCAGAAGCCTCCGGAATTGGTCCGGAGCTAAATTGATGATCTTCAATGATGAATCGTGGCTTCCTTTTATATTGTTCCCGCCAAGTTAAGCCACTTCTCCGCTAAGTTCTACGGAGCCATGGAGAATTCTTCTCCTAGTTAATTGGATCGTAGCTATGACCGAGAAGAAGTCTGATTCCTTCATTATTGATATAATAATAATAATAATAATAATAATAATAATAATAATAATAATAATAATAATAATAAACTTATCTACACTTATAACTAATCTACTCTTATTAAACTCCTACTGATTATGTACTACTAAAACTAATTAATATTATTATTATTATTATTAAATTAGGATCAATGAATTATTAGATTGACAAAATTCAAATAATAAAATAAATTTAATAATTAAAACAAGTTAAAATTAAATAATATTACTAAAAACTAATTATAGGATAAATAAATAAAAATCGATATAAATTAATCAATTATTGCAAATTAACTATAAAAATATCATTAAAAATAACACTAAAAATAATGTTTATCACGGTCCCAGTATATGTAACGCGGCGTATTCCCACGTTACGAGGTTGGAAACTTCCCGTCGGGCTTGGAATCCTGGTTAGGGGGTGTGCACACTAATAGTTCGATACCTGATTCCATAGAGTTTGAACCACGAGATTGGTTCCGTAGACGGTAGGAGATATTGGGTCGGAATTATGCCGTTCCCGATGGGGTGAGTCACACTTCTGTGAAACCCTAAGCCGTCTACGAGTATAAGAGAAAGAAAGAGAGTCAACAGAGACTCAAGAAAGAGAGTCAACAAAGACTCAAGTATGAGAGTCAATAGAGACTCGAGATAAAGAAAGAGAGTCAAGAGAGACTCGAGAAAGTAACAAAGAGACTTCCACAGAAAGTACTCTATTTTATAAAAGAGTGTATGAGCATTTATATATGATATTATTGCACTAGATTGCATAAGAGTATGATTATAATGTTGCACAAGATTGCATATGAGTATGAGTATATTATTGCACTAGATTGCATAAGAGCATGATTATAATGTTGCACAAGATTGCATATGAGTATGAGTATATTATTGCACTAGATTGCATAAGAGTATGATTATAATGTTGCACAAGATTGCATATGAGTATGAGTATATTATTGCACTAGATTGCATAAGAGCATGATTATAATGTTGCACAAGATTGCATATGAGTATGAGTATATTATCGCACTAGATTGCATATTAGTATGTTTATATTATTGCACGAGATTGCATAAAAAGTGATCTATCGCATTACACGAGATTGTATGTGAGTAGAGTATCGTATGAGATTTCATAATGAGAAGTTTGACTTAAGATTTTCCATTGAGCACGTTTATCTTGTTGTACTAGAAGCTCTACTTATCAAGTTATGTGAGGAGAATGTGAAAGCATGAGAACACCTGTTATATGGTCTATTAGCATGAACTTATCTGTAAGCATGAATCGCTTGTTAAGTTATTTGAGAAGCTTACATGTTAATGAATCCACATGATCAGTCTTATACATTTATAAGCATGCCAGCTGATATTATAGGGTGCAAGCATCTAGAAAGAAGGTGATAAATCTAAAGATGATCTGAGATTAGCTTATTGCTATAAAGATATCAATTGTTTTCAAAGTATTTGCTAGAATGTTTTACAGGGTTGAGTGTGGTTATACTTAGCTTCGTGCTAACGGGTGTTTTTTTTTTCTATTTGTCTATGTGTTGCTTGCAAAACCCCTTTTAGGTGGGCCCAGCAGTGAGAAGAGATCGAGTTAGATTAGTCTCTTAGTTTGAGATGTCTAAACTCTAGTTTTAATTATGATCATGTTATGGATTTAGACTTATGACTTTATGTTTGAGGATTGATGTAGACTATATTGGGGTGACGTTTTTCCCCCTTACATTTCCAGTATTTATTTTTAGTTCCCAGACTTAATCTTATTTGTAGCTTTACCCCTTTTAGCATGTGCAATCACCAAAGAGTGGTGGTTGTGGCGGTGACACTCCCACTGCTTATCTTATAGTTTTCCGATGCTTAGTTTATGTTAATGACTGTTTAGAGATGTAATTAAGGATTAGAAAAGTGGGGTGTTACAAGCCAGTCTCCTCCGGAGAGTCCAACACAAGCCATTTGTTCACCGGCGGTGCCACGCCCTTTCTTCATCCAGCTCGCATCCACGACCACGGCTTGTCACCTCCATGCAAAGCCTTATCACTAGCTGTCGGGCAAAACTTATTAGCGTGACCAATGATGTCACACTCAAAGAAAAACGAAGGGAGGCGCTCATATTGAAGATCAAGCCAAAACCACTCTCCTCCGGGTTTCTTCATCTTCATTCGAGCCTTCAGTGGGTTCGTAACATTTATCTTTGTCCTCACACGCATAAAAGTACGCTCCCCGGCTTTAAAATTCCGCTTATCCGCTTGTTCAAACTCCCTCACATGATTCCCTACAACCTGAGCCACCTTTTCAGACATGAAACCAGATGGGAGATTGTGAACCTCTAACCAAAAAGAAGCTGTGTCTAATGATACCTTCGCTGGATCCTCTCCATTCACTACCCGCCGAAGCAGCACCAGATTTTGATCGAAGGTCCATGGACCATCGTTCAACACACGAGATACATCTCTCTCACAATAAAAGATGAATAAAAACCTGTTGTTTCCCAACTCGCGAACCATAACTCCCTTCATTGGCCGCCATGCTGTAGCCATGACGTCACAGAATATCACGAGCTTCATCGGCCGATCAGTTAGGACTCAACCAACAATCGCAAACCGAAGATCGAAACTAGGTTTCGAAACTTCGTCGACCTCAACGATCACTCCTTCGTCGTCATCAACGATCGTCAAAGCTTCACAGGTTTCAGATAGTGCACTCGTGCACCTTTCTCCATCGCAAAACAAAGGAAGCAAGAAAAACCAAACACACTTACAAGGAGAGAGGAAAAAGACTCTTTATCGGAAAGAGAGAAATTTCCAAAATTTTTTTTAAAAAAGGAAAGATACTATACGCGTAACGTCGTGACCTGCAAGCCAAGGATAGTTACCCACTTTCCTAAACATGCACGTGTGATTTCCTATTACCTAATAAAAGCAAACCTATTACTCTTTTGATTGGATTTGCTCCATAATACAATTTTTTTTGAAAGAGCTCCATAATACAATTAGTTATAGGTTTCTCTCTCTCTCTCTCTCTCTCTCTCGTCTCTCTTCCTTGCGGTTGTCGTCCGGCCGCGGATCCTTGCGTCGTTTCTTCATGATATGATATGGAGACCAATTCGCGGCAACCAGGTCAGTTATATTTCGATTCCGATTCTGATTTCTTTGGCTTCAAACATAACTTGATTCACGATTTGTTCATTACTATATTAACATATAATTCTTTTTGTTGTTCCGTTTTTGCTTGGAAATTGCCCTATGCTTCATTGTAATTTACTAATTGAGGAAGCTTGAGTATTTTCGTCGCTGTGAAAGATCATGTGATCATTTATCATGTGATCATTTTTAGTGAATAGTTGTTGCCAATTCTTCTATCTGTTGTTTTTTTGCACGAGTTAATCGATTAAATCTTTAATTTGTCTAAAAAATGTTACTGTGGAGGTTGCTAAGAACATTGGAGTCATAAGGACTTGGTTATTTATTTGAGGATAGATAGAGGAAATAAATGGCGCCATCTTTTGTCAATCAATGCTGGTTTTACCTTTCTTGAGAAGTGTTAGCTAATCAGTTGAAGGTCATTTTTCTTTATGTACAATGTGTAATTTCTTGATATCTGTCACAATCGGGCGATTGCCCTGTCACCCATTGTTTAATGTCATTTTCCTAGTTTTCTTCTGTGTTGCTTTGTAGTGTTAAGTTAATTTGCTATAATGCCTTTGCACGCTGCACTGTCTCTCCACTCAATTGGGGTTACTTGAAACTCGTTACTTTTTTTTTAATTTTTTTTTATTGCAGGTAGTAGTCCTCCACCAAAGCCTTGGGAACGAGTTGGTTCCTCATCTGGTCCTACGCCCTTTAAGCCACCCTCTGTAGGCAAAACAAGTGATGTTGTAGAGGCATCTGGAACATCAAAACCTGGTGAACTTGTACCGGCAGCTAACAGGAATACAGCTACTAATATAAACACAGTTGCAAGACCTGTGCCTACTCGGCCTTGGGAGCAGCGGCAGACATATGGTAACACTTTTGGAGGTATCAGCTTGTTCTATTTTCCCCTTCTCTTCTTCTGTATTTTTCCTGTGATGGGGAAACTTCTATCTGGAAAATGCTATTGTTTACAAGGCCTGTATCCATTGAATACATTGTTTAAATGCTACTCATTAAGTACTTAGTATTTGCAAAGATAAATTGAAATCTTATAATTTGGTTGTCTGGCTATTTGAACCTTTGTTCTTTTTCACCTCAATGATCTAGTGAAAATGTACTCTTTTTTTTGTTTTTTGTTTTTTTTTTGTTTTTTTGTTTTTAAATCATTTACTGTTTTAGGACCCACCTATAAATAAAACAGACTCCATTTAGTTTATCAGTCTGTTGCTTCTTAAAAATATAAAATCTGCTATTTTTATGAAAATGCAAGTTATTAAATAGGGAGTGGAGAGTATTTTTTATGTGTTTATTGCCCATATCCAGTCTTATACTTCTGCACATGATATTGGTCAACCCCATTGGAGGGTTTTTGGCTCAGTTTTTTAGATTGCTAATCTTAGGTGGAGAGAGGGAAGGATAGAGAAAATTCAGGATTGACCGCTAATGTGGGCTTTTAAACAGTTTTTGAGGAAGAAAAAAAAAACAGTTCTGCATGGATACAACTTGTTAGTGACCATCCTAGTTTTTGTTTTTTATTTTTCACTCTCTTTTTTTTTTACCCCTTCTTCTACTTGGCAATAACCCCCCACCCCAAAGAGAAATCACTATTGTTGCTCTTATTATCCAACTTTTCTGTTAAGAAATTGTGAAATCTCGTGTTGAATATAGTGTGGAAGAGTGGAAATGCTAATTAATTTTATGAAAAACTTGTTCCTTAACTTCCAATCTCTATAGATTATGAATTTGCTTATTCTTTCCTTATTGGCTTTGTGTTATGCACAAGTACTTTTTGTATTATTGAGTATCAACTTGGAAAAGATGTTAGATCAACCTTAGCGATATGCAGAATAGATTGTTAATCGCCTTAGTGTTTCCAATGCAGGTTATGGTTCTGGTTTAAACTATAATTCTGGTTATGGAACAGGAATAAATGGTTCATATGGAATGGGAATGTATAATGGTGGATTGTATGGGAACAATATGTATAGAGGAGGTTATGGTGGGCATTATGGAGGTGGGATGTATGGTGGTGGAATGTACAACAGTGGCATCGGAGGCCCAATGGGTGGTTATGGAATGGGCATGGGGGCCCCATATGGAGAACAAGATCCAAACAATCCATTTGGTGCTCCTTCATCTCCACCCGGCTTCTGGATTTCCTTGATTAGAGTGGTATGCCCTAATGCCCCTTCATCTCCATTAGTTTTCTTTCTGTTTTGGATTTGTTATTAAATTGAATATATGGGATTGCTGTTACCTTGTTAGGTTGGAATTAACTTCACCAATACTGCATATGTTAATAGTAATCTTATTTTGTGGGAAAGGATCGTCTGTAAGTTTTGTTAAAGCCACTAGTATTCCTTTTCGTAATGCTGTTCACTCTGATGTGGATGATCATTAAAAGGTGCTCGTGATATTTTCTAGAGTTTCCACCACTCTCTTACCTACCCTCCGATAAAAGAATAGACTGCCAAATTACTGTGACGCTCTTACCCACTGTATTTAACCCTTATGTATTAATCTAATATCATTTTCTTGGTAACAATTGCAGATGCAAGGTGTTGTAAATTTCTTTAGCCGAATTGCAATGTTGACAGACCAGAGTGTCCAGGCATTCCACGTGGGTGTAACCGCACTTCTTCAGGTACCTTTTTGCAGATTAACCTTGTTCAATTCTTTCATCCTTGTGGGGTTTTGTATTCTAAATTTCTACTCGTTCTGCTAGCATTTATTTCACATTGTTGTAAGAAATAGCTGCTATATACCGCACTCTCAAATATGTTGGTTCCTTGCAGCTGTTTGATCGTTCAGGATTATTGTACGGAGAATTTGGAGAGCTAGCTAGATTTGTGCTGAGAATATTAGGAATCAAAACAAAGCCCAAGAAAGTTCACCCCCCTAGTGCTGAAGGGCTCCCTGGCCCTCAGAGTCTTCAAGGGAATCAACACTACATTGAGGGACCTAAGGCTGCTCCTAGTGGTGCCTGGGACAGTGTATGGGGTGATAAGTGATAATACAAGTAGTTAATGGGCGCCAATCACTCCCATTTTGCTATGCTCCTATCCTCCTATATAAGTGATTGCGGGTAGAGGTCTCTATGACAACAAAGAGTGCAGGTAAAATGATGCTGCAATACCCTGTATAGAGTGCGTAATTTCCCCGGATAAGGATAATAAGAGGGCGTTTACTAACATGAAATTTTCAAGAAAATTTTTGAAGTTGTTGATACAACTCTGGGTTGGTTATAGGACTCAAATGTCATAGATTCATGCTTCAGAAACCTTTCTAGACTAGTATAGGATGAGTTTTTTATTTATTTATTTTTTTTTTTGACTTTATGCTTTGGCATGAAGAATTTAGTGCCAATGAGGCAACACAGCCGTTAATCCAGAAATTCATTCACACAGCAATAGTGGTTCATATTTTGATTATTCTATGTTGGACCAAAGGAAAAAGAAAACAAAAACATCTTTTCACTCTAAAAAGAAAAATACATCTGAAACTGTTTTTAGCCTTCTGCCGTCAAATTGAACATAATCATTATGTATAACTGAAGAGAATATGCTAAAAATAATTAAATTATTTTTTTTTAAAAAAATCTGAAGAGAAATGTCTTTACCAACTCAGTTGTGATTTGGTAATGAATAAAAACGAATGAACATAATGTAACATGCAACTAATGTTCCAAATAGCAAATAGATAAAGGGGTGTTTGGCAACTCGTTTTTTTTTTTTTTTTTTTTTTTTTTTTTTTTAAATCTTAGTTGGTCTTAGTTTATCCAACAAGGTAGATGGAAGAAAGTGCCAAGAGCGTATCCCAATTCCAGCCATTCTAGTAGTTCCACCACTCTACCACCCTTGCATCACTCGTCAGTGTACTGCTTTAGCCATACCTTAACTCTTAAACTACTCAAGGACAGCAACAAGAGAGATACAAATATTAGGGATGATAAGGGTGAAATACTCATTTCATAATTAAGTCAATCAACTAAGTGAAAAACACTACTATACTTGTTAATTGAGTTAATTCCAATAATGGTTCTCCGATTATTGCGATTTTTCAAAATTGGTCATTGACTTTTAATTTGGACAAAAAAGACACTTGACTTTCAAATTTGTTCCAGTAGTAGTCCTTCCGTGAATTTGCTGTTAGTTTGACGTTAAAAGCAGGGGTAAAAGTGTCCATTCATATGATGGATGTCTTCTTCCCATTTGTTCCAATGGCATAAACGGCGTTCAAAGCAAGATTCCCTTCACGGGGAAGGCTTTCTAGATGGCGTCTTATTACAGCATTCCCTTCACGGTTTACAAGTGCAATATTCTCCAACCTAGTGACATCAAGACCACCATCAGTAAGCTTCATGTCTCTCTCCTTTTCTGAGACTTCATTGAACATCCACAACTCTGAACCAGGAGCTAAGAAGGCTTCTAACACCTAAAATGCATATAACTGGAAAAAATGAGTAGGAAATCTTATATTTTATTCTTATTTACATTCCTAGTTGAGCCAAAAAGCAATAAAATGTGAAGGGATTCATAGCGGGTGATGGATATATTGGACCCGGATCGAACCGACTCGGAGAGACGGACCCGAGAAGCCCCTCGACCCAGTCAATTGGGCCGTGGTCGAGTCGGCCTTGGGCCGAGTCGGCCACGGATGGGCTCGGTACACCCGAGCCCATCACCATGGACTCGCCCACTACCGAGCCGGTCCATGGTGGACTCGGCTAGGCCGAGCTCGGCACGTGCCCAGCTCGGCCATGTCGAGTCGGCCCGCCTTGGACCCGGTCCCGGAGGGGACGCGGACAAAGCGGGCCGATCCAACTAACCCCGATCCTAGGGGTGCGGTTGGGGGGTTTGAGCTGATATAAAAAGCCTCCCTCTTGTCCTAAACAAGGACACGACACACAACATAACAGATTCCTGAATTGCTATCTTCTAGCCTTATTGTCTTAATCAAGCCTTGTAATAGCTTATTAGCGATAATTAATACAATATACGGTCCCTGCGACCTACGGTCCCCGCGACCTTATTATATCTCTGCGTCCTATTATTTATTTCGTACATATACTTATCCGGGTTTAATAATTCGGGCTACCCCCGGGGAATTAAATCCATCATTGGTGCTCTTGTTGAGAGCTGCTGTACCAGCTCAAGCGTATTCTATATTTAGTGGTCTACCACGACCTGCTACCATGACGAGATCGAGATCCAACTCTCGCCACACCAACGGTTCCCGCGGCACCCAGCTCGTCGCAAACGGGAACGGCCCCAACGGGGCCCCCAGCCTCCAACCGGCCGCCTCCACCAGGTCGGGGACTTGAGAGATCACCTCACCAACCATCGCAGCGGTGGGGTTCCAGCCCCCATCGCCCCTCCTCCAAATCTCGCTCCGCTACAGGAGGGGGCGGTTACCCTTTGTCAAATCCTCCACGACTTTGGTTCACCTCACAGAGGGTCCCCGAGGAGGTGCGCACGACGGTCTGGGGCCACATGAAGGAAGCCGACCCCGCCTCCACCTCCCTCAAGGGGGCACACCGGTCCAAGCACCCGGCTACCCCGGGCACTCAACACCCAAATCGAAGAGGATGTCAACTCACCCCGACCATCGGACACGCGGGGAGGGGGTGACATCCGCCAAGATCACCATCGAGAGGGTGATAGAGGGAGGTCGACCCATGTTAGGCCCGCCTTTAAGAGGCTGGGCATGCGCGTGTCGGCCCGAGATAGGTTGGGCCCAAGGCCAACCCCTAATGCACTACAAGCGGGGGAGTCATGTCCCCGAAGGTCGCCAAGCCGCGGGCCCCGAGCTCCGCCGCGACGCGAGTAGGCCTCCCGAGATGAGAGGTCGGGAAACAAATGGTCGAGCTCCAAGCACCAATCGTGACGAGGTCAAGCAGCTCCTTAAGTGAATGAACGAGCTCCCAGAGGGGATGGTCGCTCCCCAACAAGCTACCACCTTGTCGACCCACCCCGTTGAGGGGCTCCAAAGAGGTGTCCGAGACCTCTTGCCTGGCCCCGACGTCTCTCGAGGGGTGCCTACTTTTACCCCGCCCCTCCCAAGGGGGCGTGATAGGTCGAGCACCCGGCTCCCCCGAACCCCAGGAGCTCAAATACTGACATATGTTGTTGGGGTCGTGCGTGCCGCTCCCGACCTCGTCATTTACCTAACGGTAGTACATGGGGGACGCCCCACTCACTACCTAACGAAAGAACATGTTATGGGTTGCTTGCCCCTTGACAAGGTCGAAGCCAAGCCGGTGGGGAGAACCTACACAGTCCCCCGTGATATACACTACAAGAAGTCCTCCAATGACACCTTGCTACATTAGGTGTCAGTCATAGAGGAGGTCCACCGGGGGGTCCGTCCCCTCCAATGATGTTTTAAGAGGTGGAGCATTCCCTCCAAAGATGTTGCAAGAGGTGATCCGTCATCTCCAATGATGTTTCAAGAGGTCATCCATCCTCTCTGATGATGTTTCAAGAGGTCGTCCGTCCTCCCCAATGATGTTTCAAGAGGGGGAACGTCTCCTCCAACGATGTTTTAAGAGGTGGAGCATTCCCTCCAAAGATGTTGCAAGAGGTGATCCGTCATCTCCAATGATGTTTCAAGAGGTCATCTATCCTCTCCGATGATGTTTCAAGAGGTCGTCCGTCCTCTCCAATGATGTTTCAAGAGGGGGAACGTCTCCTCCAACGATGTTTTAAGAGGTGGAGCATCAGATGTGGCAAGAGGTGATCCATCCTCTCCAATGATCTTCCAAGAGGTGGGACGTCTCATCCTACAACGTTTTAAGAGGTGGAGCGTCCCCTCCAACGACGTTTCAAGTCCCTCCAACGATGTTGTAAGGATCGAGTACTCACCCGACCTCCCCAAGCGTACCCTAAGGGGGCACGAGGTCCGTGCCAGGCTCGGCCATGCCAAGTCCACCATGGACTGGCACGGCTCGGCAGTAGCCGGGTCCATGGTGACGAGCTCGGGTGTACCGAGCTCGGCCCATGGCTGAGTTGCTTTGGGTCGACCCCTCCAAAGATGTGGCAAGAGGTGATCCATCCTCTCCAATGATCTTCCAAGAGGTGGGACGTTTCATCCTACAACGTTTTAAGAGGTGGAGCGTCCCCTCCCACGACGTTTCAAGTCCCTCCAACGATGTTGTAAGAATCGAGTACTCACCCGACCTCCCCAAGCGTACCCTAAGGGGGCACGAGGTCCGACCTCGCGTACCCACCCCGACGGGAGAGCCCGGTGGCTTAGTCTGATAGAACTAGGCTCAAGCGGCTAACGTACCCTAAGGGGGCACGAGGTCCGACCTCGCGTACCAACCCCGACGAAAGAGCTCGGTGGCTTAGTCCGGCAGGACTCGACCCAAGCGGCTTGCGCACCCTAAGGGGGCACGAGGTCCGACCTCGCGTACCAACCCCGACGGGAGAGTCCGATGACTTAGTCCGGCAAGACTTAGCTCATGCGGGTAGCGCACCCTAAGGGGGCACGAGGTCTGACCTCGCGTACCAACCCCGACGGAAGAGCCCGGTGGCTTAGTCTGATAGAACTAGGCTCAAGCGGCTAACGTACCCTAAGGGGGCACGAGGTCCGACCTCGCGTACCAACCCCGACGGAAGAGCCCGATGGCTTAGTCCGATAGGACTAGGCTCAAGCGGCTAGCGTACCCTAAGGGGCACGGGGTCCGACCTCGCGTACCAACCCCAGCAGAAGAGCCCGGTGGCTTAGTCCGGTAGGACTAGGCTCAAGCGGCTAACGTACCCTAAGGGGGCACGAGGTCCGACCTCGCGTACCAACCCCGACGGAGGTGCCCGGCGGCTTAGCCCAAGGGGACTAGGCTCAAACGGTTAACATAAGGCATTGTGCTAAAAAAAATGAATCAATAAGGGAGAACTGATTGTCCATTCAAAACGCCAAGTCAATAGAATGTGCCCACCTCCCAGAGGGGAAACATAAAATGTGCCCACCTCTGGAAAGGGAAGCATGTTTAACGAAGCAAAGACAAAAGGAAGTATCTCCCGGAGGGGAGACATAAAAGGTGCCCACCTCCGAGAGGGGGAACATGTTTAACAAAGCAAAGACAAAAGGAAGTATTTCCCGGATGGGAGACATAAAATGTGCCCACCTCCGGGAGGGGAAGCATGCTTATCGAAGCAAGGTACAAAAGGACACACCTCCCGGAGGGGGCCATAAGATATGCCCACCTCTCGGAGGGGAGCCATAAAATGTGCCCACCTCCCGGAAGAGAGACACAAATGTGCCTACCTCCGGGGGGAGAGGCATGTTAGGAAAAGTACAAAGTGGTGGAGCGGAAGACGGAACCCATATGATAAAGAAAGGATGACGCTAATCAAGCCGCTATCAAGTCTAATCCTTGAGGTTGGGGTCGGCCACGTGGGGGTCGGTCACGTTGGGGTCGGCCACGTTGGGGTCGGCCACGTTGGGGTCGGTCACATTGGGGTCGGCCACATTGGGGTCGGCCACGTTGGGGTCGGCCACGTTGGGGTCGGCCACGTTGAGGTCGGTCACGTTGGGGTTGGCACGTTGGGATCGGCCACGTTGTGGTTGGCCACGTTGGGGTCGGCCACGTTGTGGTCGACCGTGTGGGGCTCGGATCCATGGAGTGCGACTCGTGTTTACTCTCCTTCATTAACGAACCTCGGCCCAAGACGCCTCGACACAAGGCACCTCGGCCCAAGAGGGGCTACCTCATGAGCTCACCCAAGAAGAGGACGACTACCTCATGAGCTCGCCCAAAAGTGAACTCAGAAATCAAAGTCTCATACACGATGCCAGGGAGTCCAAGACTTGTTAGTGTTCTTGCGGAAGAGAAGAAGTCCCGATGGCGATGAAATCACACCGAAGTCGGACAAAGAGGAATGCAGAAGAGAAGAAGTCTCGCTCATGATGGATATATTACGATTGGAGCAAACCGACCCGGGAAAGCGGAACAAGGAAGTATGGAATAGACCCGGGGCATAGCGGTGGGGCCCCGTGCTCGGCCCAAGGTGCCTCGGTCATGGTGAGCTCGGTCACAGGAGGTTGACTAATTATCAACTCGGGGCAATCGCGCAGGAGTCGGCTCGCAAGGTATCTACTCTCTATCGTTGTCGACTTATCACAACGAAGAGAGTGGGGGACTCGTGATGGATATATTGGACTCGGATCGAACCGACCCGGAGAGACGGACCCGAGAAGCCCCTCGGCCCAGTCAATTGGGCCGTGGCCGAGTCGGCCCAAGGCATCTCGACCTTGGGCCGAGTCGGCCACGGATGGGCTCGGTACACCCGAGCCCATCACCATGGACTCGCCCACTACCGAGCCGGTCCATGGTGGACTCGGCTAGGCCGAGCTCGGCACGTGCCCAGCTCGGCCATGTCGAGTCGGCCCGCCTTGGACCCGGTCTCGGAGAGGACGCGGTCAAAGCGGGCCGATCCAACTAACCCCGATCCTAGGGGTGTAGTTGGGGGGTTTGAGCTGATATAAAAAGCCTCCCTCTTGTCCTAAACAAGGACACGACACACAACACAACAGATTCCTGAATTGCTATCTTCTAACCTTATTGTCCTAATCAAGCCTTGTAATAGCTTATTAGCGATAATTAATACAATATACGGTCCCTGCGACCTACGGTCCCCGCGACCTTATTATATCTCTGCGTCCTATTATTTATTTCGTACATATACTTATCCGGGTTTAATAATTCGGGCTACCCCGGGGAATTAAATACATCAGCGGAAAAATTAGAATGTGAATTAGGTATAGGAGAATGGCAGTCATGTCTACCAGAGTCTATGCACATAGCCATGCCGGCCATGTTCTGGGAAATCTGTTGACTCAATGCAAGATTACCATTATCATATCTTCCATATCTCGCCGCCAACCACAAAAGAGAATCCTCTCTGGATACCTTTGGATGATTAAATTCTTCGGCAAATTTCACCTCTGAACCTGCAGCATTCATGTGAAACAAAAAAGGAATTAAGAGCTTTGATTGATTTAACTTACCACAATCATATCATCAATGTCCCGTCTCCATTCACAAAGTAGAATCTTCTGTGGCTTTTTTGTTGACCGAGCAATGTGTATGGTTACCTATTGTCATCACCTACTTAGTTATCAAGATTTCATACATTTCTGTGGGTTGACTAACAAGCTAGGCTGAATCCTGAAAATAGTGCATTCTCTCAATTCAAAACACATCCACAGTAAACCTAACTTATGAATCATAATTATTTAAAAGAATAAGAAAGCACCATACGCAGCGGCCCTGGAGCATATGAGTCATCATCTTCCGCAATAACAAGAACTTCATCTCCTTCTTTCAGAATGATTTTTCCGGAATGTGTCGCCAACATCTCCCAAACATAAGCTCATATAAACCTAGCAAATGAATGGACACTTTTACCCTTGCTTTTAAGGACAAACTAACTGCAAATTCACGGAAGGATTACTATTGGACCAAATTTAAAAGTCAACTAGTTAAGTGTCTTTTTCGTCCAAATTATAAATCGAGGACCAGTGCAATAAATCATTTTACCAAACACTTAATAGTTTATTGACCAATTAAACCAGTCAAACATAATCAAATCATTCAAATTTTTGTTAATTATCAGCTATTTACCAAATACTACCAAAGAATTAAAGATGAGATAAACTTTAAAGGTCAAACTAGACATTTCTTGAACTCTGAAACTATAGGTTAAGCTCAAACCTTCTAATATGTATAATAAATTTCAGGAAAGTGTTAAATAGACCATCGAACTTGTATAGTTTGTGTAATTTGAACAAAAAAAGTGTACAATTAAAACACTAAACATACAAAAAATGTGCAATTATCATTTTTTACCTATCGTTTCAGATTACCAAATTTAAAATATTTTTTTAAACATTTTATTCTAATAAATTTAAATAAAATAATTAATTAAAAAGAAAAAAAACCGGGTCCATGCCTTCTCCGGTGAGAAGGCAACCCAGGTCACCTTCTCCGGTGAGGGAGAAGGTGACCCAATTGCCTTCTTCGGTGAGAAGGCAACCTCGCCTTCTCACTGGAGAAGGCAACTGGGTCACCTTCTCCCTCAACGGTGAAGGCGACCGGGATCGCCTTCTCGAGGATAAATTTTTTTTGTTTGTTTGTTTTATAATAATTATTCTAATTAAATTTATTAAAATAAGTTTTTAAATTTAATCCTTATTTCAAAATTAGTTTAAATTTATTTAAATAAAAATTAATATTATATTATATATATTTGTTAAATGATTAAAGAAAAAATTCAATTTATTTTTCAAGTGACATACTAAATCAAAAGTTACCTGCAACTTATTACTTACCTATTAATACTGCCAATTACACATATTTTTAATGTTAAATGGTTTAATTGCACACTTTTTTTGTTCAATGGTCTACTTGCACAAGCCATACAAGTTCGATAGTCTATTTGACACTTTCCTAAATTTCAACCTTTTGGAACCAATGATAAATAGGCTCCACAAATTAGTAGTAAATTTTACAAATGTTAAAAAATAAAGAGTTAGATTTATCTATAGGTTATATATGTTTATGAATGTGTCAGTTATGAATAGTTACTTACAGTTACGTGTTTGATGTTTTTTTGTTAGAAACACAGATAGATAATACATTATCTATACATTTCCCATTCCTTGATTCTTCATTATTGCTTCCGCCTAACTGGCGGATGGTTTTATTCTCCACCCGCCAGGCCATTCCATCTTCCAAATTCAACAACAAATAACAACACTTGGATACAAAGTTGCAAAACCGGTAGTTCATCTTTCACTAGGGTTGCCACCCAATGGCTTCAAAAAGCGTTTTTAGCTTCTCCGAAACCGCCAAAAACTTGGAAGGTTTTAATCATCCTCCTCAGCAGCGAAATCTTTGACCTTCACATCTGCATCCTCACCATACTGAATGCAGTTGTCAATCTGTGCCAGGATGTATTGTATACTGCAGAAAGGGCATAATCTGTGAGTTTTGTGACAAAGCTTTCGGCAGTCGTATGAAGCATGGTAAACAGATCTAAGGAAATTATTAAAACATAATAGTTCAACTTCTTTGAATGCCCAAGGAAACAAGCCATCAAAAGACTACATAAACAAGTAGGAATACATCACCTGCTCTCTTTCCTCAAATCAAGCGGCATAAAGCTGACCATACTATACTGATCCACCTGATGCAACAAAGAATTATTACGTAATGAGAAACCCTAGTGAAAACCCATTTTTTGTTTTGAATCGAGAGAAACCCGCAGTCACTACCCGAGGGTGTGCCCATAACCGGCAGCCAGCCACCTTGTGACCCTAGCCGACAAAGAACCACAAAGAGGTAAACCAGCCTAGATTGCCCATAGTTAACCCACTCAAACCAAAAGGCCTAGGATTCAAACTCGTGACCTTGTGGTTACAAGTTTGTATCCTTAACCAACTTGGTTAGGGTTACCCCCAATGCAAACCCATTTTTATCCTTAACCAACTTGGTTGGGGTTGCCCCCAATGCAAACCCATTTGATTACACCAGACATGGATAGAGATGCATTTGCAAATTGGTTAGCATTGATATTATCGCAACACAAAAAATACAAAGAAAAAACAGATTTTGTAAAATGGCTAGTCACTTGGTAATTGGTATATATCTTAATTACACAAGTGTGCATGGGTATGCTAAGGATTATATGAAAAGCGGGAAAATTAATACTAGTCAGAATCCACTTCATTCTTACCAATTCAATTAAAGATTTGTTAAGCTTTTGAAACTGTGGAGCCATGCGTTGATTCAGATCCGCCAATAGCAACTGAGCCTCTGGATTCAAGTAACTACAGGTAGAAAACAAGTTAAAGAACACTTTAAGTTTGTGATATGAGCAGTAATGATTACAGAAATAAGCAACATCTGGATGCAAAAGGACTAACTTGTCAATATCCTTTTTATTTGTCACAAGGTCCATTTTTGAGAGAATGTTGACATGTGGCAATTCAAGTTGAACCATTGCAGAGAGGGAAGCCATACAACCACTGATGAATTTGGTCACATCCGTGATAAACTGAAACATTACAACGGGATGCTTAATAATATAATGCACACAATGTTGAAAATATCGCTAGGCGCCTGGGGACCGCCTGGCGGGCGCCTAGAGCGCCTAGCCGGGTGCCTAGGAGGCCGACCGCCTGGCGCCTAGGCGCGATTTTTGCAACACTGAATGCACATGAGCTACCTAAGGGCATCAATGGTATGTATGAGGAGAGGTGTATACCTGAGAATCAAGTAAGTAAACTACACAGACATTGAAATTCTTTCGCTTTAAATGTTCCACAAAATTCTTTAGCACAGGAACATGTGAGAAGAGTTCAATTTGACCTGTAAAACAGTTGCAATATTTGTAAACACAGAAATGATTGACCCCAAACAATAAAATGGCAGTGTAGCCAGGAAACACATTAGAGGCAAAAAGATCTATTTCAAAAATGTCGCTCCCAATTGGGTTTTCTGAAGAAAAAGGAAATTGCTTGATTTGCTTCTTATCTACCCAGTAGCTACATGTAAGAATTTTCAGTTTTACATGATGTATATAAACACATAGATACATATTAAGTACCTGGACAGTCAAAAACTATGTAGTCATCATCCATATAATTATCCAATTCCTCTGTTAGCCAGTCATCCAAATTTTCTTCAAGGTGTCTGACATTCATGATTAAGGGTATGCATATTTTTAAGGAACTATGATTAAGAAACTCTAGTGAAACCAATGTTGAAAAAATCGCTGACCGCCTAGGGCGCCTAGAGTGCCTAGAACACCTAGGCGGGCGCCTGGAGCGCCTAGGAGGCAGACCGCGTAGCGCGATTTTTGCAAACTCAAGAATAATGAACTTTTTAAAAGACTGGATCTTAATTGCTCTAATGCAAACTCAAGAACCATAAAATCATGCTCTTATAATAGGAAAGGCTTAGAGGATACTCCATGCAATAAATGAGGCCACCATTAGGGCCTAGATGTAGTTCCTCCATAACATCATCCAGTGAAATCAGTTCCCTGATGTCTGCACCAAATAGAACCCCAGTTTAAAATTTGTGTGTATTGCACTTCTAAATTAATTAGAATTAAAGCATAAGCTGATAGTTGGATTGCACATTAATGGTTATCTGTTCAACACGCCCCCTCACGTAGCGGAGATTCAAACCACCCATGACCTTTGGTCTGGCTCTAATACCAAATTAAAGCATGTGCTCCACCTCAACTAAAAGCCCTAACCTGATAGTTGGATTGCACATTAATGGTTATATGCTCAACAATTAGAAATCATACACTCCTACATACTCACCCATAGCCACTGGATAGTCAAAATTCTCTGCTGCAGGATCTAAGTTCACTATATGGATTGTTCGTCGTGTGGCTTCACAATGTCGATGCAAATTTGAGCAGTAAGTTGACTGCCACAAAGCAAATGATTTCTACCATCAGTCCTTGATGCAACATGCTAACAAGTGGAAATTGTAAAGAGACATGAAATCAAATATATCTGTGTTGCATACTAAACACATGTCCAAATAAGAAGCAACAAGGTTCATTAATCAATCACCTTTCCACTGCCTGCAGGGCCAATAACCAGCTGTGCGTAGCCCATTCTCCTTAATCTTATGTCTTTGCTGAAGTTTTAAGATCAAGCAGAAATATAGTATCAGAATGATACCGAGCCCAGAAGCAAAATTGCAAAATTCATATTATTACTTAATACAATAATTAAAATTATTAGGCAGTAACAGTAGTGTAGTAGGCAAATTAGCAAATATGAGTAGTAGGCAAATATTATAAGGTTATTGGCTATGGAAAATTCAGTACGCACTACGCAGCGTCTCAGCCGCCACAGCCGCAGCGCTCCGCCGCAACTATAGCAGTAGGCTGCAGCCACAGCCATCTATCGCATCCCTAACCTAACAATACTATAATAGGATAGTTGGATTATACAATAAAGAAGAAGACTCACCATGCGGCGTTGGGCGTCCAACTTTTTTCCGGAATTCCGGCGAACCTGCGAAGAGGACGGCTACGACTCTGCGAGAATTTCGGCAAGGCTGCGTATTGCGTAGGGGTTGAGCACTTGAGCCGGTAGGGAGTACTGGAGTAGGGACGTGGGGTTTAGCCGTTTTGGAATTTAGGAAATTGAATTATTAAAAGAGTTAATTATGGTCTGATTTTTCAAAATAAATCATTGATTATCAGATTTGTTTTACTACTAGTATTTCACTCGTGCGATGCACGAACATAAAATTCTAAATATTGAATTTATGTTAAGAAATTGATAGTAATTATTTTTGTTATTATAGTTGCATCATTACACAATTTTTTGAAATTGGAAGCGTTTCTAAATTTAAAAAAACTGTTACATATATGCATCATTCATTCTGGATTTTGTGTTATTCATTCACTGTGGATATATAGTTATGAATTTGTGGATATATAATTCAAATTATGCACAAAAAAATGCTATTGTCGGGAATCAAACCTATTTTTTTTTAAAGTGGAACACGCATTTTTAGTCAAAACGACGTCATTTTTGCAATCGTGTGCACCTTATATGGTGCACACGGTTGCACAACATAATTTGTGTAATACATGGTACATACCATTTTTAATTAAGTAGTTAATACATGGCTCATTTTAGATTTGTTCTGAGACCCAAATATCATTTGATTTTTTTCTTTTTTTGAGGATAAATACCATAAGAATAATAATTATAGAATTATATTAAAAATAGGATATGACATTGAAAATTCAAAAGTATTACAAATTATTAAAAATTTATTTATAAACAACATTTTGTGTAGTGTTCAAATAAACAGTAGAGTCCCCACATGTTAAAAATTTTGAGACCATTTGGAAACTCACTGCTTGTCGGAGTGTTAAATTGTACACCTTGAATTGAAATGTCATCATTTTGAGAGTTGATGCGATTACCGATATCCATATGCTCATACGAATAAATTTACTGTCCTTAGATATTTTCATTTTCTGAGCCTAAAAATGCATAATGTGTAAAAAGTAAAATATTGGTACCAATTCTAAAATCATTCATAATTATAAATATAGAGTTCAAATCAAATAATGCAGTTAAATAATTTTATAATGCAGTTAAATATTTTTAATATAATATATTCAACAGATTAAACTTTAAATATAACATATTTTGTATCAAAATCTATTTTTTAAATAAGTAATATCAATATATTATCAATATTTTGTGCGTGTATATATATAATCCAAATTAAATACATTATCCATTACATCATACTGTCTGCCAAATTGTAGTATATATGAAACCAAATTCAAACCCTAAAAATATTCTATTTTCATGTATTTATAATGATTTCAGTCTGTATATATTTAATTCAAATCCTATTTGAAGAGAATACATAATTGTTTGTTATTGGAGACTGAACAGTCAGGTAATCACGGCTATTAACATACATGCATTGGTAATACAAATATTTAATCACCAAAATGTATTTAAGAATAAGAAGGAAAAAGTTATCGAATTCCAATACACATTGAATAATGAGGAGTTTCAAAAATTAATTAATACAAATTGTATTAGGTCCATAATATTAAACTAATATAATATAAATCTAATTATAGAAAGACAACTGAAAATATTCAAAATTAAAATAAATTGGCTAGATTAATAATATTATCATAATGATAAAGAAATTGCAAATTATTGTTTAAAAAAATACAAATTATTGAAATTTTTTTTATATACAACATTTTTAAAAATAATTACATATCAAGACTTTTAACTCATTAGCTGGTTAACCCTTGAAACAATAACATACATTTGAAAATGTACTTTTTCAACATCTTAAATTACATACCTAAGAAACGACTACGGAAAGACCCTACAAATTTTAAGCATGTGAAAAATTGAATTTAATTTATTATTGCAAACATTTCACTTTGAATCAAAATAAAATACAAAGAATATATAAATTCACAGATTTTTATTTTAAATGCTAATGACTGTATTAGAATGCAGTATCCTAAAACAGTAGTGAGGTTCGAATTCACATATTTGTTTTTATATGTTAATAAATAAAATTTAATAAACTCACATAATTTATTGAATTAATTAACTCATAAATTAAATAGTATATAGTACATTTTAGCCTCTACTTCATGTATTGAATTATATCGGATAATAAACAATATATAAAATATATAATAAATGTAATAATTACTGGCAAAAATTAAAATAAATAAAAAAATATACATATAACATACATACTTTAACATTAGTTAATCTTTTTTGTAGGTCCAAATCTAAACTACCAGCACAATATTGCTTTAACAGAGTAAACTTTACAAAGTTTAATGCAAATCCTTTTAAACTAAGCATACTACCATGCATTGTGTAATTAATCCTGGAAGGTTCTACATTGATAATGTATGACTGTAGAAAATTGAAAAACATATTTACACCATCGATGAATTACTCATCCACAAATTTCCACAAATTCCCACCAATAACACTACTATTTTGCCGTCACCCCCCTGAAAACACATTCTAGCCTCCTTCGAAGGCTGAGTTGATGAAAATTCATTAGGAAGAGACCTTTTAATTTTTTTTTGCTCTCATCCCCACTCAAAAAATTGCTTCCAGCAACTTATTATGGAAAAACACACAGGAATTAATCACCAAAATGCATAATGAAAAAATAAAGTATGCCATACAGGAACTGCTTATCAAAAAAATTCGACCAATAACATTACTCTTATTCTCACTCTCAAGCTTGAAAACACATTCTTGCCTTTCTTTGAACGGATGAAAATTAATAAAAAGAGACCTTTTTATAGATGTAGTAACATTCCCACTCACAAAATTGCTTCCAGAGTTCCAGGAAACTATTACGCAAAAACATTAAAATTATAAAGAAAACACAGTATTTTATATCAGTTTTAACAAAAACACAAGATATATTAAAACACAACAAAAACACAGTGTGTATATATATATATATATATATATATATATATATATATAAAGAAAAAGGAATATGAAGGAGTGAAATTAAAAGAACTTGATTAGACTGAATTTGATGATAGGACAATACAAAGGACCCTCTTCTGCTTCAATTTCCGGATTATGGACATCATCCTCTGCAATGTCCAAATCCTCTTCTGCTTTGCACTAACTTCCTCTGCAACTTCAGGATTATGTACCCTTTGTTACTTCCTTAACCTCCTCTAAAGTCTTCTCCATGCATGTTGCTGGCTCTGGAACCTCTGCTGCCATTGGTGTAGCTACATCTGTCTGTCTTTGATAATAACTGAAAGAACATAAATCAAGGTAAAGAGACAGAGTGTTTCTCCATCAGATGGGTAATAAGACATCTCCGTTTACGTGAACGGTATGTGCAGCCCATATGCATTTCATACATACATACCTCAATCACAAAACAACACTATTTACACTTGATTGTTTGTATTCAACGGCGGACACAAACGCCACCCATGAAAGGAGGACGTGGTACAATGAGATTTTTACCCTCATTTATAATATGGCTAGCGACAAGAATTTATAGGCGAGTAGAAGTTTATACCTCTTTGATCACTACAATGGAGTGTATATATAGGATTCTAGAGACACCTGCATATCAATAACTCTGCATTATTACCTTTTGACGTTATGATTCTCACTGTGCGCATATTTAATCTGTTTTGGTATTGCAAATGATAAAATCTCTTTCCTCGGTAATAGATCTGTATAAACTACCATAATTAAAGATTAAAATATAAGAAATCGTTTAAACTTCCAAAGATAAAGATAAGTGATGCGTGGAACTTAATTTTTCTCCAGCCAATAATGTTAAAAAGGGCACCGTTTTTTATGGGCGGGAAAATACTCAATTTGATTGGCCATGACTATATGGCTTTAATATATAGAAGGATTGGTCTTTTTTTAAAGATCAATTTGTTAGGCGTTAGTGTAAGGGTTAAAATGGTCTTTTCATTACTTTCTTCTTCCTCCTTGTCCAACTAGCAATGGCTGAGCGGTGGCAAAGGTGGCCTCTCTTCCGACGAGCTAGCTGGGCAATAGCAGCGGTGACGGCGACTTTCGACCCCGGTGATGAGCAAAGCGGTCCTCCCTCTTCCGTCTCCCTCTCTCCTTCGCCCGATCTTACACCCTCGTGGTCAAAGATGTTTCCAGTCACACTGCATGTGATGGCTGAATAAGCTCAATTATGTCCATAGCTTCCTTCTATCTTCATTCATTCCCTGATTATTGTAGGGATTGGAAGGTCACGGTAGATGATTGGGTCCAAGCTATAGCAACCATTACAGGTAGTTATTAGGAAGAGTTAATGTCACATGAAGTCCTCCGAGTATAGTGATCTTGTCACGTTTAGTCTTAAACTTTTAAATAATCATTTGACTTTCAAATTTGACTATTCGTGGTCCAAATTAACCACCCATGGTCTTTCAACTTTCGAAATTTAACCAGCGGCGGTCCTCTTGAAAGGTCCATGGTTGGTTAAAATTTAATAGTTGAAGGACCATGGATGGTTAACTTGGATCACAAATGGTTAAATTTGAGAGTCGAAGGACGTGACAAAATCATTATACTCATAGGACCTCGGATGGTATTAAGTATTAACTCTTATTAGGAACCTTTGTTGGGGTATAAACGCGCTCAAGATAAGGTTAAAAATGATTTATTGACTATTCATTTCCGCGCTTCTCTGTTGCTCAAATTGGGTATGGTGCCTTAATTATACGGAGAAGATTAAGATGTTCATATGGTAGATCACTAAAAATGGCTTGCTCATCAATTCCGAACGTAAATAAATATGAGTTAATACTCAATTTAATCCTTGATTATAGTAATATTTTTCGATTTAGTCCTATGTGACTTTTTGTATTTATAATTAGATCTTCGATTTTGATGACTTTACTCAATTGAGTCTTTGATTATTAGAATCAAGAATTAAATCGAGAAAAATCATTATACTCCTCAATTGGGTAAAACCACTATAGTCGAAGACTAATTTGGATAAAACTACTATAATCGACGACTAAATTGAAAATTAATAGAAGTAAAATTACCAAGTTATCTTAAGAGATGACTCATTTGAGTAAAATCATCAAAGTCAAAGACCTTAATTAAGCAAAAAAAGTCATTTAGAACTAAATCAAGAAAAATCACTATAGTCGATAACTAAATTGGGTAATAACTCTTAAAATTATAGTTATATTGAAATATATTTTAGAAAAATGACACTCCGTAGCATATAATTTTTTTGAATGTCATAAAATTCATAGTTAAAACAAGTTATATCATATTAAAAAGTATAGTTGATAATTTGGGTTATAATTATGCTATGATTAATAATTGTTAAAGTAAGAATTTTAGATATGGTAAATGATTACATATTGTCAAACGAACTTAGAGTGTAATTAAAACAATACATTAATATTACTATAACTAAACTAATGTGTGTGGAAATTTAAATTACAAAATAAAGTTCATGCCATGAAACTGTAGTAGAATTAAAATGATACTTTGATATTGCAATAATAAAACTAGTGTGTATGAAAAATAAAACTAAAAAACAGATGAAACTAGTGTGTATGAAAAATAAATACCCTCTCGCTAAGTGTTTGCCTCCTTATATTAATTTAGTGTTCACTAAGCAATTTGCAACAAACAGTCTATTTCCATGCAATTTGCGACAAACAATCTATTTCTATATCTGATTGCTCGTAGTAGTTCAACAGCCCTTACCCATCAAAAACAAAAATAGACCATTAGAAAGTTGTTGTATTATTCCTAGACACATCACGTGCTAGTCTTAATGGACCTTTATGCTCGATCCTGAGGAACCCTGCCTCCTTCAATTGAATTTTTGGCAGGTTTATTTAACGAGGTCGAGCCTTTATTGGTAAAATTTTGTGAGGTGGAGAGTGCTCCATACTCGTTCAATAAACCTTCTCTGAATCATTCCTAGCTTTTACTAATTTTTAGACTCAAACATTTTAGCTCAACATAATGACTATATTCATCTAATTTTTCACGAAATCCATCCAACCAAAACTGAATTTAATGAATACAAAATTTCTGATTGTCTTAACGACAGGCTTCACTATACTTCAACCAGCAGCTTGTATCTGGGTTCTAAACCCAAACAAATTCTCAAATAACTTGGGGGCCATGGGAGGCAGTTCCATGGGCTGAGCAGCCATGAAATTCACAATCTTTTCATGTACATTATATCTGCATAATACCCAAAATTGTGTTAGATTTGCACACTAATTACCACAGTTGCATAGGCGCTAGTCGGGCAATAGAGGACAACTAGTCGGGCAATAGAGGGGCACCTAGCGCCTAGACCACCTAGGCGGCGCCTACAGTGCACGTGTGGTAAATAACTATAACAATATACAACTATATATATATATATATATATATATATATATATATATATATATATATATATATATATATATATAGAATTAAGTTTCAGTGCGGGTGAGTTTCCCGTGCGGTTGTGCGGGTGATTAAGGTGCGTGAGTCTTGTGCTTAAGGTGCGTGAGTATGCACTTAATGAGAGTTGTTGAAACTTAAGGTGCATTAGTTTTGTGTTAAATGTGCGTGAGTTTTGTACTTAAGGTGCGTGAGCCTTGTGCTTACAGTGCGTGAGTTTTGTGCTTTAAGGTGCGTGAGTGTATACATAATGTGAGTTGTTGTTGAAACTTAAGGTGCATGAGTTTTGTGCTTAAGGTGCGCGAGTTTTGTGCTTAATTGTGAGTTATTGAAACTTAAGGAGCATGAGTTTTGTGCTTAAGGTGCACGAGTTTTGTACTTAAGGTGAGTGGTTGTTGAAACTTAAGGTGCGTGAGTTTTGGGCATAAGGTGCGTGAGTTTTGGGCTTAAGGTGCGTGAGGTTTGTGCTTAAGGTGTATGATTTTAGTGCTTAAGGTGCGTGGATTTGTGTTCTTAAGGTGTTTTATTTGTGTGCTTAATGTACGTGTATTGTGTACTTAAAGTGTGTCAATTTAATGCTTAATGTGCGTCCACCCGCATGACCGCACGAGAAGCCCTCCTGCACCTGATCCCTTCCCTATGTTGAAAACTAAAGAGTTAGGTTTATCTATAGGGTTGTGTCTGTTTATGAATAGGTGTCAGTTACGAGTAGTTATTTACAATTATGTATTTGTGTATATATATGTACTGTGTTTCTGTATTAGAAACA
The DNA here is from genome assembly GCF_001879475.1 of Ipomoea nil. NCBI lineage: Eukaryota > Viridiplantae > Streptophyta > Magnoliopsida > Solanales > Convolvulaceae > Ipomoea > Ipomoea nil. Next base: position 3,515,626 of record NW_017617502.1, on the reverse strand, counting down.
GAGAGAATATACCAATATAATTTCAATTTTATATTCATTTCCTAGTCTTGATTCTTTATATTGCTTCCGCCTAACTGGCGGGTGGTATTATTCTCCACCCGCCAGACCATTCCATCTTCCAAATTCAACATGGTATCAGAGCCTACTTTCCTAGGGTATTTCAAACATCAAAATTGTATTTTTCCTTGTGATGTATTCTCCGGTGAAAATTCCAGATTGTTGTTTTGCCCTTGGACCTTTTGGTGAAGTTTGAAGGCTTTTTGGGTTGGTTGCCAAACCTCTTTCCGGGGTGTTTTTGGTATAACCGTATTTGTTTCTTTATATTCGGTATACCACACTTAGTCCCTAGGTTTTCATGTTTGGCACCTTGTTTATTTCCAGAAGCTTCTTTTGTTATTCACTTATCCTATAAGAGGTATAAACAACAATCATGTGGTTTTCTCGGTATTCATACAACAATCTATGGGCTCTACTACATCCCCTTTGCTGCTCATGATTTGGTTGCTCTGCCGTTCTTTATGGAGATTGTTGATTGGCAAATCCTAGAATGCTTATGTTGCTGTGAGGGTGTTCGTGTTAATCTTCGCCCTTGGTGACTTCATTCCCAAGGTTGTTTGTGACAAGCTTCGCCCTGGTGCCTTCATTCCCAAGGGTTGTTTATAGCATTGTTCCTCCGAAGCCATCCAACATTGTTATTCTCTAGCTGCTTTTAATCTTCATTTGTAATGTAGAGTGTATGTTTTAATCCAAGCTTGGAACTTCTAGATTGAAAACTAAAGAGTTAGGTTTATCTATAGGGTTGTGTCTGTTTATGAATAGGTGTCAGTTATGGGTAGTTACGGGTAGTTACTTACAGTTATGTATTTGTGTATATATATGTACTGTGTTTCTGTATTAGAAACAGAGAGAATATACCAATATAATTTCAGTGTTATATTCATTTCCTAGTCTTGATTCTTTATATTGCTTCCGCCTAACTGGCGGGTGGTATTATTCCATCTTCCAAATTCAACACCCTATATATATATATACACATACACACACACACACAAAATTAAAAAAATTAACCCGGCCGAGTTCGCAACTGAGTCGGCCAAGTTGAGCGCCTAGGCGACCGACTGCCTAAATGGCACTTAGGGAATAAATCTCCTCGGCCTAGGGACGCCTAGTGCCTAGGCTGTAGCCTAAGCCAATTTTTACAGCACTACTAATTACTAAATCATGATTGTGTTAGGGAAGGTGTAAAAGAATAATCAGTCCGGCAGCTGACCTGATTTTTCGACTCTTTGAGGCTCGCCGGTCAACAATTTTTCTTTTCTTTGTTTGTAGTCTTTTCAGGGTATAAAATGCCTTATCTGTAAATGATAGAGCATTGAAACATTCCAACTTTTTGAGTAAATATTATAAACAATCAACAACCTTATTAGTCTTGACACTTCATTAACAATACTCTCAATTTCTTGCATTGCTTTCATCTTATATAAGAGCATACACGTACTACATGCCTATATGACAAATTGAAAAAGGAGTGATGAGATAAAAGATTGTTGAAGAATCTTACCGGATGAAGTTGGATCAATTGTCTCAAAAAATTCCTTGAGCAATTGCTGATAGAAATCGGAATCATCCAGAAGTTCTGGGTTGCCGTCAGCATTTATGCCCTCCTGATCAAGTTATACAAAATTCAGCATCTTCAATATTCTCTTACCGATCAGAGAAAAAGAATTGAGTAGAGTTGTTGCAGAAAAACAATCTTGAGCGGAAGTTACTGCTAGTACTGCATAATCAAATAGTAAAACAAACGAATGAATATACATACATACCTCTTGTGTGGTTGTAAGATCTGGAACCTGGCCAAGAGAAAGGGTATAATAAAATCAGTATTTCCTATTGCCATGTAATCAAATTGAAGTACAAAAAGGCAAGATGTTGAGCATATATATAATATATAAACATAAATGTGCAATAGGCTTTTAGTTAAGATGAAACACATGCTTCAATTTGGATTCAAAGCCAACCCCATGCCAAGGGTCATGGTTTTGAATCTTCTGGTCACCCGATAAAAAGAGACTATGGTCCACGTGTTGCTTGGAGCCCATCAAAAGTAACCGGCTCGTACACGAGGGGCGTGTTGAGCATATAATATATACACATAAATGTGGGCTTTTAGTTGAGAAGAACACATGTTTCAAGTGAAGACAGACTTACAGTTCCAAATAGAGCAACTGCAGATCTGCTAAGCTGCATACCCTTTATCATTTTACTTGGATCTCTCATGTAATTACCCACTTGTTGACTAATACTCTGCAATTAAAATATAAGATAAGAAATGCGAAAAGCTTGTTCATTTTTCCACATACACATCATCCAAAATCCTGCAACCAAACCTGATTAAACGCATGCAATTTGCCTTTAACTGCAGCAGCACCACTTGTTACTTGGGTCCTCCTCTGCCATTTGTCTACTGACTTGTCTCTAAACGAAGACATCCTTTCCATGAAGAACAAAAGGCATCATGAGTATTAACTTATGCAAAATAATAATCTATAAATAAACGAAAAAAATAAAATAAAATAAATACTACAGAACTAACATCATGAGTACACCATTAGGAATGTAAAATGAAATGAACGGCTGCAGTTTCTTATTTTCTTTTTGTTTTAAATAAGAACAAAGAATTGCTCCGTATAGATCATAAAGGGCAAAATTGCATCACAAAATTAATAAATTAATCATATATTGTTTATACTATACTGCTAAATACAGTTGATCCACAGCAGTTTTGCATGTATACCGTCACCCCATTTCTTTCAAGAAGAACAAATTAGAAGTAACATACATGATTTAGTAATGTTCCATGGAAAGCAAGATGACTTGTTTTGTTCTATGAACATTCCATTGATATAAGACATGTAGTGACCAAGATCATGCTTAAACAGACTAAAAATATATTGATATGGTATAGAGCAGGCAGAAGCAGCATGAAAGATACCTTGAATGCATTTGGGTAATTTGCAACCATTCTTCATCACTTTTGCCAATGGACTGATGAGAAGCTTCCGAAACTTCAAAACCTATTGCATAATTAACATTCAAGACAAATATTTAGGAAACCAAGCATTGAATCAGAAAACCACAACCAGACCATACCAACTCCAAAAGTATAATCATAGGAAAGTGAAGTCTTGAGCCTAACCATAGATCAATTCAATAACTGTAGAGAATATCAGGGAAAAGCATAGGAAAACAGCCAATGTAGAGATGCCAAAAGATGTAATAAATTTCCAATGCTGGGGCAGCAAATGGAATATGTGGTTTAGAATTAATACTAGCTGGGGTACTCCGAAGACTGCCACATTTAGTCCTAAACTTTCAATTTAACCACTCGTGGTCCTTTAACTTTCAAATTTAACCAGCTGTGGTCCTTCCGTTAGTTTAAGTAAGGGCAAAGTTAAGACCATGGCTAGTTAAAAATTTAAAAGTTGAAGGACCACAGGTGGTTAACTTGAAACTTGAAGGACCATGGATGGTGTAACTTGAGTTGAAGGACCACATGTGGTTAAATTGAAAGTTTAGGACTAAACGTGGCGGTGCCACTATACTCGGAGGATCCCAACTAGTATTAACTCTTATGGTTTATTTCAATTAAAGTTTTAGGTGGTCCTTCCATTGCATTTTAGGTGAGTCTCAGGCTCTCATAGCATGAAAATTTTCTCATGACGGTACTTCCCTCTCAAATGCCCAAAATACTCTAATGGAAATTTGATTTCTCATGTTCTTGATTCAGGTGATCAAAGCTCGTCTGAAATGTAGTTGGAGGGGCTAATTAGAACTGTATGTGAAACATTGGTGATTGATTTCAACCGAAACACACTACAAAGTGTATCACAACTAATACAGTAATACATCGAAGATTAAAGAAAAATTTATATAATTAAAATTGATCATTAACTACTAATACAGTAATACATCGAAGATTGAAGAAAAAATTATATAATTAAAATTGTTCATTAACTGGCTCCAATAAACCCACGTTTGGCCAAATGAAGTTAGATCAAAGATGCACAACATAAAAGTAATATCAACCCTGTAGCCTAACTTCAGCATAAAGCAATACACGCTTTTTTTTTCTAAAAAATTAAAAAAATAAATAAATAAAATAAATAAATAAAAAAGTTGTTTCTGCGAGAGAGAAACCAAATAAAGAATTCATTTTGAAATAGGATGGCGATACAGATAAAGTCAGAACTTCTACTTGTCAAGATAGAATATAGGAAGACCAGTTACTCAAATAGAATGTTTAATATGTAAGAACATGTCATACCATCTGTGGATTGAGTAATTGATGGATTCTTCTCAAGAAGTGCCTGCAAAATTTATTTTTGAATTTTAGGTGAATATGTTTAACACTGTATCCAACTCTTCAACACTATATAAAACATAAAATATTAAAAATAAAAATAAAACAATATGCACCATACTATTAAAACCTTATTCATAATTCAGCTACACTAATAAGCTGATTTGGTATTATCAATTGATCATCGTACCTCCTGTAATTCCAATATAGAATCCAAAGTCTTCTTTGAAGAACCAATTAGATCTGAATATGCCTCACTAACTTCATCCCCATAGAATGAAGACTTAATTGGCTCCTGAAGAAAATGAACTTGAAATCAACCATACTGTAAAGCGCAACCGAATGTACACATCAAATAATTCAAGAGAATATGGACCTGAGGAAGTCTATTGGAGTTTGAAAATGCTTTCTGCAGCAAGAATCTTAACTCAAGAGTCTTGTCCCAAAGAACCTTTGCGAAGGAATAAAAATGCAGATTAGAGAAAGGATTTTGAAAATCATGCTAGACACATGATTGAAAAGCCATAATACTGAAAGATAGACATGGATAGATGCAGAGCAATACTGGGAGCAATGATGCATTAATACAAATTACCATATAATTCAAACTGACTGCCCAAAAGGGAAATATTTTTACTGAACCTTAAACCACAGATGTAACTTGTTCTAAAACATATATTACAGAAATTTGACTAAAACACAATAACACATACAGTAGAACACTTTATGATGACTAGAAGTCCATAGAATTAAAGCTTGTCTTTGGGGACTTTATATCCTAATTTCTTCAACGTTACCAAATTTTTATTCCATAGAAAGATTTTGGAGATGCTCAAATGAAGATCACATAGAAAAACACAATTGCATGTAAAACGACAAACTAAAGCATCAAGTGATATCATACCTTCTGATTTTTCACAGCTTCACCTTTTAAAATATCTTCATCCTTATGGCTTGTTAGATTACTTAGTAGATCTCTGAAGAAAAAAATGGCAGAATCAAGTTACAAAGTACATGACCATTTGCAATTTAGAAACTCAAATATATCCTTTGAAATAAGCTTTCCCAGGTTAGCAATTTGGTATTTACCAAAAATGATAGGGAAACACAATATCATGTAGGACCAATCTTAGAAGGAGGGAGGAAGAAGGAGAGAGGGAGGGGACAAAGGTAAAGAAAAAACCGTTGTTTGACATTTTTTGGGTAAATGTTCATGAAGGAATATCCATGTCCTGAACTAGACAGCATCTTAAGAGAAGATTGCAGTAGATTTGATATAATTCTTCTACAAACTGGAAATTTATGGCAATGTGAAATTGAGTCAATTAAAATATTCTTTCTTGTTTGATTATCAAGGTCCTTAATAATTTCATCAAAGTCCTTAATAACTTCAGCGTATGCACTTCCATTAAATATGCACTTCCATTAAATATAGAGTTATATTAAAAAGCGCACACACATGAGCAACCATGCAAAAATGACTACAGGCCTAATACCAACAAGGCAATTACCCTTGTTCCTCGTCTTTTACTTCAATTATTGAAGTTCAATATTTGATTGAATTAACTTTTCACCTTCCCTTTCAACTTCAAATGCCAAAAGAATCATCAAGATTATATGAGTGCAATTTAAATGCAAAATGGGCACAATCAAAGAGAAAACATTACTTCTCCTTGTGCTGAAGCTTCCTATATTCATTCTCAAGCACCTCCATTTCTGCATTCTTTTGCTCCTCATTCTGTTTCCATCCTTCTCTTTCATCATCCCCTTCCTCATCCTCATCATCATCATCATCATCATCTTCTTCACCAGTGTCATGACTTCCATAGTTGCTCTCTTCCTCCTCACCACCATCATCACTTACACTATTTCCCTCTTCCTCTTTGTCCTCATCACCATGGCTGTAATCACCGATGTCACCATTGCTATCACCCCCCTAAATAAGTGATAGTGAACACCAGCAACTCAAAATAATTATTATAGTAAAAAAAAAAAAAATAGAGATAGTGAAGAAGGCTAACATTAGGCAGCATATCATCTAGCATTTCATCACTGTCAAATTCAGAACCACTTTCACTCTCCTCCCTATTGATTTGTTGAGACCGCTTTCGAGACTTCCCCATCTCTTTCATCCCCAAAGCTCAAAGGACAGTGTATAGTGCCTGCCAAATTAGGAGGTCAATGGAGAATTTGAAGACATGGACAAATACCAGATTCAATATATTTTGTCTCTTTATATCTGTTAATCTACATTTGGGAGAAAATTATGCTAGAAGTTCCAAACAAGAGAGAAAGAGAGAGGTATACTAACACCCACCTGGAGAAAGGGCATGTCATAAATATGAATATATAATCTAAATATAATATGCTCTGAGCAGAGAGATAGTGATAGTCTATGTTTGTGACATTTAATGGCCTGTTTGGTACAATGTAGTTTGGTTGTAAAAGAATTGAAATTCAATGAAAGTTGAAATTACATTGTTTGGTTGGAGGGAATTGCAATTCCACGGAATTGCAATTCCCTCCTTTTACTGAATTACAATTCATGCCTCCACCCTAAGAATTGCAATTCCATGCTTTGCGGAATTGCAATCTTATTATAAATTACCAATTTACCCTCATTAACATTATTATATTAATATTATATAAGGGCATTTTAGTGTTTATTCACTTTTTCCCTCTCAATTTCCTATAACCCTATTCCTTCCTACCAAACAATGTAATTTAAATTCTACTTTATTTTTTTCCCACCGAATTACAATTCATTTCCCCCTAATTCCTTCCTTCCAACCAAAGTGGTGGTGGTGGTAGTGGAAGAAAAGCAAAGGGAACTAAGCAAAAAGAAGACACTACATGTGACTCATTACAAGTCATAACTCACATATCAACAATAAAGCATACATGTTACTCTCTATGTCTCTGTTAGTCAGATAGGTCTACCGTCATTACCGAAGGCTAGGGGAGGCACAGAGTGACGGAGAGTCAGTGACTACTGCCTACTATAGTACTAGGGTGAGAAGCAGAGGCACCGATCAGCATAGAGGCGGTCGCCAGTCAGCAGAGACGGAGAAGACTCAGGGCTCTGGTCTGGGTGTCTTACGTCTGGCCGAGAGACAGAGAGGTGACTGGAGAGCGTTTGAGGAGAGGGAAAGGTGAGCGACTTCGCAAATGCTGAATTGAGGGTTGAGGGCTGAAACCCTAAACTAAAAGCTTTTATATACTAATGTAATTCGAGTTTCGGGTCGGATTTGTAATTTATTTCCTGAACCCGGAACCCGAATCGAAATTACACACATTTGCTTTACTTTTTCGGAGTTAACCCCCGTTAACGGTCGAATTTGACCCGAATCGGGTTGTTCGATCGGGTTCGTGAGAATTTCGGGTCCGGCCCCTTTTTACCCCACCCCTAGTAGCTATTATTATAATTTGAAAGCAACAATTGCTTCAGGCTTAAAGAACCCTTAGTCCCATCACTCTTTTGACCTCATCTAAAGTTAGCTCATGAGTTTTCACCCCAGAAATTCATAATTACTGAGACATTCTTTAAATTCAATATAATCGCCATCTGGGTAAGTTGAGCGAGAATTTGTCCCTAACAGTCCCCTGGGTCATGCCAGAGTAATGACTGGCCAGTGCCCGAACATCTCTGTCAAGTTGCAGGCCTCCAAGTTGACTGAATCTCTTTTGCAACATTATCACTTCCAGCCTTCCAACATTATATATAGGGTGAGGTTCAAGTGAGGCTAGGGTATTATGTGAGGACTGTGGACAAATTGCATCCATTAGATCAGGCCATCTAACGGCGCCGATTGTACAAGGAGAGAATTGAAACGTGCAGGAAATCGGGTAAATAAGTATAGTAGTAATTAATATAAGAGGTAAAATGGTAAAATGATAATTGATTGTGCAATAAAAGAAAGGAAAGAGCGAAACGTTCGGGTATGTACGCGTAGGGTTAAAACGACGGAAGTGAAGGGAAGCTGTTGGAATTGCACATTCACCAGAGACGAAACCGAGAGCTCAAGCGACGACTAGTTGAAGCGGTGGGGGAGACTACACAACCGGGAGCTATGGCGGAGGGAACCCCAAGAAGAAGTCAACGACGTGCATCTCTTGAGGCAACGAGCAGACTCCGTAAGCGAAACCTTGTATATTTTTTTGATTTTTTTTTTTATTTCGATCACTTGCATGCAAAATTGGAAAGATTGTTTGTGAAATTGCATGTTCGAATGGTTTGCTTCTGTGCAAATTTTGATTTTCTTTTGGATAATAAAAATTAACTGATGGTGGGTGTCGATTAGGGCGATTGGCTTCGACTCCGTTAGAGTGTCGCCGATGGGTGAGGGCAGCAAATACAGTGTGGGAACAATGGGGTTCGTAGTCAATGGTTTTGTGCGATTTATATTTTTTTTTTGGATAATATAATATCGATGATGGGTGTTGAGTACCCCGACTGGATTGGACTACGTTGGAGTGTCGCTGGTGGGTGAGGACGAAAAATAGAGTGAGGGAACAGGGGGGGGGGGGGGGGGGAATTCGAAGGAAAAAAATGGGAGTTTGCTGTCAAGAAGTTTTTACCCGTTTTTTTATAAGCTTTTTATTAGGGAGGTTTAAGGTTATTCAAGAACAACCACCGTACTAGGTGTAGAAGTACTGGAGTGTATGGGATGAAGTGTGAGTCTGCACAAATAGGTAGAGGAGCAGACAAAATGTTGACGTTAAAAGACAAAGAAGACAAAATGGACGAGTGCACAAACTGGGAAAAAGTATAATGGAGACATAAAGTAGAGTTTTTGTTTTTAACCAATATTCCAAAAAAGTGTGGTTAATACTGAATTTGTTACCATATAAATGGATTGAAAACCATAAAAACAACAAGTAGGGACCACTAACAGTAAAACTGAATTTAATAATGACATACAAAGTGTTAGATAGAAATAAGTGTGGGTGGAAAAGTTAGTTGAGCCATAGGAAACTGTGGATTGGTACTATTCGTGAGTGGTACGAATATAAAAGTTGTTTATACTTTAAATGATTGCATTGTATAAACTAGTAACTTACCTGTGCGATGCACGGTCATTAAATATGGCCTATTAGTAATTCAAGATTATCGTCGTATAATAGTAATAAAAAAAATGAAAGCAAATTATAAATTATAAATTATTCAATAACAAATAGATAAATACATTACAAATTGTTAAAGATTTCTTTACATTACAAATAGATAACTCTTCATTCTCCCGATTTACTTATTTTTTTAATTGTTTTTAATTTCATTAAACATTAGTCTTGATTATTGAGATATAAAAATTAAAAAGCTTGCGTGAGTTCCCACTTTCCCAGTTCCCATGTCCCATCACCATAAACTTTTGCTATTCCCAAAAAGTCTTAAAATACTAAAAATTAAAAAGCCTTCCCCACCATCACATCTTGAAGTCTGATCTCTCTCAACCTCACCGTCTCTCTAATTCTCTCAACCTCACCGTCTCTCTAATTTTCTCAACCACGCATCATATCACTAATTCTCTCAACCTCAGATCTGTTACCATCTCTCTCAACCTCACATATGTTCCCATCATCTCTCAATCTTGAATATTGCCGGTAGCGGAGGCGGAGGTGGAGGTGGAGGGAGGCGACAGGCGTGAAGACACTTCGGCTGACTGCAGATTGGCGTGGGGGGAGTCCCTCGGCACCTAGCCAGAAGCCTAGAATCTGAACCACGATTCTTCACAAAAACAGAAAAAAAAAAGTTTGAGACAGTTCGGCCGGCTAGGCGGTCTAGGCGCCGCTAGCCGACCGCTTAGCCGCTCGGACGCGGAGGAGGCCGATTCCGGCCTTCCTCGCGGCGGTCGGGCGGCGCCTAGCGCCTAGGCGCCGATTAATTGGCGCCTTGGCGCGATTTTTGCAACATTGCACACATCTACAATTCCTAAAGTGTATGTATCTGCAAGTTAGAGGACATGCATGTCATATCTAAGTACAGATCTGGGTGTTTGGAGTGATATGTTCTCCTTAGAACGCATACGGAGTGAAGTGTGGAAGATCTACAAAAAGGTAAGTGTTGTTTTAGGTTTTTTTTTTTTATTTGGTTTTTATAAGTTATCTGCAAGTTAAGTGTTGGTCTTGGTCTTGAAAGTTAATCGTTCTGTTGTTGATGAAATAATTTCTTAATCCTTTTACACGTATTAACCGTTATGATTTTCCAGGAAATAGAGAGAAGTGATGAAGGTTAAGGTCATTTAGCACGGTGGTCAAAAAAGCAGGTATTGTTGAATAAAAACTCTAACAAATAATGTGTTAATACTGTTGGAAACCGTTGGTAGAAAAAAAAAAACAAATAATAATCAAAAATTAAGATTATTATTTTCTGAAAAAATAAGGAAGGAAAGATGGAGATATTTGGCTCGTGTTTGGTGTTGGGTTTTTGCAAGAGTCAAGCGATCACTCTTTCCTTAAAATCTTATTTGTCACCTCCCAAAGATGCTAGGAGCGTTGTGGCCTAGGCTTCCCATGATAAAACTTGGGAGTGATAAAGCCAGCAGGCCACTACCTGGGAATTGAATTTAGAATTGGAGAATTGAATTTAGAATTGGAGTTAATAGGGGATATTAATTCCGTACCTCTCGTGCTCTCCGTTTCGGCCGAACCAAGTGACTATACCGGCACGCAGGTGCCGGCGCACACGAGCTCGGGCTTGAATCAAGCCTTTTTCAATCTCGTCTAGTTGGAAATTGATTTGCACCCCCCCCCCCCCCCTCCCGCGAGAGAGAGCTTCTATGCTATACAATTCTACAAGCTTCAAAAGAGCTCTTGTATATAAGGAGGGAAAATCCTCATTCCAAACCAATGTGGGACAAAGCTCACTTTTCCCTTCCATTTTCCAACTCAAATGGGTCTACTTTGAGAATCAATATCTCATTCACCCATTATCCGTTTTGAGCGTACAATATATCAATCTCTTCGTCTCACTACGAAGAACCCGAATCCACTTTGACCCGACCCAAATCGAAAGTGGACCCCACTGATAATTGTACCACAAAATAGCCACTTAACAGGCCATTTTATGCCATTTTAAGCTATTTTTCCAACAAATACCTAGTAATGGTCTGGTTTGTTTACGTTTACCCCCGATAATTGTTGATGCCAAAATTTTCCTCATTTTGCTGTTAGGATAGTTGTAGATCCATATATCTGTTCTAGATGGTGATTAGTTTTTAATAGTCCCTGTTGTATATATAACCTTGATTATAGCATTAATTACTTAGATATGCACTGTCTTTTCAGTTTCATACACGTGAACTCTCTGTTCAACTTATTTTAGGGTAAACAAAATTTGTCCCTGAGTTTAATTTCTCGTATCTATATATTTTCACTGCAGTTTTTTCATAGATTTTGACTAAAAACCATTTTAAAGGTTCATGCAGATGATGATAGTTGAATTCTGATGCGCTTTGATTTTTAAATAGTGAGTAAGACATGTTGTAATTGTGTATTAAATGCATTTACAATACAGATTCCTCGAAAAGAGTACCTAGGCAAATTTAAAACCAACAAAACACGTCCATTATTTTAATACCAAACCAAAATGAATAAAAGTACCAAGTGCATGGAGAAATAAAGCGTAAACAAAATGTGCCAAAACAAAGAAAAAAATATAAAAACTATGGAGGCAATATGATTATATTTTTTCCTTTCGCATTGGGCAGGTACGACTATTATGCCCATACTCATCGCAAGTGTGACATTGACGTTGAGGACCATACACCTGCACTCTACAACAGTATTAGCAAAGTCATAAATCACCATGAAGACCAACTCAATAGCTTCTTCAACATCAAAATGAGTTACCATCCCAACGACGTTTGAATTCAATATACGACACAAAAAAGATCTTGCAACAATCTCGGCTTGAACATCTTAAAAACATTTATAGTATAAACTCCACCCGCATGCTTCTCAATCAGCAATGGTGTATTGCACAAAGGTAAATGAGCCTCACAATCCACATTTAGTTTGGCATACGACTGACGTTGGGCATCAATAGCTCCTTCAAAATTGTTGAACAACTCGGTCAGACTAGCATGTTGGTTTGTGCAACTACCAAACACACTATTTGCAGCTTCCGACCTAGATGTCGTACGAAGCAAACCGCCCATGAAAACATCTTAAAAGAATGTGGGGATCCAAAACGATCTCAAATCATACATAAGCCGAAACCAACGATGCTCAACGAGGCTATACTTTTCCATTACTTCGTGTCATCCTCGTTCAAACTCTTCCACAGACAAAGTCTCATTCCAAACAACGTCATTCAAAGCATGGCGAAACTCCTTATCTTTAGATAAAACATTACCAACCTTCTCACCAACCTTCGACATTATATGCCACATACAAAACCTATGGCGAGTAGTATCAAACACTCCTGGAACTGCAATCTGCATCGATGGATCTTGATCAGTGATAGTGCAACTAGGCACACGACCCATTGCACTCTTAAACTGTTCTAAAAGCCAAACATAAGAGTCCACATCCTCGCGAGAAATCAAGCCAACTGCAAATGTCACATTTCTTTTGTGATTATCAACACCAGTAAAGGGAACAAAAATCATACCATAACTGCAAAACATGTAACGTTTTCCCTTAATATTATTATTATTATTATTATTATTAAGATTATTATAACAATAATAATATTGAATAAGTGGTGCAAATCAATAGGCTGACTAAGTATTAGAACTTAGTCAGCATTAGGTAATTAGTTACCTACATTGATGGGATGTAGGTTATTTAGACTCCCAAGTCCTCTCACTGCTCGGTTGACGTATCATACACCTATCTAGAGTCACTGAGAGAAGTGAGAGAAACACAAATAAAACCTACGGAGATTTTACAGCAGCCCGAGGAACTTCTGTTCATCAGACCACGAGTCCCTGGTAATCAAGACCTAAAGCTATGGCTGGAGGTTGGTGATCTAAACTCTGTTTTAATAGCCACGTATTTATTAATTATCACGTGGATTATGTGCTTACATTTGGTATCAAAGCCAATTTATCTCTGCCTAGCCTTTGATTCAATTGCATAATACAGTCATTCAGAATACATATGCTATACTTTCTTTGTATAATTTAGAATACATATGTAATGTGCAATTATGTTGGGCTGCTGGAAATTTTGTGTAATTTTTTTTTCCGCATTTAGAATTCCAATTTTTGTTTTTTGCAATTGTTTTTCCGGACTGCTACTGCGCACTATTCATTCGCCGGATTTGGTTCGCCGGTGATGAACGGTGTACTGGTGGCGTCGGCTGACTGTCCGTAGAGGATGGCGGTGGTGGCGGAACTGGGTTGTTTCCGGTGGTGACGCCATGGCTGTCTTCTTCTTCAACGGATCGATGGTGGCCGACAGCGGAGACAGGGGCACGGCGTGGCGGCGGTCGTGAGCGGTCCGGCGGTGGTGGTGGAGTCGGGTCCTCCCGGCTTCTCCGCTACTGCTTCTCCGTTTCCGCATTCGGCTTCTTCGCTTCTCCGCTTCTGTTCTCTGTTTTGTGTAAAGCAGTAGCAGATGAAGAAGATGATGGTTTAAGTGGTTTAATGGGCCGGGTCTGGCCCAATTCGGCCAGACCTATGCTCCATTATTAAAAAAAAAAAAAAAATTCTCTGGGCCTGTACTTATTTGGGCTTCCTGAAATTTTTTTATTATTCATCATATTTGGCTTCTTCTTATGGGTTTTATCCAATTGATTTTTTTTCCTAAAATTGATATTAAATTATAATTCCTTTGAACAAATTATTATGTCTCAATTTGTTTGAATTTTAATTTAATATTGAATTTCAATTTAAATTGTATTCAGTATTACAATTTAATTGTAGAGCATGAGTTATAATGTGCATAATCTGAGCATGTATTACTGTTTATTGCATTAATTATTTGATTGTTATAATTATGCATATGTTAGAAAAGCATGTTCTTTAAGTATGAATCTAGTGCCTTTAGGTCTGAATTATATGCCTATTACGCATGTTATAGTGCCTTTTAGGTGAATTTAGTGCCTTTTAAGGATAGATTAAGCATGTTAGTTTACTCATTCGGTTATTGCTCCGCTCGTGTCTTTCTAAAGCTATAAAGCACATAAAGTAAATCAAAGTTCTAGTTTACCCAAATTTAAAGCCTTATCCATAGGTGTATAACCATCTTATAGATCTTTCAAACAATTTTACTTCAAATATGAGAATACATGACTTAGGGAAGTTTCTTGGGGAGGTATACTAGTTCTATGGCCCTGGCTTAAAAGCCTTGTTGCTACTAGTCCCCTTGCAACGCTACTCTGTCTAAGGAGTTGGTATTTAACCGAGCTTCGTCTCGACCAACTTTCCTGGGAATATACCTAAAGATTGTCTATCATGTTTTGGTTTAATTTGTTTGCTAGGCTTTAAATTACCCTTTGCCAAGTGATTACAATTTTGTAATTAAAGAGTAGCCACAACATCTTTAATTGCTTAAATTGTATTTAGATTAACTCACATAAAGAGTTGGCAATATCCTTGTAATTAATTATATATGATATGGCAAAATTTAGCCCACAGGCAATTTTGTTGTATTTGTAGGATTGATTAGGACGAAATGCCAGACTATGATCATAATTTGCCCACAGGGATTATGTATCGGCATATAGTTTTGGTAGTTTTGTCATCAAGGGTGGAAACACCCAAACCGTACCCTCTGGTTTTCACCATTCAGTTTGGTAAATTCATTATGCGTAAAAATTCAGCCCACAAGCAATTTTTATGGCATTTGAATTTATCTTTTGCATAAGTTTGCATTGGCAAAATATGCACTTCAGTTCTTTTGTGCCTCAAAAAAAAAAATCAAAACTAACAAACTCATAATTTCCTTTCAGAAACTATCCCAATTATCTCACACGTTCAAGTTCCAATGCTTACTCCTAATAATTATAGAGAGTGGAACGATGCGCTCCTGATCTACTTTGGCATGAATGAGATGGACTATGCTATTAACCATCCCGCGCCCCCGGCTATAACCGCAACGAGCATTCAAGAAGCCAAAGACCTTTGGGCTAAGTGGGAACGGTCCAATCGCCTGTGCATGTTGTTCATTAAGTCTCGGGTTCCGAGTGATATACGCCGCACGGTTGGTAAGCTTAAAACAGCTCAAGAGTGTATTGAGGCCATTGAAAAGAAGTTTGAAACTTCTGACAAATCCCTAGCAAGCACCTTAATAATGCAGTTCACCTCTCTTCGTTATTTTCCTGTCGATGGTGTGCGCAGTCACATTATGCAACTTAGTGATATTGCAGCTCAACTTGACAAGTTGGAGATCAAGCTGCCAGACTCATTTGTGGTGCATTTTGCACTAAACACCCTCCCTCCTGAGTATAGCACCTTCAAAATTGCTTATAACACACATGACAAGAAATGGACTATTAATGATCTAATTAATAAGTGTGTGCAAGAAGAAGGGAGACCACGTCAGGAATTAAAGGGGGAGAGTGCCATGCTTGCAATAGCAAAACATAAAGGGAGATCTGGCAAGCGCCACACTGCAGCTAAAGGGAAGGTAAAATTATCACCTCAGACTGACATTAAGAAAGCGCAGAAATGCTTATTCTGTAAGAAAAAAGGGCATATGAAGAAGGACTGTGCAAAGTTTAAAAAGTGGATGTCTGAAAAAGGTATGATCTCTTCCTTTGTCTGTTTTGAATCCAATATGTCAGACGTTAATGCTAACACTTGGTGGATTGATTCTGGTTCAACAATCCACATTGCAAATTCTTTACAGGATATGCAAAATCTGAGACAACCGATGTCAAATGAGCGAAACATCTTCTCCGGAAATAAGATGGGCTCGCCGGTTGAAGCTGTAGGGACTTGCAGGCTGATTTTAGACAGTGGTTTCGTTTTGAATTTAGAGAGGACATTTTACGTACCAACTTTTTCACGAAATTTGGTTTCCATTTCAAGACTTGTACCGTTTGGATTCAGTTTTAATTTTTCAGACAAGTATTTTAAATTATTTGATAATTCTACTTGTATTGGAAATGGTACACTGTCTGATGGTCTTTATCGTCTTCACTTACAAAACGATGCAAGTTATGATTCCTTACATGTTCAAACTGGCACCAAACGGTGTAGTGTTAACGATAAATCTTCAATGTTGTGGCACCGGAGATTGGGACACATCTCCCTTGATCGCATTAAAAGGTTGGTAAAGGATGGAGTACTTTCTACTCTAGACTATACTGACTTTGAGACTTGTATAGACTGCATTAAAGGCAAGCAGACTAACAAGTCGAAGAAAGGTGCCAATAGAAGTTCAACATTATTAGAGATAATTCATACTGACATATGCTGTCCAGATATGGATATGCAGGGTCAGAAATATTTCATTACCTTTATAGATGACTTCTCTAGATTTACCTATGTGTATTTACTTCATCATAAGTATGAAGCATTGGATGCCTTTAAAACCTTTAAGGCTGAAGTTGAAAACCAATGCAAGAAGAAAATACAAATAGTTAGGTCAGACAGAGGTGGTGAATATTATGGTAGATACACAGAAAATGGACAAGCTTTGGGTCCGTTTGCTAAATTCCTTCAAGAGCATGGGATTGTTGCCCAATACACCATGACGGGTTCCCCGGATCAAAATGGTGTTGCTGAAAGAAGGAATTGGACTCTTTTGGACATGGTGCGGAGTATGCTAAGCAACTCCACACTTCCAAAATCATTGTGGACCGACGCTCTCAAGACGGTGACGTATATATTAAACCAGGTTCCGACCAAGGCTATCCCCAAGACGCCTTTTGAGCTTTTCAAAGGTTGGAAACCGAGTTTGTTTCATATGCGTGTTTGGGGTTGTCCGTCTGAGGTGAGGATTTATAACCCACATGAAAAGAAACTTGACCCGAGGACGATAAGTGCTTTTTTTATTGGGTATGCACAGTCTTCTAAGGGTTATAGGTTTTATTGTCCAAAACATACGACTAGGATAGTGGAATCAAGAAATGCTAAGTTTCTTGAAGACGACTTGATCAGTGGGAGAGATCGATTTAAGGACTTAGTTCCTTTATTTGATCATGTTGATTCTTGCCCTTCAATATCATCTAACGGAGTTGTACTTATACGCAATGCGCCTTCAGTCCCGCCTGCGATTGTGCAATCCATTGTTGAGATTCCACAAGCTGTTGAAACTCAACCATTGGAAGAACAAGTTCAGGACTTACCGCAACCTCCTAAGCTAGACTTTGAGCCAATGGTTGAACCAATTCAGGATTTCCAGCAAGATCCTGAACCCGCACAGACCGAAATTGAACCAATTCAAGAACCACATTCAGTTCCTGAAGAGGTAGTTGCGCCACAACCTTCACAAGGTTCTGGTGTTCCAACATTAAGACGGTCTACACGGGTGAGGCGTTCAGCAGTTCCTAGCTATTATGTATCGTATCTACAAGAATATGACATTGGAGCTGAAAATGATCCCATAACGTTTTCACAAGCTATGAATTGTGCACAGTCTGATTTGTGGTTAGAAGCCATGAAAGATGAAATGAATTCCATGAAGAGTAACGGAGTTTGGAACCTTGTTGAGTTACCTAATGGGGCCAAGCCGATTGGCTGTAAATGGGTATTTAAAACCAAAAGAGACTCATTAGGTAACATTGAGAGGTACAAGGCCAGACTCATTGCTAAGGGATTTACACAAAAAGAAGGAATTGATTACAAGGAGACCTTTTCTCCTGTATCAAAGAAAGATTCCCTTCGAATCATTCTGGCTTTAGTTGCACACTTTAATCTTGAGTTGCAACAAATGGATGTGAAAACCGCGTTTCTAAATGGTGATCTAGAAGAAGAAGTTTATATGAAACAACCTGAACGTTTCTCTTCTAGAGGTGGTGAGGATTTGGTGTGTAGGCTTAGGAAGTCCATATACGGTTTAAAACAAGCCTCCCGTCAGTGGTATATTAAGTTTGACGGGGTCATTTCATCATTTGGTTTTGTTGAAAGTCCCTTAGATCCTTGTATATACCAGAAAGTTAGTGGGAGTAAAATCTGTTACCTTGTTTTATATGTGGATGATATCCTACTTGCCACTAATGAGGTGGGGATGCTTCGTGATGTGAAACAGTTCCTTTCCAAAAATTTTGATATGAAAGATATGGGTGAAGCATCTTATGTCATTGGCATAAAGATTCATAGGGATAGGTCCCGGGGCATACTGGGTCTATCGCAGGAAACCTATATTAACAAAGTTTTGGAAAGATTTCGGATGAAAAACTGTTCACCGAATGTTGCCCCCATTGCAAAAGGGGATAAGTTTAGTTTGGACCAATGTCCTAAGAACGACTTGGAAAATGAGCGTATGAATGATGTTCCTTATGCTGAAGCGGTTGGATGTCTTGGCTATATTCAAGTTTGTACAAGGCCCGACATTGCCTTTGCCGTTGGTATGTTAGGGCGGTACTTGCATAATCCAGGCTTGGATCACTGGGGAGCTGTGAAGAGAGTTCTGAGGTATCTAAAAGGTACTAAAGACTTCAAGTTGGGTTTTAGGCAGACGGACATCCTGGATGTTGTTGGTTATTCTGATGCGGACTTCGCTGGCTGTGTTGATTCTCGAAGATCAACTTCCGGGTACGTCTTCATATTGGCTGGTGGGGCAATTTCATGGAGAAGTGTTAAACAATCCTTAATAACTACTTCTACCATGGAAGCCGAATTCGTGTCATGTTTTGAGGCTACTTCGCAAGGTGTGTGGCTCAAGAATTTTATCTCCGGGCTTAGAATTATGGATTCTATATCTAAGCCATTGAAAGTTTACTGTGACAACTTAGCTGTAGTCTTCCTAACTAAGAACGAAAAATGTGGGAGTCGAAGTAAACACATCGACATCAAGTTCTTAGCCATTAGGGAGCGTGTCAAGAATAAAGTTGTATTCATTGAACACATTAATACTGAGTTGATGCTAGCAGATCCCTTGACTAAAGGCATACCTCCGTCTAAGTTCAAGGATCTGATTCAGAAAATGGGACTTTCGTCAACTTTGTAATTTTGTATATACATTCAGTTTAATAATGAAATTCTTTTGCACTTAAGTTTTTCTTCAGCTACTTTAGATATTTTCTTTGAGTGTGTACACAATTCAGTTTATCTCAATAAGAAAATATACTTCAGTGGACTTGAAATGAACATATGGTTTGTTTCATTAAGTTTGATTACTTAAAGGACTCAGGGATAGTTTGCATTTGATCATAATGGATATTACTTGCGCTAAGGAGGACATGTCATTATGGTTGGTGTAAATCTTGTTCTTGGGTTCCGTATTTGCACCAAGTAGGAGAATGTAACGTTTTCCCTTAATATTATTATTATTATTATTATTATTATTATTATTATTATTATTAAGATTATTATAACAATAATAATATTGAATAAGTGGTGCAAATCAATAGGCTGACTAAGTATTAGAACTTAGCCAGCATTAGGTAATTAGTTACCTACATTGATGGGATGTAGGTTATTTAGACTCCCAAGTCCTCTCACTGCTCGGTTGACGTATCATACACCTATCTAGAGTCACTGAGAGAAGTGAGAGAAACACAACTAAAACCTACGGAGATTTTACAGCAGTCCGAGGAACTTCTGTTCATCAGACCACGAGTCCCTGGAAATCAAGACCTAAAGCTATGGCTGGAGGTTGGTGATCTAAACTCTGTTTTAATAGCCACGTATTTATTAATTATCACGTGGATTATGTGCTTACAAAACACACCAAAAACACCTAAAATGCTTAAAACCATCAACAAAAAAACACTGCATGCACAAAGATAAAAAACAAAAATGCACAGCGTACAAAAATTTGAAAATTCAAAGAAACACGCAAAAACGTTTTCCAAAAAACATGCGTGACTTACCTATTGGTCCCATATGTAGCATCAAACGACACTACATCACCAAAAGCCGCAAAATTTTACTTCGCAACAGGATCAACCCAAAACAACCCACATAACTTATCCTCAGCATCCAAATCATAGGCAAAGAAATAGTCTGGGCAACCATCAACCTTAGTAACATATTTCTTCACAACAATATTAGCATCAGAAGTACCAATATATGCCATCAAATCACGCTTCAAATTTTTAAAATCAACACATGTCGCACCAATATTAGAATACGACCCAGCAAACTCCCTAGCC
The DNA here is from genome assembly GCF_001879475.1 of Ipomoea nil. NCBI lineage: Eukaryota > Viridiplantae > Streptophyta > Magnoliopsida > Solanales > Convolvulaceae > Ipomoea > Ipomoea nil. The sequence continues at coordinate 3,495,056 of NW_017617502.1, read as the reverse complement.
AACCGAAATGACCTTTTAGGCCCAACGTTAGCCCTGGAACATTTAATAAGCAAATCTTGGAGCTGAAAATCCATCTTACGGTTAACCCGCAAGAAAGGCTTAGCCACATCAGAGCACAAACAATAATTATGGCGGTGCTCAACGTAACGAACAACAAAAACTCATCATCAACCATCTTCAGTACAACCTCGCTTTGCAACCAACCCTATTAGAAACACCTCGACGCTTCTTAGCCAAAGGCGCTTCATCCAACATATCATTCCCAACACCTGATACATTGCCAGACTGCTTGAACCCCTCACGAGAACAAACCAACAAGTCCTTAAACACAACGCCCTCTCTATTCCTACGCACCGTACTACAACGTACGTAAAAAACCAACAACAGATGCATAATGTCGATAAAAAGCAATACCATGATCAAGAGAAGGAAAAAGCTGACCCTCAAAAGGCTTGACAGCCTCATCACACGAAAGATTCCAGTACTTAGTCCCACTTGGAGACACGTCCATAACGCAAGCCTGTAGAGATCCTGACCGAAATGCACACGCAAATACAAAAAATAAATAGGTCAAAACAAAAAAAAAAAAATCCAAAACACTGGATTTAAAAAAAAAAAAAACTCATGCACAAGTAATAACGAAATTGAATCACAATACGTACCAAAGACCTCCCACCACAAATAACTAATAGATAAAAAACGACAAAAAAACAAGTAAAAAAAAAAGGAGACGCCAAGACACATGATGTTAAAAAATAAAACACAAATACCAAACCACAGCATACAAATGTTAACAACGAAAAAAAAAACAAAAGAATTAGATTAACAAAGAAAATTAAACAATGCAATAACCTACAAATATGTATTGCACAATACAAAAAATGAGGATATCAAACGAAAATAGAAAACGATAGCCCGACCAACGGCATAAAAATTTTAAACCAAAAATTAGCACCCACAGTTAAGCTATATTATAAAAACTTCTAACATAAAAAAAAAACATTAGCCATTACAATAACTAGATATGCGTGCACAAAGAATAAACAAATGCATGCACAATTCGTAACAAAGACCACCAACCACAAGTAACAAAAAAAAAAAAAAATAGAAACCAAGAAAAACAACACACAAGACGCCACAAATCAGGATGATAAAAAATAAAAAAGAAATACCAAATCACAACATACATATTTAAAAAAATGAAAAAAGGGGAAATAAAAAAAAGTAAAGAAATTGAATAATGCAACAACCAAGTAATATATATTGCACAATACAAAAAAAAAAATGAGAATATCAAACGAAAATTAAGAAAAAAAAAACCTGCACCACACCAAGACAAATTTTAAACCAATAATTAACACCCACAGTTAAACTATATCCTACAGACTTCTATTAACAAAAAAAAAGCATTAATCATTACAATAAATAAATAACTAAATAATAAACATCGCCGGTAGATAATCAAAAAAGTAACGTCAACATCGTAATAATTGAAAACCCCAAAAACCCATTGCATCCACCACAGCAAAACACATATATTAAACACAGAAATACATTACTATGCACAAAAACAAAACATACTGACGCACAGAAATTATAAAATGAACACAAACAAAAAAAAAAAAAAAAAAAAAAAAAACCTGGAGAACTCATAATCCCAAGCGCAAGTATAAAGAAACCACGAAAAATGAAGAAGCATAAAGGAACAAAAAAGACACAACACTATAAAGGAACAAGAAAAAAAAAAGGAACGGGAAATCAGAATGTGAATCTGCACTATCCATAATTACTATATTTAAGAGAGATAAAAACATGCCCATGATCGAAAAAAATAAACAAATAAAAGGAAAAAAAAAACAAAGACAAAAAAGCCCCCACAGTAAAATGGTGGAAATAAGGGAAAAAATATTCCCAAAAATAAAGAAAAAACAATAGCGATCAAACTAAAATCTAAGGTCAATAACCGTCCATAATCCTCATGTAGAGACGAGGAAGCGGCAAGGAACTCCGGCGGACATGCATTGGTGCCATCTACGAAGCCGAACTGATTTTGGCATCGCAAGAATGGGACTAGGTGCGCCCTCCAGAACAGATAGTTTTGCGTCGTCAGCTTAATGGACACATAGTGATGTGCCTGTTGGAGCATATTAGAAGACCGGGTGTCGGAGTGAGGTACAACGGCGGTGGAAGAGTCGGTCGGTGTATTCTCGGCAGTGGGTGGGACGAGGAGATCAGTTTGAGTCGTCATAGAATCGTATTTAGGCTGATACCAAATGAGGAAATAAGTTTTTGGAATTGATATATTCTGAATAGATTTACACAGAATTTATACTAAGCTATAATATATATATATATATATATATATATATATATATATATATATATATATATATATATATATAGAGGGGCGCACTTTCATGCGAATGGCCGCCCAGGAGAGAATTGAGAACTATCCAGCGCGCGCCACGTGTCCTTTTAGTGAATGTAAATGTGTTATATGTGCATGTAGTTGATGCAACTTTACAAGTAAAAAGTACAGGTAAAATCACTTACAAGTGCACCTACTTTCACCTACAAGTGCACCTACTTTCACCTACAAGTGCATGTAATTTTGCCTTATTAACATTAATTGATCTGAGTTCGTTCTGTTTGGCATCGCTTTTGTTCTTGTGAAGGAGTTCAGCGAGTAGTTAGTACCTGTGAAAATCACCCGCAAACATTCATGCACCTAGGTACACCTATTTATAACTATAAGTGGACCTAGTTATAACGTTAGGTGCACTTAGATCTGGACACATAGACGCGCGCTGGATGGTTCTCAGTTCTCTCCTGGGCGAGCAATTCACACCTGAACGCGACCATATTTCCATATTGTAAATACATAAAGTAAACGAGATTGGGCATGCTCAAAATAGTTTCTTCCCCTTTCAACAATTATGGGGATTAAGGTTATTTCTTCACCTCTTCACACCAACATCTTATCCTCTACTAGATAGGTTGATGGTTATAGACTTATAGGTGGAAATATTTTGATTTCTGGTATTAGGGTGATGGTGGCGGCGGCTCCTACATTTGTTAACAGGATGGTTCTTGGTTCTTTGTAGTTAATTAGTTTGTGTATGCCGACTTAGTTGATCACATTATTACGTATTGGGGTGAAAAAAATGGAGTAAATAATGAGAATACATATAATATTTTTCTATTTAATTGTCGCTGATTGAAACTAAAAGATAATTTGTCGAATCTAAATGATCGTAATATTAGCTGACTGAACCCTTGACCATATTTATTGTTAGTACAACATTCATTACAAGAGTTTGCTTACAACATCCCGATAAGTTTTAAATAAATTTTGATCATATAGCAACTCATAGCATTATTGCGATACACCATCTTGAGAGAGCAAATCAAGGGACAGTCTGCATTTGGCGATCTACCAATTGAGCGAACCGCGGAATGAAAGGTAGTTCGTTGTTTCCGGCACTGAAACCCCCGCACAAAAAAAAAAAAAAAAAAAAAAAAAAAGAAGTTTAAATTAACTCATCAATTTCAAGAAATTTTATGTATAACTAATTTAAAGTATACATGAAGAAAACTTACCCTGTGTTACATTCTTTATTGGTAATTTAACACGTGAAGGGCATTTTGATGGTGCATAGGTTGGGCATTCTTCAATCTGTGAGAAGATTAAGTATATGAGATTAGATGAGAGATTCCATTTTAACATATATAAATCAATTTCATGATGATGAGGTTCCAGGTGGTTCCAATTAACCTGGAGCGTCTTGTCGAAACATATCTGAATTTCTCTGATAGGACTATGGCCATTGCATTTCACAATTGGGGTTACCCCAAGAGCATTTTTAATGGCTGAAGTGATGTCTTTCAATGGATATTTAACGGTGTTCGAAGGTACATATCCAGCCTTCAACAGAATCTCCTGCATTATTGTATTTTATTACATAATAGTAATAGTAATGATTAATCAATAAAGAGTACATGGTCAGATCTGTGCCATTGAATGCTTGAGATCAATGACTTAGATTTTGTCAACTGTTGTGCAAGTGAAGTGAAGTACACAGTTGCACAGTTACCGTGCACGATTGCACAGTTGACTAAATTTAAACCATTGATCTCAAGTATTCAATAGTCCAAATCTGTCTACACGAACACTGGCCTCTCTCTCTCTCTCTATATATATATATATATATATATATATATATATATATATATATATATATATAATTAACTTATAGTAATATTGTATTTGAAGTAGAGCATTAGAGCCGTCGAGAAGTATTCATATTGATTGGAAAGTACCGGAGAAGCACATTTTCCATGTGTGTCTGTTAAATTCAAATGGTAATTATTATTCATATGATATGATATTCTCTACTAACTTAAATTACCTTAGCTAGCTTAGCTTCTCATTAAAGATATAAAGTAAAAGTATTGAGAAATTAAAGTTATTTACCCCACTGAACAATTGTTCAAAAATTCCATCCAGTAGTCAACCAACCATAAGGCAAATTAAAAGCAAAGAGATTAAGTTAGTTTAATGACATGTAAGTATATAACAAATTAAGCTAATTCAATAATGTTGGAAATGACAAATTAAATTAAAACACTACTAAACCGTATAGTATAGTATGTACCTCAAATGCCAAATCTGATTCGATGAAACGTCCACAAGCAGGGGCGGAAATGCAATCATACGATGGCCAATAGGTGTTCAAGAACCCCGATATAATTGAGATCTACGTCATGGAGATAAAATAATATAATAAAAACACCTAATTTAATTTGGAAAGAACAATAAAAAAAAAAAAAAAAAAAAAAAAAAACTAAGCCCATCCCCAACATTTAATATATATATACCACATTTAATTTTTAATTAATCCGTTCAATTCATTTTATATTACAAGTTAATTTGGATTGGATGGGCTATCTAATTAAATTTTAACCCCAAAGTCCAACTGCAATTGTAGCAATCATTATTGTGTGAACCATGGTCCACACAAGTTGTATGGACCATATTTTGTCTATTGTAAAATAATGTACATTCAGTACAAAAATAATGTATATTCAGTACAAAAATAATGTATATTGTATTCAAGGAATGTACATTATTTTTGTTATGAGTATACATTATATTATATGATGTACATTTAATACAAAAATAATGTACATTTAATATATTAAAAATGTACTTTTTGTTATGATCCACGTAACATTGTTTGGACCATGGTCCACATAATAATTTGCCGGCCACATACCGAGTTTTGGTCATATTTGGGACCATCACAGCAGGAGGGCCAACTCCCATTATTGTAATCTGGCCAGAAACCATCTGCATTTCAATTGAAACAATATAATATTATATAATGAACCTACCTTATATATATATATATATATATATATATATATATATATACACACGGTGGGCGATCACATGAGTACTAGGCTCCATGTGCGAACTGCAGAATCAGGTATTATAGATTGCACGTACAAATGTAAATTCAAGTTAATTAAGAAATTGTCACAGTGTTTTTTTGGAAAATACTTTACAGTATTTATTTTGTGTAAACTATGAGGTGTTCTGAATCTATCTCCATCTGTCTTCTGGTCTAGGACTTTAGGTTCAGCAGACTAATCTCCATTAGTTCCGAGAAGTATGAGAGTTTGTCCAAGAGGCCGGAATTGTCATTCGTGAAAATCGAATCCGGATTATACCACCAATAGTCCCCACGAAAAAGCTCATTTGACAACTTGAACTACCCCTTTGAGTTCTCTACATTATTGTGTTTTAATAGTCGTTCTCGAGGTGCATAATCACATTACAAGTTACACAACCAGATAGTAACAGTTGAACAAGCCAACATTTCAGATTGCACAAGGTAGTACGTAAGTTCTCACGGAAAGAATGATTTTCATTTGATCCTGACTATCTCTTATATATATATATAAAAGCTAGGAATTAATAAGAAGAACACTGTAGGGCTTACTGATTGTGAACCCAGTAGCAACCTCGGAGCTGCAAAAATGGATATAGTTTTTATGAGAAAGCAAGAAATATATGGTAAAAGTAGTATATATTATACATGTAGGGTGTGTGGTAAATAGTAATTAGATAGATACCTGCAACAGGCGTTGGTGGGACAGCAGTCCTTAACGCTGGAACAAGAGGTGCCAGACCAAGAAAGAGCAAGAACGAAGAAATCGAACGGTTTCTGCGGCGTATCTCCGCCGCGGATTAGGTTAGCGTTGCAAGTGCCGAATAGGAGTAAGAGAGGGAGGATGATGAGTCGGGCGGGGAGAGAAGCCATGGCAAACATAAAAGCTTTTGAAGATTGAAATGCTTGTATATGTTGATGCTGCAATTCGAGATGGGAAAGCTGATATTTATAGTGATTACTGAAGAGTAGTCAAGAGAAGATGTCTGTTTGGTAAATGACGGTTAGTTGATAATTAGAGTGTATAACTATATGATAACATTAACTTTTATAAAAAAGTTTTGGTAAATTAACTGTTAGCTAATAGTCGTTTGGTATAATTTCTTTTCTAAAAAAACTAATTGAAAAAATTGCTTGGAATAATTTTTTGAATTGCAAAAAGCTAATTAACTAACCTACTGAAACACAAAAAACCAATAACATCTCCACTAAGGCTCAAACTCATAATCTTCTAAATGACAGTCCAACCCGAGTACCATTAGACCACATAGTCCGTCCTGATAAACATTTATATTGATATTTTAACTAAATCAAACAATTAATAGTGGTCAAATCAGCCAAAATTAATTTTTTTTCGGAAAATACTTGGTGTACTCCCATTTTAAATTCCCAACTTGTACTCCCTCTCACATGCTCTTGATGTAGACATTTTTTTGTGGACCCACATGATAAAAATAACCAATCCTGATTTGCCACCTTAGGGAGTAGAAATGAGGGAGTAGAATTTTGGGAGTCTATGTAATAGAACCCATTTTTTTTCCAAAGAGTAAATACCTAAAATGGTCCCTTGACTATAGCTAAATTCACAAATTGGTCATCGACTTTCAATTTCAACCAATTAAGTCCTTAACTTTGCAATTTTGACACGATTTGGTCCTCCATCTATTTGACCATTTGTTGACCGTGATCGACGATCTCCAGAAGAACCTTCAGCCCTCGTCGGAGCACGTGGAGGCCTCCAGGATGACGTTGCACCGGTTCGAAAACACGTCGTCTTCTTCGCTCTGGTACGAACTCAGCTACGTTGAATCCAAAGGGAGGATGAAGAAAGGCGACCGGATTTGGTAGATTGCTTTCGGAAGTGGATTCAAATGTAACAGTGCGGTTTTGAAATGCAACCGGAACCTTAAAAACCCGACGATGAACCATGAAATTACATATATATCCTCAAAAATCACAGTCAACAAACGGTCAAATAGACAGATGACCAAATTGTGTTAAAATTACAAAGTTAAGGACTTAATTGGTTGAAATTGAAAGTCGAGGACCAATTTGTAAATTTAGCTATAGTCGAGGGACCATTTTAGGTATTTACTCTTTTCGCCCTATTTCTTAGTTCTTACTACCTCTACTTTTAACAGCAATAAAAAAAATGATAAATGTACTGTAAAATTGTTGTTCTTTTTTTTTTTTTTTTTAATCAATCAAAATCTGCCACAATAATAACTCCTATTTCATCATGATATTATAGTACTACTCTAGTTGAAGGCTTTGCAAATGGTGGGACAAGCAAGACAATCATACTCAGTACTGTACAGTTATTATTATTATTTTTTAAATAGTACAGTATAGTTATTATAACCTACTAAATATTTTAAAATTTAATTTGTACATATTTTGATATTAATAACTCAGTATACATTTTTTAAAAGCATTTCAAGACTACTTTTATATGATTGGGTAAAATTAATTCACTTTTATATATATATATATATATATATATATATATATATATATATATATATATATATATATAAGAGGGGAGAGTTAATGCAGTTAATGCATTTAAGAACAAATTCTCATGTAAAAAGTAATATCGACAAATTTCATCAATCAATTTGGGTGATTCTCATAGGATTCAAAGTCATATATATTAATCATTATACTATTGACCATGCATGCTCTACCTTACAAAGTTACAAAATAGACCATTGATATAATAATGTTTATTATTAGTATATTGAAAAATTACTTTTAGTCTATAAAATATTCATTTTTAGGTATACTACCAAAAAATAAATTTTCATTATACTAAAATGAACATTTAGTATACTAAAAAGTGAGCATTATATTCAATATACTATATCACATAATGCCTAAAACGGTAAGAGCGAGATATAACCCCATACTGTACAATATCCACTCTATAAGAACCATATAGTTGAATTGACAAAAGTTGGAGATCTTCACAATAACATTCCGACTTCATATTTACTACCGTTACACCACAGCTAATATGTGATACGGTCCCAAAAATGATAAAATGATGAATGAGTTTCTCTTAAGATCAATGTCAAAGTTGAATTATCTTGAGAGAGAATTCAAAGTATATCTTGAATCTCAAATTCTTTAGAGAGAATTTCTAATCAAAGTATGTAATCAAATGCTTTTTTTTTTTTTTTTTTTTGGATCCAAAAGAAAGAAAAACCCAACACAATGTAGTATCTATTTCTCAACCAAATGAAGCACAAAGAGCCAATATTGCCTACACTGAAGCTCGAACCTATAACTTCTCATATATAAAAAAAAAAACTTAATTATATTGGTACCATTGGACCACAAGATCATTAGTAAATACTATACTATATAACTATTAAGACTATAATTAAACAAAATTTAAGTTAAAAGTAAACATTAGACACCATATTGTATAAAAACAATAATATTTGTAATAATACACAAATTTTCCCTTTTTGCACTAGATTGAAAGATTCGATTCAACAAAAAATGTTTAATAAAAAAAATAAAAAATACTCCGTACATAAGAAGATAATAATTACAGTCTAAAAAAATATATACTTTTAATCTCTTAATTGTTGGTTATTAGACCATGTAAGACACATTAATCAAATTGGTCTTCCGGTTAACTAAGCTCAGAAATGCTATTTACAGAGACAATCCTAGCAAGTTGATTAGACAATTGACTTGGTAACCATAAAGTTACAATTTCGATTTATAGTGGGAGCTGTCTACTGATTTTCTTGATTTGAAACAGTCAACTATGGACAACCTAAGTTGGTTTATATCCTTGTGGTTTTTTACCGATTAGAATCACAATGTAAACTTCACCTTCTTCTTATTGTAAACTTCACCTTGAATGCACTTTTGGGTAGCAGCTACGTATTTTCCCCGTAAATGAAAGAAATACTATATATATACAAGTAGGATCTGCTTAAAGCGTTTTGATTATTTTTCATTTTCTTTTATTCTTTTTTTCCTCTTCAATTGTTTCTCTCACAACCATACCAAACATTGACATGAGACGTTGGAGTTGTGGATATTGCAGGCAAATCCGGAGCGTTATGTTGTGCAACTGTTGCAAAAATGACGTCGTTTTGACTAAAAACGCGAGTTCGACTTTAAAAAAAAAAAATTCAGTTTCAACTGCTGTTAACGGTGTTATGTTGTGCATAATTTGAACTATATAGTTCATTTATTCTATATATATAGTTCATTCATTCTGGATATATATATATTTCATTCATTCAGGATATATATATATATATATATATATATATATATATATATATATATATATATATATAGTTAATTCATTCTGGATATATATTTCATTCATTTTGGATATATATAATTCATTCATTCTGGATATATAGTTCATTCATTCTGGATATATAGTTCATTCATTCTGGGTATATATAGTTCATTCATTCTGGATATATAATTCAAATTATGCACAACATAACACCGTTAACAGCCATCGAAACTTTAAAAATTCAGACGCGCGTTTTTAGTCAAAACGACGCTGTTTTTGCAACTGTATGCACCATGCATGGTGCACACGGTTACACGGCATAATTTGCCGACAAATCCCATGCCTTTCATGGTGACATGGACAGCCCCTTAATATCTAAATGTTCACTAAATTATCTAAGTGGTTTAAAAGGAGTTTTCTTTAATATTTGTAACTGGAGCAATAGTAATAATTGATCATTTATCCCTCAATTTTTATTATAAAGATGAGAGGGAATATAATGGTCGTGGATGACTAAATTTTATTTAAGTTATTTTAATTTAGTACTGGTGTTTAAAATGTATGTATATAGAAAATATATTTAAAATACTATTAACTATAAGGTTTCAAATTTAAAAATTATTACAAAAAATGTTAATGAAGATCAATAAAAATTAATTAATTTGATCAATAAATATTAAAAATAAAAAACTTCATTTGTTAAACTTTATTTGTCGTACTTCTCTTTTTAGCTCATTTTAAAATGATGTTGACTTTCATAATTTTTTTTGGAATGCGACTTTCATAATTTAAATACTATTAACTTTTTTTTTACTTTAATGAATTTATCATTTATTTATTTATTTTAGTTTTATATGTGTTTCTAAAGCACCTCTTTTGTAGAATGATAATTTTGAATAGGATTTATTTTGTTAAGGACCTTATGGTCTAGTGGCACTAAATTGCTCTCGTATGTAGGAGGATGTGGGGTTGTGGATTCGAACTTTAGTAATGTGATATCGACTCTTTGTGTTTCAGTAGGTAAGAATAGGATTTATTTTCTAAATAGTTCATGAAACACAATTACCTATTACGAAATAAGGAGTAAATAAAATAATACATGTATGAGTTTTTGACACGTGATTTTATACTCCCTATCAATCATTCAATCCTAACCATTATTTTAACTTTTAAGTGGGTCCAATGTACCTTCTTTTAGGACGTACCATTTTAAAAAAATATTACATATATATATATATATATATATATATATATATATATATATATATATATATATATATATATATATATATATATATATATTATTTTATTTTTTTAATCAAGTGTAACATATCTATTCATCACAAAATAAGGTCAGAGTAAATAATAATTGTTCAAAGTCTTTTAACAAGTGATTTTATATTTCTCAACAATTATTGAACATCAACCATCCATTAATTTTTACTTTTAAAGGGTCGAACATACCTTTGTCATAAGGATAATTTTTAAAATAAGATATTAATATTTTCTTAAAAATTGAGTAAAACATGTCTATCTATCACAATTCACAATATAGGAATGGAGTAAATAATAATTGTGCAAGTCTTTTGATATGTAATTTCATATTCTCCATAAAACATTCAATCTCAATCATCATTTTAACTTTATAAGAGCAATCTCATTAGTCTACGTTTTTTCACAATGTTTTAGATGTCAAGTAGAATAGAGATGTAGGGGAAAAGAGCCAAATAAAAAAGGAAAAAGAAAAAGTGAAAAAAATAGAAGAAAAGAGAATACATGTTTTACATGTCCAGCTGGCGCGTGCAGTGCACACACCTGTTGGGTGTGCTGAAGTGCACCTGCAGTGAAGAACTAATATAAGCTTTTTTTTTTCTTTTTTTTTTACTGTGGGTCTCACAAAAATTCTCATTTGTAATAAATTTTTCTTCTCTCTCATTTCAACTCTGATCTCTTCCACCTATATTAAAAAGCTTAAAAACTCCTATTTGAGTTGCCCTAACCTCTTTTTTTTAGAAGTATAATTTTAAAAGATATTCCGAGTATGTATAATATCACATCTTATTTATTCATTAAAAATAGGGAAAATGACACTTTTTTCCCCTAAGTTATATACTTATAGCACTTTTTCCCCCTCAATTATTTATGTAAGCACATTAGCCATCTCAATTATTTTAAAAGTGGTGGCTTTTCCCCCTAATATATTAAATTGACATTTTTACCCTTAAAGTAAACATTTTATTTATTTTACTTCTCCAACAAAATATTGCGTATATGTAGCGATTATCACGGTTCGGTTCGAACTGAATCATACACTATAGCAATCAAATTAAAAGTTTTCAGTTATGATTCAAATCTAGAACCCAATATTTGGATTTCAATTTATTAAATTTAAGAATAGAAAAAAACTGGATCATGAACCGTGAACCGGCAGTTCCAGATCCAGTTCGCGATTTTGAACCGTCTTTATTTTAAAATTTTATTTTTTATTTTAAAATAGTCTAAATTCAACAATAAATGTATTTTATTTTTTCAGTTTGGAACATGAACCGGCCATTCCGGTTCACGATTTTAATAAACTCTAAATATCGCGTTTTGATTATAAATTGTAATTGGAATATTTTGGTTTGGTTGCTATAGTATTTGTTTGGTTTGAACCAAATTATAGTAATAATTTGTTGGAGAATAAAAAAAATGAAATATTTATTTTAAATATTTATTTTAAGGGTAAATATGTCCATTTAACATTTCAGGGGGGAAAAGAACCACTTAAATAATTCAGAGGAAAAAAGTGCTATAAGTATATAATTTAGGGGAAAAAAGTGTCATTTTCCCTTAAAAATATTAAATGAAATACAACTACCAATCACAAATAAAACAGAGAAAGTAATAAATTACAAAATAGGACGGAGTAAATAATAATAATAATTCACAAAACAGGACAAAGTAAGCAATAATTGTCCCAATTTTTTTTTGACACGTGATTTTATACTCAATCTCCACTATCTTTGTAGTCGTCGTACAAGACAAACAATTTATTATTTGTGGCAGCTGCCAAATGCAGCTTTATCTTCTGTATAAGAACAGAATATAGTATGGCATTCATTAGAGTAGTTGGAGCTTTGTTACGGCAATTGGATTTCATACAGTAAAATTCTCATCATATTAATTTTTAATCAGAGAAAATTGTAGTTTTTAATTATTTCTAAGTTATAAAATAATTGTAGAATTTGTTCATACTTGTTAATGACGTGTGCATATTTTTTCGTCTTAAGTTATAATTGACGTTGCAATTAAGTTTCGTCCATTTTTTAACAATACATTATAGACAAAATTTGCAACATCAGTTATAACTTAGGGACGAAATGTGAACAAAACTTGTTAAAAAAAGATGAAATTTATCACATAAATTATAATTTAGGGACAAGAAGTAAATATGACCAACAAGTAAGATAAATCATATAATTACTCTATAATGTAAGGCTGAAAAATATAATTTTCCCTTTTGTTATTTATATCTATTTTTCCTTTTCAGACCACATAACAATGTTATAACTCATATATCACTTATAAAAGAAATCTTTTAAGTACAATATTTTTAAAAATCGATTTCTTACGTACTTTTTTTTAGTTAGGGCTACGAAAGCACAGTATACTAATGTCATTTTTATTAGAATAAATAATCAACCAAAAATATTAATGCAAATAATAAAAATTTCGGTGGCCTGAATAAATAATTAATAATTTAAATAAGTTAGGACCACATATCTACAACTATGTATTGAATAAATCAATTCTGAAATAGTATACCAAAGATTTTTGACACGTGAACTAGCATTATTGTCCTTGAATCACAATCTCGAGTATTCTCAACCATAATGTTGGACTACACATAATTAATTTATGACTGATGCTACACACCTACTCATTTATTTATTTTTTATATCATTTCTTTCCTTTTCTCTATAAAAAAAATCAATATATGTAACATGAATTTTATTCCTTAGAAGCTAATTATCATTTTACTTAGGCTATTCACATTCCTGAATGCAATACTTTAAGTTAATAAGTCAGGTTGATTCAGTGCATATAAGAATGATTTAGTGCCTTTTAGAGATAAATTTAGTGCCTTTAAAGAAGATTACGCGTATTATTACTCTTCAGTCATTACTCTATTCATGCTTTTAAAAGTTCTTAAAGCACATAAAATGCATTAAAACGGTAGTACAGTTCACCCCCCATAGGTGAATCTATATTCGTATAGATCTGCTTGTTAATTAGTGTATAGTTTAATATACCCTGAATATTGATTAATTTATTTGTAGAAATAATTTCCTTTTAGACAAAATGCACTTGGACCATCTCCTACTAAAATAATGTACTTTATATACACAAATAATGTACTTTTTATTTATGCTCCACACAATAATGCATCTCCATATTGGCTCTATGACGACCCTGGCCCCTGCTTCACTACCCACGTCTTATCATCTATTATGGTACTATTTATAGGAGGGAGACATGTTTTAATTTCTGGCATTAGGTGGTGGTGGTGGTGGTATCTCCAGATATGATTGATTACTCTCTTTCTCAACAAATTCCTCAAGTAGTCAATATGATTGATTTTATTAATTATATTTTTTTAATTTTTTCATGGTATTAATAAAATACTTGGTAAATAAATATATAACATTATTTTGTATTATAACTTTGATATTTAATTAAAAAATAGTGCACAAAAAAGATAATAGACAATGTAGTGAATATAATAAATTGATGAATTTGTACATTGGAGAAATATAAAGACAATATAACTAATAAAATTATTTCTCTTAACTAATTTATTGATAATGAATAATTTTTTTTTAATAAAGACATTGTAGGGACAATGTAACGAATATAATCAATTGATGAATTTGAATGTAAAGAATTTTTAATATGGAGAAAAGTAAACACAATATAACTAATGAAATTATTTCTCTTATTTAATTTATTGATAATGAATAATTTTTTTTTTTGAATAAAGACATTGAAGACACATAATTCTAAATTAAAGAAATGCATATGTATTATTTTTTTTTGTTGTAGCTACTAAATTATTATTTAATTTAATTAGAGTAAAATAGAGTACTAATTATGCCAACTTTGATTGGGATGGGGTTCGAACCTAAGATCTTTCTTATTGAAATCAATGAGTAAGTTAACGATGAACTAACAGAAATTAACGGAAAAGATAATATTTAACGGAAAAGTTAACAGAAAATCATATTCATTAAGGATAAATTAGGAAATCTTAAGGAAAAATTAAAATCTGATCAATCTGAGCCATTCATTTAATTAAAAAATTTGACCGCCATTTTTTCTACCCATTATAGGCCCACTCTCTTTGGCTCTTATTAGTATATATATATATATATATATATATATATATATATATATATATATATATATATATATATATATATATATCTACTATACTAATAAGAGCCCAAGAGAGTTAGACCTATAATGGGTAGAAAAAATGGCGGTCACAGATTTTAATCAAATGAATGGCTCAGATTGATTAAAAGATTGATCAGATTTAAATTTTACACTAAAATTTCCTAAAATACCCACACACCGTTACTAATTCCGTTAAAATTTTAAGAATTGCCGTTAGTTCACCGTTAACTTACTCATTGATTTCAATAAAAAAGGGTCTTAGGTTCGAACCTCATCCCAATCAAAGTTGGCATAATTAGTACTCTATTTTACTCTTATTAAATTATATATATAAATAATAATTTAGTAGTTACAACAAAAAATAATACATATGCATTTCTTTAATTTAGAATTATGTGTTCACAATGTCTTTATTCAAAAAAAAAAATATTCATTATCAATAAATTAAATAAGATAAATAATTTTATTAGTTATATTGTCTTTATTTTTCTTCAATATAAAAATTCTTTATATTCAAATTTATTAATTGATTATATTCGCTACATTGTCCTTACAATATCTTTATTCAGTGAAAAATAAATTATTAATTATCAATAAATTAATTAAAAGAAATATTTTCATAGTTATATTGTCTTTATTTTTCTCAAATGTAAAAATTTTTACATTCAAATTCATCAATTGATTATATTCACTACATTATCTATTATCTTTTTTTGTGCACTATTTTTCTAATTAAATATCAAAGTTATAACATAAAATAATGCTATATATTTATTTACCAAGTATTTTATTAATACCATAAAAAAATTAAAAAAATATAATTAATAAAGCCAACTATATTAACTACTTGAGAGATTTTGTGACAAAGAGAGTATTCAAATCACACAACAAATTAAAGTGAGAACTACCTCGCAATGTCCTTGTTTGACAATCAGCAGTTAGCGGTTAGCGTTAGCGGATTATACTAGCGGATTTGACCAGCGAATTTATTTAATTATTAACATTGGGTAGAAAAAATGACCGCCAAATTATTAAATCAAATGAATGGTTCATATTGTTCAGGTTTTCTAATTCTAATATTAAAGTCTTAATAGAACTTAACCACAAATCCTAATGTCGGAATCTCCTAATTATAATTCTAATTCTAATATTAAATGACCGCCAATATTAGTATATATTTCATATTTTATACCCTAATTTTTATTTGTTCTCCCTTATGTCCCGTATTTGGTTTCAACCATACCTATACAATTATTTTATTGACAATTATAATCAATATTGACTATATTATCTTGCATTTGTAAAATTAGAATTACTTATTTAACCCGCACGGGCTTAGCTCAATGATTTAGTGGGTACTATTTGGGAGAAGAGACCAATGTTTGAACCTCGGCGGCGGCAATGCGGGAATTATGTCCAAAGTGGGCAGACTCCTTGTGCGTACCAGCATTTGGCCCTGTCTGCTGAACCATTGAGTCACCGTGATTTACAACTTCCCACAATGCTCTGTCGGGTCGGAGTGTGGGGGGACCCTTGGGGTTGGGGACTCAACCTTTGGGAGAAGAATTACCTATTTAAATACGCAAATTCAACCTTCAATTATCTATGCATGAACAATTTCAATATAATCTTGCCTTAATATACTTTAAAGTAATTATTTAAAAAAAAACATTGGGCATTATCCCAATCGCGCAATGCGCGTAAAAAAAAAATAGTTATACTAATAAGAGCCCAAGAGAGTTAGGGCTATAATGGGAAGAAAAAATGGGGGTCAAATTTTTTAATCAAATGAATGGCTCAGATTGATCAGATTTTAATTTTTCCTTAAGATTTCCTAATTTATCCTTAATGAATATGATTATCCGTTAACTTTTCCGATAAATATTATCTTTTCCGTTAATTTCTGTTAGTTCACCGTTAACTTACTCATTGATTTCAATAAGAAAGGTCTTAAGTTCGAACCTCATTCCAATCAAAGTTGACATAATTAGTACTCTATTTTACTCTTATTAAATTTAGTACTCTATTTCACTCTTATTAAATTAAAATAAATAATAATTTAGTAGCTACAACAAAAAATAATATATATGCGTTTCTTTAATTAAGAATTATGTGTCTACAATGTCTTTATTCAAAAAAAATTATTCATTATCAATAAATTAAATAAGAGAAATAATTTCATTAATTATTGTCTTTATTTTTCTTCAATATAAAAATTCTTTACATTCAAATTCATCAATTGATTATATTCGCTACATTGTCCCTACAATGTCTTTATTAAAAAAAATTATTCATTATCAATAAATTAATTAAGAGAAATAATTTTATTAGTTATATTGTCTTTATTTTCACCAATGTAAAAATCCTTTACATTCAAATTTATCAATTGATTATATTCACTACATTGTCTATTATCTTTTATCTTTTTTTGTGCACTACTTTTTTAATTAAATATCAAAGTTATAATACAAAATAATGCTATATATTTATTTACCAAGTATTTTATTAATACCATGAAAAAATTTAAAAAATATAATTAATAAAGTCAATCATATTAACTACTTAAGGGATTTGTTGACAAAGAAAGTATTCAAATCACACAACAAATTGAAATGAGAACTATCTCCTAATGTCCTTGTTTGACAATCAGCAGTTAGCGATTAGCGTTAACGGATTTGACCAACGAATTATATCAACGGTTGGTAAAAAGATATTTCAAAAAATTAGCTGTTTAGATTAACATGTAAAATGACCTAAGGATATACATATATTTAATAATAATAATAATAATAATAATAATAATAATAATAATAATAATAATAATAATAATTGTTTTAAAAAAATAAAAAATATATAATTAAACCAATCATATTAACTACTTGGGGCTTTATTGACAAAAAGAGTATCAAATCACAAAACAAATTGAAGTGGAAAACTACCTCGCAATGTCCTTGTTTGGCAATCAGCAGTTAGCTCTTCAATATTAGTATATATTTAATATTTTATGCCCTAATTTTTATTTGCTCTCCCTTATGTCCCGTATTTGGTTTCAACCATACCTATACAATTATTATATAGACAATTATAATCAATCTTGACTATATTATCTTGCATTTGTAAACTTAGAATTACCTATTTAAATACACAAATTCAACATTCAATTATTTATACATGAACAATTCCAATATAATATACTTTAAAGTACTTATTTAAAAAAAAACATTGGGCATTATCCTAATCGCGCAATGCGCGTAAAAAACTAATATATACTAATAAGAGCCCAAGAGAGTTTAGCCTATAATGGGTAGAAAAAATGGCGGTCAAATTTTTTAATCAAATGAATGGCTTAGATTGATCTGATTTTAATTTTTTCCTTAAGATTTCCTAATTTATCTTAATGAATATGATTATCCGTTAACTTTTCCGTTAAATATTATCTTTTCCGTTAATTTTCGTTAGTTTACCATTAACTTACTCATTGATTTCAATAAGAAAGGTCTTAGGTTCGAACCACATCTCAATCAAAATTGGCATAATTAGTACTCTATTTTACTCTTATTAAATTAAAATAATAATTTAGTAGCTACAACAAAAAATAATACATTGCTCTTTAATTTAGAATTATGTGTCTACAATGTCTTTATTCAAAAAAAAATTATTTATTATCAATTAATTAAATAAGAGAAATAATTTCATTAGTTATATTGTATTTATTTTTCTTCAATACAAAAATTCTTTACATTCAAATTCATCAAAGAATTATATTCGCTACATTGTCCCTACAATGTCTTTATTCAAAAAAATTATTCATTATCAATAAATTAATTAAGAGAAATAATTTTATTAGTTATATTTTCTTTATATTTTTCCAATGTAAAAATTCTTTACATTCAAATTCATCAATTGATTATATTCACTACATTGTCTATTATCTTTTTTGTGCACTATTTTTTAATTAAATATCAAAGTTATAATACAAAATAATGCTATATATTTATTTACCAAGTATTTTATTAATACCATGAAAAAATTAAAAAAAATATAATTAATAAAGCCAATCATATTAAGTACTTGAGGGATTTGTTGACAAGAGTATTCAAATCACACAACAAATTGAAGTGAGAACTACCTCGCAATGCCCTTGTTTGACAATCAGCAGTTAGCGGTTAGCGTTAACGAATTATATTAGCGAATTTGACCAGCGAATTATATCAACGGTTGGTAAAAAGATATTCGAAAAAATTAGCTGTTTAGATTAACATGTAAAATGACCTAAGGGTATAATAATAATAATAATAATAATAATAATAATAATAATAATAATAATAATAATAATAATAATAATAATAATAATAATAATAATAATAATAATAGTTTTAAAAAAATTAAAAAATATAATTAAGTCAATCATATTAACTACTTGGGGATTTATTGACAAAAAGAGTATTCAAATCACACAACAAATTGAAGTGGGAAACTATCTCGCAATTTCCTTGTTTGACAATCAGCAATTAGCTCTTCAATATTAGTATATATTTAATATTTTATGCCATAATTTTTATTTGTTCTCCCGTACGTCCGTATTTGGTTTCAACCATACCTATACAATTATTTTATTAACAATTATAATCAATCTTGACTATATTTTTGCATTTGTAAACTTAGAATTGTCTATTTAAATACGTAAATTTAACATTCAATTATCTATGCATGAATAATTTCAATATAATCTTGCATTGATATATTTTAAAGTACTTATTTTTTTTAAAAAAATATTAGGCATTATCCCAATCGCGCAATACGCGTAAAAAACTAGTATTCTAATAAAAATGACATTAGTATACTATACTGTGCTTTAACATCCCTAACTAAAAAAAAAAAGAGTAAGAAATCGATTTTTAAAAATATTGTACTTAAAAGATTTCTTTTATAAGTGATATATATGAGTTATAACATTGTTATGTGGTCTGAAAAGGAAAAATAGTTATAAATAACAAAAGTGAAAATTATATTTTTCATCCTTATATTATAGAGTTAATTCTAGCAATAGTCCTCCGACTATTGTGATTTTCTAAATTTGGTCCTCGTCTTTTAACTTGGACGAAATAAACCCTTGACTATCATATTTGTTCCACCGTTGATCCTTCCGTTAACCAACCGTTAGAATAGGTGTTTGTGAAGGGCTAAAAGGGTCATTTCCTATGATAAAATTCTTCTTCCTGATGTGACCTGAGCATATGTATACAATTCATAAACAAGACTCAGAACCCGCCTTCGCGACTTATCTGCCCCCTCTCACTCCCTCGCCATTGCCCTCTCCCTCACACTCACCCACACAAACCCCCCATAGCGCTGACTAGCAGTTAAGAGCAAGAAAAATCAAACCTCAGATAAAGCATCCACACCATACTATGCATTCAGACTTGTTAATTCACATTTTCCAATGACTGAGATGTGGGGGGATCTATTTGATGTATACAAGGAAATGCTAAGAGCCCTTATAGCTATCAAGATTCAAGACACATGAAGCAAAGGTAGATCAGGGATTACTGATCAGTGATCAAACAAAATGAATATATTATACAAAATTAGAAAAACCAAACTCCTAGCAAAACTTCAAGCATTAAATTTATTAATTCAATTAGTAATTTGAAATACTTGAAGAAGCAGTATAGTCACTCTACACTGTTAGTCTCTTATAAGCCAATAATCAGATAATTGTTCAAACTCTTTACACTGAATGCAAAAATTCAGACAAATTCCTCAACAAAATAGTTAAGTTATGAACTATGAAGCGAAAATGGAATGAAAATTGTGATAGATACCCAATAACGAAGTGACAGAAATTCGACGAGGGTCATGGAAGGTGAATATCCCAAGCTAATCTGCTGTGCAATCTGAGCCTTTTTCGGATCTTCACGGGAATCCAGGTCGAAAAGCTGATCGCCAACGCCAATTGGACCTGAAATTCCTCTTCAAAATCAAGGGTTTATTTCGTCCAAATTAAAAGTCAAGGACTAAATTTGGAAAATCACAATAGTCGGAGGACTATTGTTGGAATTAACTCTTAGATTATAGGGTAGTTAATTATATGATTTATCCCTACTTGTTGGTCTTGTTTACTTCTTGTCCCTAAGTAATAATTGGTGTGGTAAATTTCATCTTTTTTTCTAACACGTTGTATCTACATTTCGCCCATAAGTTATAACTTTACAAATTTCGTCCCTAATGATTTGTTAAAAAAAAAAAGAAGGATGGAACTAGCTTGCAACATGAATTATAACTTAGGATGAAAAATAAACATGACTAATAAATATGAACGAATCGTATAATTATCTTATAGCTTTGAAATAAAAACTTGTAAACTACAATTTTCACTGATTAAAAATTATTATGATGAGAGTTTTCCTCTATGAAATTCACTTGCCGTAACAAAGCTCCAACTAGGCAACTACTCTGATCTAATGCATGACATACTATGTACTGTTCTTATACAGAAGATAAAGCTGCATGCAATGACAAATAATAAATTGTTTGTGTTGTACGATGACTACAAAGATAGTGGAGATTGAATAATAAGCAAGGAGTATAAAATCACGTGCTTTCTCAACCTACAAAAACACAAAGAATCAATAACACCTCTATTAAGGCTCGAACTTACAACCTTCCAAATAAAAGTTTAACTCGATTGAGTACCAGTAGACTACATAGTCTTGATGGACAATTGTTACTTACTTTGTCCTGTTTTGTGAATTATTATCATTTACTCCGTCCAATTCTGTAAATTATTAATTACTTACGCATTTTTATTTGTGATTGATAGTTGTGTTTCATTTAATATTTTTATTGAATAAATAAGATGTGATATTATATACGGAGTATCTTTTAAAATTATCCTTTAAAAATAGAGGTTAGAGCAACTCCATTATGAATTTTTGAGAGTTTTATCAACTTTTTAGCATAGGTGGAAGAGATCAAAGATGAAATGAAAGAGAAGAAAAGAAAAATTTACTACAAATGAGAACTTTTGTGGACCAACTGTCATGAAAAAAAAGCTTACTTCATTACTGTAGGTGTGTTTTGTTGGAAAAAATAGCTTAAAATGGCATGTTAAGTGGCTATTTTGTGGTACAATTATCAAATTCCGACTAGAAACGAGATCGAAAGGCTTGATTCAAACCCGAGCTCGTGTGTGCCGGCACCTGCGGGCACGAATGTCGTCAGGAAATTGGCTGGCCTTGCGGGCTAAGTTATGCCAAACTTCGGTATCAATTTTCCAACATGCCACTGGATTGTTTTGATTGTTTCGGTTTGGGAACCGAAACTGAACATGGCCGCCGAAGGCCAAAACATCATGTCTCGGCCTTGTGAGCATCAGAATTAATTCCAATCTTTATTTTTGAATTGAAACCCATGGTAATGGCTGCTGTTACCAGGTGTAGTGTGGGGTGCCTTAAAGTGTCCTATTAAGAGCTATTTAATCCTTCAACCCTATATAAAGAGGAGTTGGGCAGTAGAGAATTTACACTTGAAGAAACTATCTTTTTGCCTCAAAAACTCTCTGCTTCTACTCTTTCTTTGCCTACTGTGTTCATAGCATTGTCTTGCTCGCCGTATTCTTTGTTTGAATGCTCAAACATTGAATCAAAACAAGTTTTATCCTGGGAAGCCTAGGCCACAACGCTCCTAGCATCTTTGGGAGGTGGCAAATAAGGTTTTAAGGAAAGAGTGATCGCTTGACTCTTGCAAAAAACCAACACCAAACACTAGCCAAATTCTCCATCTTTCCTTCCCTTGTTTTCCAGAAAAATAATAATCTTATTTTATTTGATTATTATTTGTTTTTCTACCAACGTTTCCAACAGTCTTAAAACCTTATTCCTTGTTTTCCCGTTGGTTGTTTTCTCTAATTTCCTTGAAGAAATGGAGAACCCCGAGTTGCCTATCGTTAACAATGGGGAAGAAAATGTTGTTGAGAACAACAATGGAGGAAACGGTAACAATGTTGCAAATTCCCAAGCTACACCAGTGAACGTTGGTTCACAAAGATGGTGGGAGCACTAAGGGATATATTCCCATGTCTCGGGTGCCTTCGGTACCGAGCGGTTCGGCTGAAAAGCCGGAGAAGTTCACCGGTGTTGGTTCGAACTTCAAGAGGTGGCAACAGAAGATGTTGTTTTACCTAGCATCTCTCGGCTTGGCAAGGTTCTTGTCCGAGAAGGTTCCCGAGTTGAAGGAACAAGATGCACAATTCGTGATGACAGTTGGTTATTGGAAGGATTCAGACTTCCTTTGCCGAAACTACATCCTGAATGGATTGTGTGACACGCTATACGATGTATATCGAAAGATAAGCACATCAAAAGCATTGTGGGAAGCTTTGGATCATAAATACCGAAGTGAGGATGCCGGCTCAAAGAAATTTGTGGTTGGCCGATTCCTTGACTTCAAAATGGTTGATTCAAAGACCGTGCTAAGTCAGGTAGAAGATTTACAATTAATCTTTGACGAGATCCGTGACGAGGGCATGGTGCTAAGTGAAGCCTTCCAAGTGGGATCTGTGATCCATTTGTTGCCTCCAGGTTGGAAGGACTTCAAGAACTACCTTAAGCATAAGCGAAAGAAGATGAACCTGGAAGACCTGATCCAGCGACTCAGGATTGAGGAAGGGAACATGACGAATGATAGGAAAGTTCCTATCGTTGTTGGCGCTAAGGCCAACGTTGTGGAGCATGGTAAAAGCTCCAAGAGGAACAAAAAGGACAAGCGAAAGCTAGGTCCGAAAGGTGGCGTTATCAAGAACAAGTTTCCTGGTGAATGCTACAATTGTAGCAAGCATGGCCACAGAGCATCTGAATGCAAGGCTCCAAGGAAAAAGAACAAGAGTTCTGAAGCCAATGTCGTTGGAGATAGCAGTCAGAAAGGGGTCGAGATTAGCCTTTCGGCTATGGTGACTGAGGTGAATGGTTCATTGATACCGGTGTAACCAGGCACTTGTGTTGCAACCGATAGATGTTCAACACCTTTGAGACCGTTGAGGGTGAAAATGTGTGGATGGAAAACTCTGCTTAGTCTACTGTGGAAGGCATGGGCAAGGTGGTTCTGAAGATGACTTCCGGGAAGGAACTGACGTTGAACAATGTGCTGTATGTTCCTGAGCTGAGGAAGAATCTTGTGTCTGGCTCTCTGTTGAACAAGCATGGCTTCCACATGGTGTTCGAGTCAGACAAAGTAGTTTTGTCCAAGTTAGGGATGTTTGTTGGTAAAGGATATGTAACTGATGGGCTTTTTAAGCTCAGTGTAATTCCTGTTATCAATAAAAACAAAGTTAATTCTGTTTACTTGCTTGAGTCTTCCAATTTATGGCATGGTAGACTAGGTCATGTTAATTTTAATTCTATGCGTAGATTAATTAGCATGGACCATATTCCTAACTTTCAAATTGACACAAATAACAAATGTGAAATTTGTGTTGAGGCAAAACTAACTAAAGTACCTTTCAAATCGGTTGAAAGGGAAACTGAACCACTTGAATTAACCCATAGTGATTTGTGCGATTTTAGATCGATACAAACGAGAGGTGGTAATAAGTATTTTATCACATTTATCGACGATATCACACGATACTGCTATGTGTATTTGCTTAAAAGCAAAGATGAAGCCGTTGATAAATTCATTCTTTATAAGAATGAAGTGGAAAACCAACTTAATCGAAGAATTAAGAAGGTTAGAAGCGATAGAGGTGGTGAGTACGAAGCACCGATTGGTGACTTCTGTGCAAGTGTAGGTATCATACACGAACGTACGGCACCTTACTCACCTCAATCGAACGGTGTTGCCGAACGAAAGAATCATACATTGAAAGACAAGATGAATGCGATGCTTATAAGTTCGGGCCTACCTCAAGATGCGTGGGGTGAGACGATTTTGACAAGTAATTACCTTTTGGATAAGGTACCCCGCAAGAAGCTCGATAAGACTCCTTATGAGCTGTGGAACGGTAGGAAACCTTCCTACCAGTACCTGAAAGTGTAGGGGTGTCTTGCCAAAGTATTGGTGCCAACACCTAAGAAAGTAAAGATAGGTCCTAAGACGGTGGACTGTATCTTTATTGGCTATGCATATAATAGTAGTGCTTATCGGTTCTTAGTACACGAGTCCCATAATCCGAACGTACTTGAGGACACGATAATAGAATCAAGGAATGCATATTTCTTTGAAAATATATTTCCTTGTAGGTCCAACGATGGACCTAGTACGTCAAAACGAATGTTTGACGAAACTATGGATAATGATAGTGGGGAATCTGAGAAAGAACCCGAGCTCGAGCCGAGACGCAGTAAGCGAGCGAGAGTTGGAAAATCATTCGGTCCTGATTTTCTAACTTACTTGTTAGAGTATGATTCGGGTACTCTAACTTGTTTAATAGAAAATGAACCCGATTTTCTATCTTGTTTGATAGAGAACGAGCCTCGAACGTATGTTGAAGCTGTGACCTCTACAGAAGGACCAATGTGGAAAGAGGCTATAAAAAGTGAAGTGGATTCTATCCTAAAGAATCACACTTGGGAACTTGTTAATCTTCCTTCGGGTAGTAAACCCTTAGGATCCAAGTGGATCTTTAAAAGGAAGATGAAACCGAACGGTTCCATTGAGAAGTATAAGGCTAGGCTTGTAATCAAGGGTTACAGGCAACGCGAGGGCCTCGATTACTTCGACACGTATTCTCCCGTGACGAAAATAAACTCCATTAGGATGATTCTTGCCATAGCCGCGTTGCGGAACCTGGAAGTTCATCAAATGGATGTGAAAACCGCTTTCCTAAATGGCGAATTAGATGACGAAATCTATATGGAACAACCCGAAGGGTTCGTGGTACCGGGCCAAGAAAGGAAAGTGTGTAAGTTGGTTAAATCGCTCTGTGGTTTAAAACAAGCGCCTAAGCAGTGGCACGAGAAGTTTGACCATGCGATGTTAACTAACGGGTTTAAAATAAACGAAAGTGACAAATGTGTCTACGTTAAGGAAATGATAGACGGCTACATCATTCTTTGTTTATATGTTGATGATATTCTCATCGTTGGTAGTAATGATCGGATGATCAAGTCTACCAAAAACATGTTAAATGCGAGATTTGACATGAAGGATATGGGTTTGGACGATTTAATCCTCGGGATTAAGAAGACCTGATGGTCTCGTGTTGAGCCAATCACATTATATTGACAAAATCCTTGAGAAATTTAATAAGGATGATAGTCAAATGGCTAGAACACCGTTTGATACAAACATTCATCTAACCAAGAACCACGGAGAAGGTATTTCACAAGTGGAATATGCTCGGGTTATTGGTAGTTTGATGTATCTTATGAGTTGTACTAGGCCGGATATTGCCTTTGCGGTTAGTAAACTCAGTAGATATACGAGTAACCCCGGTGCTATGCACTGGAAGGCAATAGTAAAGGTTATGAGATACTTGAGATATACTCGTGACTTTGGACTGCACTACGGGAGATATCCCGCTGTACTTGAAGGGTATAGCGACGCGAACTGGATATCTGATATTAAGGACTCTAAGTCCACGAGTGGCTACGTGTTTACACTAGCCGGTGCAGCCGTTGCGTGGAAATCCTCTAAGCAAACTGTGATAGCTAGATCCACGATGGAATCTGAGCTGATAACCTTGGACAAAGGTTGTGAAGAGGCTGAATGGCTACGCCATTTTATAGAGGACATTCCTAATTAGGAAAGACTGGTACCTCCAATATGTGTGCTTTGCGATAGTCAAGCCACAATTGGGAGAGTACAGAGTCATATGTATAATGATAAGTCTAGACATGTGCGTCGTAGACATAATACCATTAGACAACTACTCACAACTGGTGTTGTCTCGATTGACTACGTAAAGTCAAAAGACAATATAGCGGATCCGCTGATCAAAGGGTTAGGCAAAGAAGTTGTGGAGAAGTTGACACGAGGAATGGGTCTACTGCCCTTGGACTAAAAAGTTCTATAGTGGATACCCAACCTAGCTGGCACCTAGGTTCAATGGGACAACTAAATTATGGAACGGAGCGCGTCACTCTGGGGGTCTCGGACTCCCTACTGCTCCTCGTTAAAACAGTGACTCCCGCACGAGGCTAGCATGTTAATGCTTTAATGATTTTTGAGTATGCAGGATACTCGAGAAAGAATCACCTATGTAAGAGAGAAGTGAGGGTCGCTTCAAAGGAGAATTGTTGGACAACAATTCTTTAGAAACTCTCGCAGAACCAGGAACGGTGACCCACGACCAAAACGGGCACACTCGTGAGAGCAAGAGCATGGTTGGGAGATTCCTGTGTGAGATATGTCATCATCTACACAAACGGCAGTCGGTTCAAAGACATCGCGTTCTACCGTACAGCCAGTAGAGTAAACATCTCTTCACAAGGGAAGGTTCAAAGGGTATAGTGACTCCCTACCTATCCTATGCAGGGATCGACCGTTTGAACACATTTTTTTCCGATTTCAAAATACCCCGAAAATAAATTTTTCATTCATGTGGGGGATTGTTGGAAAAAATAGCTTAAAATGACATAAAATGGCATGGTAAGTGGCTATTTTGTGATACAATTATCAGTGGGGTTCTTCATAGTGAGACGAAGAGATTGATATATTGTACGCTCAAAACGGATAATGGGTGAATGAGATATTGATTCTCAAAGTAGACCCATTGAGTTGGAAAAATGAAGGGAAAAGTGAGCTTTGTCCCACATTGGTTTGGAATGAGGATTTTCCCCCCTTATATACAAGAGCTCTTTTGAAGCTTGTAGAATTGTATAGCATAGAGGCTCTCTCTCGCGCGCGCGCGCGCGCGGGGGGGGGGGGGGGGGTGTAAATCAAATTCCGACTAGAAACGAGATCGAAAGGCTTGATTCAAGCCCGAACTCGTGTGCGCCGGCACTTGCGGGCACGAATGTCGTCCGGAAATTGGCTGGCCTTGCGGGCTAAGTTAAGCCAAACTTCGGTATCAGTTTTCCAACATATAACTCAGTAACTCACTCAAATATAATGGCCAGATCGAAAATGGTGATGTTGTATATATGTATGCTAAGCTAAGAGTTAATAATTTTGTATTGTTCCATTGTTGGACAAAGGCTACGAGCTTGGTGTTTGAGAAGGAAATGGAGAATTCATTATTGAGAATAAGTTGTTACAGTGCTGAACAGAAAGAAGGAGGAAGTATATATTACAGGGGAAGATATTTTGACGGTTATAACTAACTAGTCCTTGGTGAACGACTTTGATGCCCCTGGCTTAGCTCATGTTCATCTGCATGCGTTTTATCAACTTTGTTATTCTGCTTAGCCTCCAATACCCCCCTTAATTGGCGCATGAACGTCTTGAGTGCCCAGTTTAGATACATAAGTTTGAAATAGAGAAATGGGAAGAGCTTTAGTGAACCCATCGGCAACCTGCGAGTGTGAAGGGATCGAAAGAAGTTTGATCACTCCTTGGCTAACCTTCTCCCTTACAATATGACAATCTATGTCAATGTGCTTAGTCTTTTCGTGGAATACGTGATTTTCGGCAATGGCTATGGCGGATTTACTATCACAAAAAACAGCAGCCGGTTTAATTAGATGGATATGCAAATCACGTAGAAGGGAGTTGATCCACTGAACTTCGCAGACAGTAGCAGCTAATGCTCTATATTCCGCCTCGGATGATGAACAGGACACAGTGGGTTGCTTCTTCGATTTCCATGATATGAGCGAGGAACCGAGGAAGATGCAGAATCTCGTGATGGACTTCCGGGATTCCAAACAGGATGCCCAATCTGAATCAGAGAACACATTGAGTTGTAGAGTGTTGCTCTTGGGAGAACAGGCCTTGACCAGGGGCTCCTTTTATATATCGAAGAACACGATGTGCTGCAGCCATGTGCTAATCAGTCGGAGCATCCACATATTGACTGAGCTGTTGCACGGCATAAGAGATGTCAGGTCGCGTTGTAGTGAGGTACATCAGTCGACCAACTAACCGCCTGTAGTTGCCAATGTCAGAGAGTATAGTGCCACCTTCTCTGCTCAGATGATGACCGGGAACCATGGGAGTATTCACTGGTTTGCTACTGAGGAAACCAGACTCTTGTAGCACGTCTAGGGCATATTTACGCTGACAAATATTAAATCCAGAATCCCCCATGTGTGTTTCAATCCCCAGGAAGTATCCTAGGCTGCCAAAGTCCTTGATTTTAAAAGTAGTGTCCAAGAAATCCTTGAGTTCTTGAATTCGAACCAGGCTTGGACTCGAGAGCAGTATATCATCGACATAAATGATAATGCCAATGAAATCTAGTCCATCTCCTTTTGTGAACAATGAAGGATCAGACTTTGATTGTGTGAACCCTTTTTCTGTCAATGCACAGCTCAGTTTGAAGTTCCACTATCGACTGGCTTTTTTCAAGCCGTAGAGAAACCTCAATAGTTTACATACTTGCCCCGGTTTCTCCCCTTAAAAACCAGGTGGTAGGATCATATATACATCATCATCAAGATCTCTATGAAAGAATGTTTTGTTAATATCAAGTTGATGAATGAACCATGCTTGGGATGAGGCCACTGCTAGAAATGTTCGGATGGTGGTGATCCTTGCAACCAGAGAGAATGTCTCAATGTAATCAACTCCAAGTTGTTGGGTGTAGCCCTTGGCTACCAATCTAGCCTTGTATCTCACCACTGATCCATTGGCCTTGAGTTTCACTTTAAACATCCACTTACAGCCTATTGGAGTTTTGCCTACTGGGAGATCAACCAAAGCCCAGGTGTTATTATCTTGCAAAGCTTTTATTTCAGCAGCCATAACATCTTTCCAGCATTGGTGTTTGATTGCTTGGTTGTAAGTTTTAAGCTCATCAGTAGAAGTAATAGCCATAGACATCATCCCGTGTGATGAAGATAAAGCATTATAAGAAATAACTATGGATAAAAGATGAGGGGACGAACCTCTCTTTATGATAGCATCACAGTAATAGTCCTCCAATCTGTTAGGGGCACGCCTGCTTCGCTCAGAACGTCTAGGCTGATTGGGAGGGAATTTGTAATGCTATGATTCGGGTTCAGATTGTCCAGTATCAGCACTGCTAGGTTCCTCAATACTTTCCTCTTGTCGCGATTGAGTTGTGGCATCAGCCAGTTCTTCATTACTATGTTGTGGCTGGCTGGTAGTAGAGTGGAAATATACTAGTGGTTCAAGATTAGTCACCCTTTCATTACTACATTGTTGCTGATTAGCATGATGGTGTTCTAAAATATCAAGGTCAACAGAGATAGGGATTTTGGGGAAGGAGGGTTCACTGTATGATTGTTCTCGTGGTGAGAGTCCTTCTTCTTCTGCCATGGGGAACTGAGTTTCATAAAACCGGACGTCCCTTGAGACAAACATTGTGCCATCCTTTATATCATATAACATATACCCCTTGATCCCTGCTGGAACACCAATAAAAACACATTTCCTACCTCTTCCAGCCATCTTATGCCTGCCATGGGGTAAAGTAGCTGCATAGCACAAGCAGCCAAAGATTTTAATAGAAGTGATATTTGGCTTGTTTCCATATAACCTTTGGTAGGGGCTGATCCATTCAATCACTAGGGACGACAACCTGTTAATAAGGTATACTACATGCATTACACAGTGCCCCCAAAACTCTAGGGGAAGTTGTGCTTGAAATCGATGGGATCGAGCAACACTAATGATGTGTTGATGTTTCCTTTCGACTATAGCATTTTGTTGAGGGGTATTCACACATGAACGCTGATGAATAATGCCTTTTTCTGCAAAAAACTCATCCATTTTGAACTCGAGACCATTGTCACTACGAATGGTCTTTATTAAAGTGCCAAACTGAGTGAATACAAAGGCATGAAACTGCTTCACAAGACGTCTTGTTTCAGATTTTTCTCTCATCATATGTAACCATGTATATCTTGAGTAATCGTCAACAATTGTTAAGAAGTAAAATTCTCCTTTTAGGGAACAAATATGAAAAGGACCCCATATATCAACATGAACAAGATCAAAACAAGCTTTTGAACAAAAAATACTTAGAGGAAAAGGGGAACGTTTATGTTTAGCCATATGACATACATCACATGCCATATCTGTAGTTTTAGAAACATCAATATCAGTATCACTAAAGAGGTGGAGTTTATTTATTAGAAAATGTCCCAACCTCTGGTGCCAAAGTTTAGAGCTACTGCATTGCATGACATGAACCTCATTTGCAGGTGTTGGAGGGTCTGAAAGCAGATATGAACCTCTCTCTTCTCTAGCTGTACCAACTATCATTCCAAGATTCCCCTGAATTATGCACTGTCCAGGTATGAAAATTAATTTGTGAGTTGCATCCCTTATCAACTGACTCACAGATATGATATTAAACTTGAATTCAGGAATATGTAAAGCCCCTTTCAATAGCAGATTGTCATTGAGCTTTACTTCTCCTATGTGCTTGACAGTTACACACTGTCCAGTAGGCAAGTTCACCTCAGCCCCATTGGCATCTCGACAATCAATTAAGAAATCAAGAGAACAAACAATATGGTTCGTAGCCCCGGAATCAATTATCCAAGTAGAAGAACAAAGTGAAAGAGCGTTGATAGAATACTTGCCTTCATTGGCAGCTGGCAGCTCATCAAACTTGGGGCTAAGAGATATTGCAGCAGCAGTAGAGCTAGAAGTAGATGACTGACCTGCTTGTAGGATTGCAAGGATTTTGTGCAGTTGATCAGAAGAAACTCCTAATTCTCCTATGTTGCTCGATATAACAGCAGTGTTTGTTTGCTTGGCCTTGGACTTGTATCCTTGCACCCAACCGGGGGGTAGCCGTGTTTCTTATAACACTTTTCTACCGTATGCCCTGTCATACCACAAAAAGTACATTTAGCTCTCATCACATTGTTTCGTTTCTCAAAATATGTATTATTGAAAGCTACTGTGACAGCTTCATTACTGGCAGAGGTCTGTATTGCATTTGCATGACTCACATCTAGGTTTCCAAGGCTCAGATTATTCAGATTAACTTGCCTTTCTAGTTTTTCTGCCATCACAAAAATTTTGTATACTTCTGGGAGGGGATCTAAAACAAGGACATTCTGTTTTAGAGCATTATAGTCATCATTCAACCCTTGCAAAAATCTGATTACCTGATCTGTCTCCCTTTCTTTTCTGATCTCATCAACCAGATCAGAGCTACATCGGGATTACACTTGCAAAGCGGAATTGGCCTTAGCGTATTCATTTCTTCCCATAATGTCCGGCAGTTGGTGTAATACTCGTTTACCGTCATTGATCCTTGCTTCAAACTATGGATTTCACTTTGCAAAATGGAGATCTTCTGAGCATCTCGCTGAGAGAATCTTCTCCTCAAGTCCTCCCAGATATCCCTAGCCTTTTCGAAATGCATTACACTCTGAGCTATCGAAGGCTGAACAGACTTGAAGATCCAAGCGTAGACTATCAAATTACAACGCCTCCAAGCTGGATATTGACGATGATCTCTGCTTGGTGGTATCATACTTCCGTCCACCAAACACCATTTATTCTTCACTTCTAGGGCGATCCGCATCGATATGCACCATGTGCTGTAGTTCGAACTCCCTGTTAACGAAGGATTGACTAGGATGGTTCTAGGATTGTCTGTGGTACTGAGAAATAGTGGATTCTCCAACTCTTCACTGTTGTAGTTCCTCTGAAGCTGTGGATTCTGGTTTCTCCGTGGACTTCTCTGCGAGTCCGATTCGGAAGCTGCGATTGATGATAGATTGATCGGCAGCGTAATGACGTTGGCTGTTTGATCAACGTCGGCTTCGCCGGTGAGTGCGGCGGCGTAGGACTGGTGGTACCATTGCTCTGATACCATGTTGAACGAAGGCTACGAGCTTGGTGTGTGAGAAGGAAATGGAGAATTCGTTATTGAGAATACGTTGTTACAGTGCTGAACAGAAAGAAGAAGGAAG
Organism: Ipomoea nil; assembly: GCF_001879475.1. Lineage (NCBI taxonomy): Eukaryota > Viridiplantae > Streptophyta > Magnoliopsida > Solanales > Convolvulaceae > Ipomoea > Ipomoea nil. The sequence goes on along the minus strand of NW_017617502.1, from coordinate 3,461,892 downwards.
TATATATTACATGGGAAGATATTTTGACGGTTATAACTAACTAGTCCTTGGTGAATGACTTTGATGCCCCTGGCTTAGCTCATGTTCATCAGCATGCGTTTTATCAACTTTGTTACTCTGCTTAGCCTCCAATATCCATGATGTAGATCTTAGCTATAAGGTCAGACTTGAAAAGATCTTGGCCATCGTATAACTGCACTTTATCCTCTGCTTCTGACAGTCCCAAAGGATCAAATTGGGCTTATGAGGTACCCTACCCGTCTACTGTTTTAATTGTAAATTGAGATCAGTTAATGAAAGATTGTTCTTATCTTTCGTTTTTCTCTTCAAACCAAATGATTTCCTTATCATTTGATGTTTACACGAGAGTTTGACCTTTCCATCTTTCGGTCTCAGTTATTCTCTCGGCCTACTTTATCTTCTCTTCTTTAAGTAGACCTATTTCACTAAATACAACTCTGATTTGTGTAAATGTGTTACTAGGCACGAATCACATAGTGAGTTGTGACTACTTTTGTCTAACACGAAAGATGCAAAATAACGAGAATAAAAAGAGGGGTTTACATTCCTAGTTAGTTTGGTATCATCAAAATCTAAATACACTAGTTCCTAACCGTCTTTTGTATTCGAGCTAAGTGCACATTTTTCTTCTTCGAGTGCACATTTTTCCTTCTTCAAGTGCATATTTCTCTTCTTCGAGTGCATCTGTTTTGTTTCAGTACTTAGTTTCTCTTTTGAGTGCACATCTTTGCGCCTTTGAGTGCAAAACTTTGGCCTTCAAGTGCACGTTTTGTAGCCTTCAACTAATCAAGTGCATGTTTTCCTTTCTAAGAGTGCATAAATAATTCCCTTCGAATTTTTCCTTTTAGGGTGTGTTTGGAAACCTGGAAAATGAGTTCTGGAAATCATTTTCCAACTTTTCAATGTTTGGATGTGCCTGGAAAATCAAGTCAACGGAAATCATTTTCCGTTGACTTTGGAAAATAAGCTTGTTTCGGAGGAAAATGACTTCCCTTTTTTTTTTTGGGGGGGGGGGGGGGGGGGGGGGGGAAGTCATTTTCCAACTTTTACACCAACATCACACCACCACCAATATCATCAACACCATACCACCACCACCTCACTACCACCACCACCACCACTACTGCCGCCGCCACCACCACTATACCACCGCAACCACAGCCACCATACCACCACCATCACACCACCACCACTACCACCACGAACACCATACCACCGCAACCACTACCACCACCAACACCATACCACCACCACCACCATCACCATACCACTGCAACCATCGACGCTGTCACCACCACCACCATACCACCGCCACCACACCACCACCACTACCACCGCCGCTGCCAACACCACCACCATACCACCGCAACCACCGTTGCCGCCGCCACCACCACGACCACTATCACCACCACTACCACCACCGCTGCCGCCACCACCACCATACCACCGCAACCACCGCCACCACCACCACCACACCACCACCATCACACCGCACCGCCGTCGCCGCCACCATACCATCGCAACCACCGTCGCCGCTACCACCACCACAACCACCGCCACCACACCATCACCACCACCACCACTGCCACTACCGTCATACCACTACCAGTTATTATTATTATTATTATAATTATTATTATTATTATTATTATTATTATTATTATTATATATCAAATAACACCACTATCACTACACTACCACCACCACCATAATATTTTTGATATATTATTAGTTATTTTTTTTATTATATTTAAAATTATTATTATATTATTATATATTATTATACATGTTGTAATATTCTAAATAAAATAATTAAAATGTTTAATTATACAATTCTACTCATTTTTCAGAAAATGAATCAAACACACAAAAACAGTTTTCCAGAATGCAACCAAACACTGGGAAGAAAAATGTTTTCCGGAAAATGACTCATTTTCCAGAAGTCATTTTCCTGCTTTCCAAACGGACCCTTAGTGTCTTTTTTTTTCTCCATTGCTTTCTAGTGATCCTCTTTATGCCTTCAAATTTTCAATTTAATTACTACAAGTGTATGTGTGTCTTACTATTGTGTAAATTATTTTTTTTTTAATTTTAAAAAAACCCTTAGCATTCAAGTGGATCATTTTTTTTTTCCTTCGGTGCAGATTTTTTGCCTTCAAGTACTCATTTTTATGCCTTCAGGTGCATGTTTCTTTGCCTTCAAGTGCACAATTCTGGGCAGTATTCTTATATCTTGTGCATTCTTTACAATAACATATAACTAAATTTCTAATGAAATTTGTGAGATTTACAAACGATTTGTATGGGTAATTGATTTAATAACTGTTAAGTTGAATAACCTCCCTTTTTGGTACCATAAAGAATTGCATCAATTCCACATCTATTTACCTTCGAGTGCAATTTTTTTGTCTTCAAGTGCACATTTTTGTACCTTCAAGTTCATGATTTTGAGCTTTCAAGTGCACATTTTGTATAGAATTTATTTTAAGAGATTCATTGATCATGATTCACTGCATTTTTGCACCGGAAGTGACATGCACACATGATCATATATATATATATATATATATATATATATATATATATATATATATATATATATATATATATATATTAAGGATCAAATGAGAACACTTTTCCCCTGAGAACTGTAGACTAATCTTGGGTATTGATGTGTTCTTGATGAGTGGTTTAGATTTTTCGGTTAATTTTTTTAATTGTAAATATTTAGGTAGGGAGTGTTTAGTAATTGTGTCTTTAATTTTATGCATGATTGTAGGAGGAGTAATTTTGACAGGATTCTTGATCATTATTTTATTTATGCGTAGCCATTTTCAGATCTATGTGTTTGTGTTATTGTGCATTTGTAGACAACAAATTTTGTGCTCCACAAAACGCTCGTGTGCTTATTTTGTTGTCCATGTGTGCATTCTTTTGTTCGGTATATGTGCATTTATTTGTGACCCATGTGTGCATTCTTTCTGCGTAGCCATTTACATGGGTGGACCCAGTGTGGGGGCAGCTGCCCCTCTCTCCCACCCCACCCCTTTATATATATATATATATATATATATATATATATATATATATATATATATATATATATATATATATATATATGTATGTATGTATGTATATGTATACATATATAGCATGAAATATTATATAAAATCTATATTTATCTTAAAGATATTAATAGTTTGAGTTGTTTAGTTGGTTGAACTCTAAATTTTATGTTGTAAAAGGCTTATGTCATGGGTTCAAATCTCATTAGCAACACTTTTAATTGTCTTCATTTTTCACAAGATAAATTAAATATTTTTAGTCTACTTTTTATTAATCGTTTAATTAACAAATTAAATGCTCTTTTAGTCTAGTTTTTATAAATCATTTAATTAATGTAGCATACAAGTTTATAATATACTTTTATTGTATTCGAATTAATTTAGAAAAATCTATCTAATTACTAAAAGAAATTAAAATTTAAAAGTATTTATGAATATATTGTTATTCAAATTATTTTATCTAATTGATTATGTTTCATATTTTATCATAAATATATTGTAATTTATAATGTATTTTGTATTTTAACCTTATTATGGTTGTTTGATATTTTGTCGTTGACATTTCTAACGTCATTTAATATTCGCCCCCACTTAGATGATTTTCTGGATCCGCCACTGGCCATTTACAGATATGTGATGTGCATGTTAGGTATCCCTGTGTGCACTTCTATAGTTCTATGTCCGCTACTAATGTATGTAAGTAGTTTTTTTTTTTTTTTTTTTTTTCTAAGTGCACATTTGTTCATTCGTATGTTTTATATTGGTGCACATGCACCTATATGTATATTTGGCAAATATAATCTTAGATCTAAATGATATTATTATGGGCAAATGCGTAGGTTATAATATATATTTGGGAAGAATATAATCTCAGATCATATGACAAATTGACAATGCACACCAAATTACCCATTAAAGCATCACTACTAGAAATTATGAAATTTCCGACCATCTGAAAGTGATCTTAAATCAAATCTAGAGTAAAAAGTGATCGAAAATAGCTATAAAGGTTTTTCCGGACCCCAAAAGTGGTCGGAACAAGACTTTTGACTTGATTTAAGATCATTTTCAGGTGGTCGGAAATTCCATAATTTTTCGTAGTGCATTTCCTTAATTCAATTGCCATATCACCATATTAATTATGCTTAATTAATTTCTCTAATCTCAGATAATAATCCAGCCGTAGATCGCATTTAATCAAAGGTAGAAATTAGTCCACAATTCTCGATCATGGGAGGTAGTGTTCTGGCTAATATATATAATAAAATGAAAGCTAAAATTTAAAAATAAAAACAAAAACAAAAAAAAAAATATTACACTACACTCTAGCTTATTAGTTTTTCACTACACTGCCTCTCGGAGCGAACCGGGTGGACCTGGACCGTTAAACGGACAGAGAAAGACCCGAACCACAATGTGGTTTACACCAAAAAAAAAAAAAAAAAAATAGAAAACGCATTCTGATATGCATGATATAGGGAGATACTAATTGGATAACATATAAAGCAAGACCCTACAAGTTATATATTATCCATGAAAGCTGCAAAGAACCAAAGAATTTAATGAAAACAGATCAATTATGCATGGTAGGTTAGAAAGTAGGTTCAGATTGAACGATTGATAAACATACTGACAAGGCTAATTCACACGTATTTCACGAGTCACAGAAACTTGGGCCGACACTGATTAATTAATACTTTATTTTTACTATCTATCGATCAATCGTTATACTATAGACCCGTGTCCAGCATACATTATGGACACGGCGTGTAATGCAGTAACGGTGCCGTAAGTGGCACCGTTATCTTCCATTAATTTTTTATCTTTTTTAAAAATTTCAGATCGCTTCTTTCCTGATGATAAAGCATCCATTTTCGCGAGTTTCCTGTCGATCAACCTTCCATTTCTTCTTCACACAAAGCTCTCTTCAACGCTCATTCTCCCATTTTCATGATTATAGGAGCATATGTTCATAATTTTATCACTATATGTTCATAATTGTAAGTTCATAATGTCAGAGCTCTGTGTTCATAATTTCATAATTGTACATTCATAATTTCATAACATTACATTCATAATTCCGTAACTGTACATTCATAATTCAATAATTGTACATTCATAATTCAATAACTGTACATTCATAATTCAATAACTGTAAATTCATAATTTTCGAAGCTCTATGTTCACAGTTTTAGAGCTCTATGTTCATAATTTTATCACCATATATATGTTCATAATGTCAGAGTTCTGTGTTCATAATTCCATAACTGTACATTCATAATTACATTACTGTACATTCATAATTCCATAATTGTACATTCATAATTTTATAATTGTACATTCATAAGTCCACAAACGAATAACGCCGTTAACGGCAAGACAAAATCAATTTTTTTTTTTAATTAGAATGCCGTCGTTTTCTCTGAAAACGACATCGTTTTGGACTCGTGTCCACAATGCATAGTGGACACGAGTCCACAACATAATTTGCCTCTATCGATTTGATATATTTTAATTAATGGTTATTACTCTTTGTGTCCCATTTTATCTGTCTCATTTTTGTATTTAATAATATTTTTAGTGTAGTTTCTAAAGATATAAATTTTGTATACTAAGATTGAACTTAATATTGTGAAGAATTGAATTAAAAACAACTTCAGTTAAATCTCGTTAACCGAACCAGTCACATAAAATGGTACGGAGGGAGTATAAATTTAAAATTTTATTTGTTTCTTTCTCCCACTGAGTGTATATGATTGGGATTTTATTCATTTTTTTTAGAAAAGAGAACTCAATTCATTAAATCATAGTCAAGAAACAGGACGAAGTAGTCAGGTGGTACATCTAACCACTCTCAGGACCTGACACAGAAACGGCTTCCCTTGATAGTGCATGGGCCGTGCGGTTCGCAGATCGTCTAACAAATGCAAAGCTGACCACATTCAACATTGAGGGAACTTGTTTTACATCATCAACTAAAAAACCAAACGCAGAAAAAGAAAGACTCAGACCTCAGCGCATTAAAACATAACTGGGAATCTGTTTCTACATCTACTTCCCTCATACCCGTATCATGTAACCAAGACAGCACCTCATGCATACACAGCACCACGGCTTCAACAACCGTGTACTAGCCTTGAATCCGAATACTTTTTGCAGCCAAGAAACGCCCACCATCGTCACGCAACACCCACCCCAACCCCATTGTTTTATGAACGGAGTCAAAGGAGAACCATTGATTTTGCTTAAATCAACATTTCGATTACCAAAATTAAATAAAAAATGTGGTGGTATTTTGGTAATTTTTTTACATTTAGGTCAAATGTAAGGTGCATGATTTTTGTGAGTAAGGTGCGTGAGTTTTGTATATATGGTGCATGAGTATGTGCTTAAGGTGCATGGATTGTGTACTTAATGGTAGTAGTTGTTGAAACTTAAGGTGCGTGATCAGTTTTGTGCTTAAGGTGCGTGAGTTTTGTGCTTAAGGTGCGTGAGTTTTGAGCTTAATGTGAGTAGTTGCTGAAACTTAGGTGTGTGGGTTACCTTCTTAATGTGCGTTGTTTTCATCTTAAGGTGTGTGATTTGTATGCTTAAGGTGTGCCAGTAATGTGAAACTTAAAGTGAACCATTTTTAAAACCTCAGGTGCGTGATTTGTGTTCTTAAGGTGCTTCGTTATGTGCTTAAGGTGCGTGGTTGGTGCTCTTAAGGTGCGTGATTTGTATTCTTAACGTGTTTTGTTTGTGTGCTTAATCTGAGTGTGTTGTGTACTTAAAGTGCGTCAGTTTAATGCTTAATGTGCGTCCAACCGCACAACCGCACTTGATCCCTTCCATATATATATATATATATATATATATATATATATATATATATATATATATATATATATATATATATATATATATATATATATAAGGCTTCTTTTATGTTTAAGTTAATTAAGCTTCTCCTTGTGATCCTTCGTCGGCAAAGGTCACAAGGAGGACTTCACTCAGAGTGCATTTTTGAATAGTGAGTGTAGACTTTTTCGTAATTTAAAATTAATTATGCTTAACAATCTTTATTATAATTCTGTGTATGCGGAATTCACCGTATAATGGTGGTGGTGATGGTGGTGACTGGGGTGGTGTCGGGGGTGGTGGTAGTGTGGTCTTGTAATGGTGGTGGTGGTGGTCGTGTTGGTGGTGATGGTGTTGGTGGTGGTAGTGGTGGTGATGTGGTGTTGGTGTAAAAGTTGGAAAATGACTACCCTCAAAAAAGAGGGGAAGTCATTTTCCTCCAAAACAAGCATATATTTCAAAGTCAATGGAAAATGATTTCCGTTGACTTGATTTTCAGGCACATCCAAACATTGAAAACCCGAAAAATGATTTCCAGAAATCATTTTGCGGGTTTCCACACACCCTTAGTGATAAATTATATATTTATTATTTTCAAAATTAAGATTTATAATTACAATTTATCATAAGGACTACAACTCAACTTTTTTTGTCCATAGTAAATGAATTGGAGCCGACCTGATTGTATATTTAGTACAAAAATAATATACTTTTAGTATATTAATAATATATGTTGTATTCAGAAAAAGTACATTATTTGAGTATTGAAAGTATATTATTTTATATAATGTACATTCAATATACAAATAATATACATTTAATATATTAAAAATGTACTTTTTGTTACGTTCCACACAATATTGTGTGGACGAAATAATTAATTTGCCACCTGCTTGATGGTCTCCTAGAGTGGTATAGTAATTGTATTCAATATTTTCTGGTCCAAAAGAAACATTTGAACTTTGAAAATAGATGAGTCATCTATCAAACAACGAACTTTAGCCAGGGACAATAAATGGCAATTGGCATGCATACATCTAGCTAGCAATTGCCAGCGTTTTTTATGAGTTCAAATGTTTTTATTACAACGGGTCCACAGAATAATTTGCTTCTAATATTCTATCATCATAAGTTCTAATTGAATACAATTACTATACCATATATTGGACCACCGTAGGAGACCATCAATCAGGTCGGCTCCAATTCATTTACTATGGACAAAAAAGTAGTTGTAGTCCTTATTATGATAAATTGTGATTATAAATCTTCTTAATTTTGAAAATAATAAATATATAATTTATCACTAAATTATACGTTGAATTCCCCATACACAAAATTATAATAAAGATTGTTAAGCATAATTATAGGGGCGCGATTTCGTGCGAATGTTCACTCAGGTGAAAAATCCAAATCAATCAGTGCGCGCCACGTGTAAGCATTCATTGATCAAGTGCACCTACTTTTACCTATAAGTGCACCTACTTTCGCCTGCAAGTGCATGTAGTTTTTGCCGCTACTTTTACTTTCAAGTGCAGCTACTTTCACCTACAAGTGCATGTAATTTTGCCCTGTATCATTCATTGATCAGGTGCACCTACTTTCACCTACAAGTGTATCTACTTTCACCTATAAGTGCACCTACTTTTACCTAGGTGCACCTAGTTATAACTATATGTGCATCTAGATCTAGACATGTGGCGCGCGCTGATTGGTTCGCATTATCGCTCTTAGGCACGGCATTTGCACCTGAACACACACACACACACACACACACATATATAGGCTATGGATCCAATGAGATCGATCACCTAATTAGGTGAGATCATGAGATCCCATTTTATCCATTGATGAAGTTTCAATGGATGGATAGGATTGAAAGTCAACAATTAAATAATGATAGATTTGAAAGAAAAGGATAAAAGCGTAATTGTATTTTAGTTTTTAATTTTGGTTATATTTAAAATAGAATCTTTACTAGAATATCCCATCAATGGTAATAATTAATTATATTCTGTACATCTGAACTTTTAAATTATGGGGAATTTTATGGTGGTGAGTGCGTGGTGTGGAATGGTGTGTGCGTTTTATATTTTGCCATGGTGTACACCCATGGACGGAGCCAAAGGGGGGCAGTTGCACCCACCCTCACCCCACCCCCGCCCCGTAAATAATTGTGTATGTATATATGTATATAACACAAGTTTTAGTATTAGTATAAAAAAAACTATTAAATGTTAATAAAAAATGACTTAGATTAGTTAGTAGAGCACATGTTTATTAATAATAAAGGTTAAGTGTTTGAATTCTAGTATAAACATAATTTTACAGTTTTCTATTCAAATTATTTTATCAAATTAATTATGTTTCATATTTTGTTATGAATATTTTTATAAAGTTTCGATTTGTTTTATTTTTCGCCCATATCCAAGAATATTTTCAACTATATTTTTTAGGTAAATTTTTTTTTTAAAATAATATCTTTTGTTTTAATGTTTCGTCTTTACTGGAAAAAATTTCTGAATCTGTCTGTATTTCTTCGCCCCTCCCCCCCCCCCCCTCCCCCCCCCCCCCCCCCCCCACCCTAACCGAATTTCTTACTCCGTCCTGCACACATCATTCCACAGCCGCGCACACACTAAAATTTCCCACAATTAAAAAAAAAAAAAACACACACACACACACACGCACAACAAGCACAATACTAAATCTACTATGCACTGATTATCTACTCGAAATTCAAACGCCGATACCCAAATTAGATTCGTATATTTTTGTTTTGTTTTTTTTTTTTGGATACGTTTAGCACACACCCGAAACTAGTAACGCACAAACCAAAACTCACACCACCATAGGAGACCATCCATCAGTGAAAATTATTGTGTGGACCATGTTCCACACAATTGTGTGGACCATGGTCTCCACAATTGTGTGGACCATGAATATCAGGTACATTTTTAATATATTTAAAGTACATTATTTTGTACTGAAGATACATTATTTTTATACTGAAAATAAATTATACTCCCTCTGTCCCATTTTGCATGTCCTGTTTACTATTCATTGGTCAATCCAACTCTTTCTTCATTGCTTATTTTCTTTAGTAATTTTTAATTATTTTTAAATTTGATTTTTTATGTTTAATAGTACTTTTAATGTAGTTTCTAAATATATAAATTTTATATACTAAAAATAAACTTAATATTATGAAAAATTGAAATAAAAATAGCTCCAGTCAAGTCTCGTTAACCGAACCAGACAAACAAAATGGGACGGAGGGAGTATAAAATAATATACCCTTAGTATATTAAAAATGTATTTTCAAAAAATGTATCTTACGTACATGAATAATGTACACTTAATATATTTAAAATGTACTTTTTATTTGTGGTTCATACAATCGTGTGGACCATGGTCCATGCAATAATAATTGATCAATTAGGTTGGCTCCAATTCATTTACTATGGACAAAAAGTAAAGTATTAGTAATTGTATTAAATAATGATAGATTTGAAAGAAAAAGATGAAAGAGTATTTGTATTTTGGTTTTAAATTTTGGTTATATTTAAAATAGAATCTTTACGAGAATATTAAGACCCTATCAATAGTAATAATTAATTATATTTTGTACATCTGAAATTTTAAATTATGGGAAATTTTATGGTGGTGAGTGCATGGGTGTGGAATGGTGTGTGCGTTTTATATTTTGCCATGGTGTACACCCATGGACGGAGCTGGGGGGGGGGGGCAGCTGCACCCCCCTCACTCCACCCCCACCCCATAAATAATTTTGTATGTATATATGTATCTTTGAACCATGTGATAAATGTACAATTGTGTTCTTTTGTCACCCACATTTCACCCTTAGAAAGATTTTGTTGCCTTGTAATAGACAAGTGTTGTTCCAAATATGGATGAACCTCAGAAAGGTGCTGCAGTACGAGATAATGTGCTTGATTTCGGATTATTTGATTTGGGACATGTGTTTTAAACCCAATGGTACCTTTTCCTGTGAGTCTTCCCTCATGACGTGATTTAGAAACACCAATGGACTGAACATTAGCCAAATAATCAGTACAGAAATCAATGACTTCTTCAGCGCTATAAGCTTCAATTATACTCCCTTCTGGCCGATATCGATTTCTGACATATCCTTTCAAAATTCACTTGTATCTCTCAAATTGATACATATACCTCAAGAATACAGGACCACACATTTTAATTTCCCACACCAAGTGAACTGTTAAATGCACCATAACATCAAAAAATGATGGGGGAAAATACATTTCAAACTGGCATAAAGTTATTACTACCTCAGCTTGCAAAGAATCCAACACCTCAGGATTAAGAACTTTACTACTAATGGCATTGAAAAAGTAGCAAAGCTTTGTAATAGCTTGTCTAACATGGTTAGGTAATATGCCTCTAATAGCAATAGGTAACATATGTTGCATGAGTTAATTCCAGCAATGATCCTCCGACTATGTTGCTTTTCCACAATTGGTCCTTGACTTTTAATTTGGACAATTTAGACACTTTGACTTTCGAAATCTTTCCAATGTTGGTCCTTCCGTTAGTTGAAGGTTAAGTGGACATTAGTTTGAGGGGTAAAGTAGTCAATTCATTTGCTAGAGTATAATTCAACCGTCTTTCTCCATTTCCTTGTATTCATTCTCTACCGAAAAATTTTATGCCATAGGAGAAAGTGGCAACGGCAACGGCAACGGCAACGGGTGACTCTGCTATGAGCACTGGAAAACCAGGCAATAATGGCGGCACAAGTCACGGCTCCTAACCAAACCCCGCGGCTTTCGCGATCCCCTGTAACTCCATCTTCTCGAACAATGAATTTCAAGTCACAAACTATGTCGTCACTGTCACTGCAAACACTATCTGTACGTGCATGCATAACACACTATATATGCATCAGATATACATACATACTTTTTAAAATTGTGCGTGAAGAACTTGTTGAACTAGAGCTGCCTCACATTCATCACAAGTATATATGTGCTACTATGACTATAGATTAGCTCTGTGGAGGGTAAATCATAGTTCAATCTATACTCAACAAAAAATATTTTCTTTTATTGATAACACATGTTTAGGAAGGGTTAGAAAAGCTACTTGAAATTCTTCCCAGAGAGTACAAGTGGGGGCAAATTCTTCCCCAATTGCAGCAGCACCTTTTTGAGTGCCATCCCCTCCAATTATTAATTCCATATTTATAAATGAGAAAAGGAAAGAGCTTCCTCTCTTTATATTCCCTCCGGGAAGAAATGCATGAAGCCGTGAGGCATATCAATTACTTTAGCAGTGACACCAAGAAAATCACCCCCCTGAGTAGCTCAAATGCATATCAATCATTGCGACTTCAGTACTCTTTCGGTTAACCACGAGTAACCATGGAACAAAAAATTTATCTCTTCCAACATGGAAGGACCAGCAGCACGACCGCCTGCGAAGGAAATCTCATCTGAGCATGTTCTTTCATCGGCATCGCGCCTCTGCCGTCTTGATAACTCCGACGGGATCAGACCCAGATGTTCAGATCGATGATTGCATGGATGATCTGATGGAAGATTGCATCCGTTTTCCATAAATTGCTCCGCAGTTTATCAAAATTTCCAGATCGGTGAATTTGGAGCGAGACCAAGCGATGATCGAAGGAAGTCGGTTCTGGTTATCAGGTCGAAGGAAATCTGGCCAAAGTGAGAATTGAATTAGATGTATTGAAACCTGAAATTGATAGAGTATGGGTGGAATTTGTGGATGGTGGAGGCAATTTGAGAGGTTTTTGGCAGCAAATCGTGAGGTATCGGAGAAGGTGCCGACGTACTGTGTACTGTGACTGTGAGTAACGAAGAGGAAAAAGGAACTCAAAGCAATGAAAGGACAACTTTAACCCTGAACTTGACGCTAACTAACGGTAAGATGACAAAAGGATCAACATTGGAAAAATTTTGAAAGTCAAGTGTCTAAATTCTCCAAATTAAAAGTCAGGGACCAATTGTGGAAAATCAACATAGTCGGAGGACTATTGCTGGAATTAACTCTATGTTGCATTAACACATGGCAATCATGTGATTTCATACCAACTAATTTAAGGTCCTTCATTGAAACAAGCTTTTTAATGTTAGATGAATAGTCAGAAGGAACCTTAACACCATTTAGACAACTACAAAAACTTGTTTTTTCCTTTTTAGACAGAGTATAACAAGCTGGAGGTAAGTATGCCCTCTTTCCAGATTCTTGTGGTGCTAATTGAGTCCTTATCCCCATTTCTACCATATCTTTTCTAGCTTTAATACCATCTTTCGTCTTACCCTGAATATTCAACAATGTCCCGATAATGCTATCACAAATATTTTTCTTCACATGCATTACATCAAGACAATGTCGAACAGATAAATGCTCCCAATATGGTAAATCCCATAATATAGATCTCTTTTTCCAAATACCCTTTTGACTTGTTTTTGAAGTTTTCCCCCACACATTATTAATGTTTTTGACTCTTTCATAAACAACATCCCCTGATAATGGTAAGCGAGCAACTCCAGTCTCAGATTTTCCATTGAAAGCTTTTTTCCTCTTTCGATAAGGATGGTCAATAGGTAAAAAGGTTCAATGACTCATGAACACATTTTTCCTACTGTTGTTCAACCAAAGATCAATTGTTTCTTCTTCACAAACAGGGCATGCCTTAGCCCCTTTAGTAGTATACCCTGACAAGTTACCATATGCTGGGAAGTCATTGATTGTGCAGAACAGCATGACTCGTAAAGTGAAGCTGGTTTGACTATGAGCATCAAATACTGTCACACCTTCATTCCACAACATCTTTAAATCTTCAATAAGCGGTGCCAAGTACACATCTATGTCGTTTCCTGGTTGTTTAGGACCAGATATTAACAATGATAACATGATGTACTTGCGCTTCATACACAGCCACGGAGGAAAATTGTAAACTGTTAAAAGAACTGGCCAAGTGCTATGGCGACTGCTCATGTTACCATGAGGATTCATTCCATCCGTGTATAGTCCAAGCCTAAGATTTCGATTTTCAGCACCGAAATCAAGAAACTTCTTATTAATGTTCTTCCACTGAGGAGAATCGGCAGGATGTCTCAACTTTCCATCTTCTTTTTTCCCACTAGCATGCCATTGCAAATTCTTCGCATCCTTTGCATTTGCAAACAAACGTTTGAATCTTGGAATCACCGGTAGATACCACAACAACTTCGTTGGAGAACCTTTCTTCTGGTGGTCACATGCATCATCAAGCCCTTTTCGTTTATAACGTGATGCTCCACACTTTGGACAAACATGCATGTCTTTGTATTGATTTCAATACAAAATACAATCATTTGGACATGCATGGATCCTTTCAATCTCCATACTCAACGGACATAACATTTTCTTTGCTTCATAAGTTGAACAAGGAAGTTCATTCTCATTAGGAAGCATGCCCTTTAAAAGCTCTAATAACTCCGTGAAACTCTTATCACTCCACCTATTTTTTGCTTTTACGGTATACAATTTAAGCACTGCCGATAACTTTGTAAATTTACTACATCCAGAAAACAAAGGTTTTCCAGAACTCTGAAAAAAACTTTCAAACTCTTGAGGCATTTCATTCAAATCCCCTTGCATATCACGCATCAATTCATCTAGCCGGTCATTGTCTCCATCATTTCCAACATTATCTTCATTACTTTGATCTTTCTCTACATTTTTTCTACAGTTTCTTTGATTTGTACCCTCACTAGTAGGTACAGTTTCACCATGCCATATCCACCGGTCATATCCTGGCTTAAAACCCCGACGTATCAAATGACTCTTAATTGGTTCAGAACTACGAAACTTTTTTAAATTTCTACAATCATAACAAGGACACACTATATAATTTTCACCAATTTGACTTGCATATTCCTCGGCAATTTTTATAAACTCTTGAACCCCATGAACATATTCAAGTGTATTGCGTTTTTTATACATCCAACTCCGATCCATATCTCCTATAATTCATAAAAATACAATCCATAATTAATCTAAACTAAACTAAACTAAGAATACATATATTTCTTAAAAAACATATTTATATACAAATCCATATAACAAAAACATATTTGTTATAAACATAATCAAATTCGTATGCATTTATACACAAATTAATAAATTTAAAACATATTAATAATTAATAGGTTTACTTACTAAATTAATTTGTATAATTATAAATATACAACATATTTGTCCTTTTACTCTTTTGGGCAGAACATACTAATTAGATTAGAACATTAGGATCCATGCATGTCCAAATAAGATCAAGAGTTCAGTCATTAATTAAATACTACTACTTTAATTTTGGCAAATTATACTACTACTTTAATTTTGGCAAATTATCCTACCGTTCGAAAGTCGAAATTCAAAATACATACTGGTGCTCATAATCTGGGGGTGATGTATGAGCACTAATAGATAATAATAGATACTCAAATCAACTTCAATTCAAATTAAAAGAAAAATTTATCCAGAAAACTAGCTAGTTTAATAAGCTAAGTGATAGAATTAATCAAAGTTTAAATATCAGTTCATAATTTATATATTTTTTTTTGAAAGGATCACTTCATAAATTTTTATACCATTAATTTAAAATCATATCACATAAGGATTTATGTTAACAAGTTTTTGAGCTACCACCACCACCACCTAATGTCAGAAATTAAAACATTTCTCCCTCCTATAAGTAGCTAGTACCATAATAGATGATAAGACGTGGGTAGTGAAGCAGGGGCCAGGGTCGTCATAGAGCCAATATGGAGCTGCATTATTGTGTGGAGCATAAATAAAAGGTACATTATTTGTGTATATAAAGTACATTATTTTAGTACTAAAAATATATTATTTTTGTACAATATCAAATAATGTACTTTTAGTATATTAAAAGTATACCTTATATTAAGGGAAAGTGTATTATTTGAATACTAATAAAGGTACAGTATTTTGTATAAAGTACATTCAGTACACAAATAATGTATTTTTCGTATATATTAAAAATGTACGTTTTTATCGTCCACATTATAATTTGCCGAGCTGTTATGAGAGAATTCTTCTTGCTAAAACTTTTTTTTCTTTAGTGTATCAACCTATCAATTTTCTCTAGTGTATCAACCTATCAATTATGAAACAACAAAAATAGTAGTATGTATTGTGAATAAATATATGTTGACATTACTAAAGGTATTATATTATGATAATATCTCTTCATCCTTTGTAGTATTGTAGTTATACAGAACTATGTATATCTTGCATATTTCTCTGTGTATCTCTCGTTTTATCCCTAGTCCCTATTGTATATAAGTATATTGTCATATTTGTTCACGCAAGGATTCGTCTGCTTTCACAACACATTATCAGCACGCACTACAAGAAAAATCGCGAGAGAATCGCGACGGAATAGTTTCCATTGTAAATTAATTAAGGACGGAATTCGAGACAATTTAATTTCCTCGTGATTTTTGGCGCAAAGAGAAAATAAAACCCAGCAGAATTTTGGCAGCATAATATTCACGACGGAATGTACGACGGAAGTAAGTTACATCGTCTGTTTAGCGATGGATTTACCTTCTGTCGCAAAATCGCGACGGAATTTGTTCCGTCGCGAAAGGAAGAAATTTTTTGTAAATAAATAAATATTGCGACGAAATTAATAGTCGCAATTGTGTTTTTTGTTTTTACTTCATTTAGGGTTTACTTCTTTCTCTATTCCTCAAATGAATTTTTGTCTACAGCCTCCGGTGAGCCGCAGCCACCACCAACCTATATATAATTACTTCACATGCATTCTACTGTTTATTATCACAGCCCTCCTAGCTCCCTTCTTTTTCCCAAATAATAACCACCTGGCCTTCATTGCAGTAATGGGTTGACAACCAAGCTTAATTGCTTGCATGAAACACATCGATCTTTCTCGAGAAAATGATATTGTTTCGAGAAACACATTGATCAGTAGAACTGGCTAATAAATTATTAAGTACTTGAATTAACTGATATTGTTTTAGTTTAGTGTTTTCTTTTTTCCCTGGCAAGAGAAATTATTTAGTCTGTTGAAACTCTAATGAAACTTGAGTGTTGTTGACCTTTGAGAAAACAATTTAAATCTTGAAATGACGTCCCAAATGAAACCTGAGTATTGTTCCTAAATATTCAATGCTTACTGGTATTCTTTTACGAGCAAATCCTGGGCAGCAAGCCTGAAAGTCAGCTACGAAATTTGAGTTAGTTTATGACACCCTATCCTAGTCTTTCTATGACTCTTTATCCTAGTCTCCTACGATTCTCCTTTTATATATATATATATATATGAGCTGTACATTTGTAATTATATTCATTCGATACAATTCTATCAGTTCTCTTCAATGATCTGTAGCTTTGTAATTATATTCATTCAATACAATTCTATCAGTTCTTATCAGAAACACATATAAAAGATTTTTTTTTTTTTGTTTATCATCATTATCATTTTTTTTTATAATTTTTAAATTTAAAATCTTATAGTTAATAGTATTATATATATATATATATATATATATATATATATATATATATATATATATATATATATATATATATATAGGGAAGGGATCAGGTGCATTTGTTGCTTCCCGTGCGGTTGTGCGGTGGATTAATGTGCGTGAGGTTTATACTTAATGTGCGTGAGTGTTATGCTCAATATGCTTGAGATTTGTATTTAATGTGCGTCATGTTAATATGCGTGAGTTTTGTACTTAATGTGCCAGAGTATTGTGCTTAATATGCGTGAGATTTGTGTTTAATGTGCGTGAGTAATAAGAGAATTTTCAACAATCTGGAAACATTAATCCAAGGAACCGCTTGCAGACCAATCACCAGTAGATCAAAATTCTCTGTTTCTTTCCACTAGTTTTTCTATGTCCTCCATACTCACCTTCACCATAGCAGAATAAATCAATTAATAAATAAATAAATAAACAAATCTGACATGATGGAATTGAAGCAAACAACAGAAGTTCCAGATTCTCGCACCAAGATCGGTCTGCATAGACCATTGATAAGGATAGAATTTGTGTATTCACTTTGGGAAGCTTTTATTTCATTGTAAACATCAGTAAAGCAGAGCAACAAACTATTATATGTCCTTATTGAAACTTGAAGATTCAAATCTTTCATCTTGGATAGAACAAAAAAGAGCATCAGCAACCATCTCAGATGTCGAATAAGCACAGGCCAACATATTCCATACCACATTATAAGCAACCCAATAATCGAAGTTATTCTGAAGCAATTCACAGAGTGCTGGGGATGGGGAAGAAGCTGATGATAACCATATTTTCTGCTGCATTTTACACATTCACGCACATTAAGTACAAATCTCAGGCACATTAGACACAACACTCACGCACATTGAGTACAAATCTCACGCACATTAATAACCGCACGGGAAGCATTCAACCGCACGGGAACCTTTCACTATATATATATATATATATATATATATATATATATATATATATATATATATATATATATATATATATATATATATATATATATATATATATATATATATATTGGTTCCTGTGGGCACAGGTCTTCCCATGCAGTCAGTGTGGCATACACCATTAGGTATGCATAAATGCACTATGCAGTGTTCGAGAATACACCAGAATGAAATGTCAAAAATGCACCACACATAATGGTGTATTTTCGAACACTTTGTGGTGCATTTATGCATACCTAATGGTGTATGCCGCACTGACTGCACGAGAAGCCTTGTTCTCACAGGAACCTGACCCTATATAGATATATATACATTTTAAACGCCAGTACTAAATTAATAATAACTTAAATAAAATATTGTTAATTTAAATAGATACATAAAATGAACGAGATAGAGTAATACATTTATTTAGAGTTAATTTTTTTTTAATTCACTTCGGGACTATGATGGTATTTTCATATCTAGTCTACTAATAAGCTATAAGCTTCCTTTTCAAAAAAAAAAAAAAAAAAAAGCTATAAGCTTTGTTTGGTAATTTTCTCAAAATAAACTCGTAGTAGCATAAAATAGGAGCTTATTTTGGAACGCTACCTTAGATAACGTTTCAAAATAAGCTAGTAACTTTCTAACTTTTTTTTCATCTTTGTCCTTATTATTTTAAAGAAATGACATCCTTTACCCTTTTCAATTAAAACATTTTTCTCTTCTCCTTTATCCCCAAGTTTCACCACAAATATTATTATTATTATTATTATTATTATTATTATTATTATTATTATTATTATTATTATTATTATTATTATTATTATTATTATTATTATTATTATTATTATTATTATTATTATTATTATTATTATTATTATTATTATTATTATTATTATTAGATGAAGGAGATTCATAACAATATTACTACTTCATTATAGGATGCTAGATCATAATTATGCTAATAGTTTTATTTCAAAATGTTATTTTTTTAAAGACAAAATGTTAAATTTTAATATGTAAACAAACAAATTTAAATTTTATGATGAAGTCATTTTTTGTCTTTTTACATTTATCAGCTTATCAAAAAGTTAATTTTACCAAACACTTTCAAGCACAACATCTAGCTTAACAGCTCTTCAGTTTTCAGTTACATTTTCAGCTAGGTTTCCCAAACATAGCCAATAATAAGAGCAGGTGTTGATTTTCCTAGCTATATGTCGAGCTGAGGTTGAATAGAGTTCTATCACGTGTAATTCAAAATTGTACTCTCACTTTTACTTCATGATATGGTAAACAAGGATGTGATATTTTAATTATGTGGGTCATAGAAAAAATGTCTATATTAAAAATTTGTGAAAAAGAGTAAAAGTTTGAAGTAAGAAATAGAGTTCATATAGTATTTTCGAGTTGGATAATGTATGTGAACAACCAGAGTTCGGGACCCAGCACTTATATAGATTAGCTTATAGCTTTGAAATAAAATCTACAATTTTCACTGATTAAAAATTATTATGATGAGAGTTTTACTCTATGAAATCCACTTGCCGTAACAAAGCTCCAACTACTCTAATGCATACCATACTATGTACTGTTCTTATTCTTATACATAAGAGAAAGCTGCATTAATTAGCAGCTGCATGCAATGACAAATAATAAATTGTTTGTGTTGTACGATGACTACAAAGATAGTGGAGATTGAATGATAAGCGAGGAGTATAAAATCACGTGTCAAAAAAAAATGGACAATTATTGCTTACTTTGTCCTATTTTGTGAATTATTATTATTTACTCTGCCCTATTTGGTAAATTATTAATTACTTACTCATTTTTATTTGTAATTGGTAGTTGTGTTTCATTTAATATTTTTATTGAATAAATAAGATGTGATATTATATACGGAGTATCTTTTAAAATTATCCTTAATAAAAAAATAAAAATAAATAAAAATAAAAAAAGGTTAGAGCAACTCTAGTATGAGTTTTTGAGTTTTATCAACTTTTTAGCATAGGTGGAGAGCTCAAAGATGTAATGAGATAGAAGACTTTTTTTTTTTTTTTTTTTTTTTTTTTTTTTTTTTTTTACTACGAATGAGAGCTTTTGTGGGACTAACTGTCAGGAAAATATGCTTAGTTTATGTCCGTAGGTGTGCGCTTGAGCATACCCAACAGGCGCGTGCATTAATTGTTGGGCACGTAAGATATGCATTTTCTTCTTTTTTCAATTTTTCTTTTTCCTTTTTTATTTGGCTCTTTTCCCCTAGATCTCTATTCTACTTTGACATCGTCTAAAATATTTTGAATAAAAACATAGACGGATGACGGGATGAGGTTGTTCTTATAAAGTTAAAATGATGGTTGAGAGATTGAATGATTGATGGAGAATTACATTAAAAAAAAAAAATTGCACAATTATTATTTACTCAATTCCTATATTGTGATAGATAGGTAAGTTTCACGCAATTTTTAAGAAAATATTAATATCTTCTTTTCAAAACTATCCTTATAAACGAAGGTATTTTCAACCATTTAAAAGTTAAAATTAATGGATGGTTGATGTTGAATGATTGTTGAAGAATATAAAATAACTTGTTCAAAGACTTTGAACAATTATTATTTACTTTGTCCTTATTTTGTGATGGATAGATATGTGAAATTGTTCCGTGATACTTGAAATAGAAAAGATATGTGTTTTTATACGTTAATTGAGTTAAGCACCAATTTAGTTGATTAATTAAACTTGTTTAAGTAAGTAGAAATAATAACTGCAGAAAGCATAAATAAAAATAAAAACACAAGGAAATTGTTACGCAGTTCGGAGCTCCTTCTCCTACGTCTGCGGGGCAACCCACGTCTGCCCAATCCACTATAGATGTTCACCAAAGGAGTATTACAAGAGGTAATTGAATACGGCCTCCAGCCTTTACCACTACCACTCTTTCTAACACCTATCTAGGATTGACACACGAAAACCCGAACAATCTTCACAAGATGCTTCAGCAGTACCACGTACTGATCATGCAGTACAATAAATATTCTTACGAATTAAATCAGAAATTACATTCAAAATATAAATTGCTTTGTAAAATCAAGAGAGCTCTTGGCAGTGTATAATTCTCAAAGTTGGCAGATGCTTCCTTCGAACCATGTGTATTTATAGCCTTTCTTGAACCTTTAGTTTAGATCCTTAGCCTTAGCCTTTTCTTTAGCTGCCACTTGTTCGAATGAATCACCACCACTCATTCTTGTCCTTTTGAAAGCTTCTTCACAGATTAATGATACACAACATACAAAGCATTCTGACCACTTATTTCATACTCACATGGCCCGTAACTAATTAAAACAAATTACATTGATTTAATTTTTACAACTAGTAAAACCAATTAAAATAGCCAATAGTGTAATTTTAATTTTACACTTACAATCTCCCCCTTTGGCATTTTATTTGGTAAACTTGAGTATCAAATACTTTGGGCAAGATTAAAAACTATTTTTATTTATGGCCCTTAGTATAGACACTTAACAAGACATAGAAATATAAAATTAACAATTAGCAACTTAATTCTTTTGGACCACATGTGAGTTGAAAACCTGATTGAAACACTTCAAATCTTGAATCACATACAGACATAAAAACCATAGCATACCAAATCAACGATTTTCTTGAGCAGATATCATACCAAAAAAATTCATACTGTTAGTTAGGAGCATCAACACTTCTATTACTCCCCCTAACTAATGTCAGTCCATTATTACCTTACTAGCATAATCATGTCCAAAATAGCCAAACCAAAATCAATATCGTAGCAGTCAAAACGCTTCCAAAATAAACAACCACTACAAGAAAAATGCACATAGACAACGGTTAATAACCGTTGTCGTAGGGGTATAATTTCTGTTGTTGAAGCCGGTGTTGTTGTAAGTCCCGCGCATAGACAACGGTTTTTTAACCGTTGTCTATTCTAGAAACAACAACGGTTTTTTAACCGTTGTCTATTAAGTGTTGTTGAAGCCGGTGTTGTCTTAAGTCACGCACATAGACAACGGTTAATAACCGTTGTCTTTTCTAGAAACAACAACGGTTTTTTAACCGTTGTCTATTAAGTGTTGTTGAAGTCGGTGTTGTTGTATGTCACGCACATAGACAACGGTTAATAACCGTTGTCTTTTCTAGAAACAACAACGGTTTTTTAACCGTTGTCTATTAAGTGTTGTTGAAGTTGGTGTTGTTGTAAGTCACGCACATAGACAACGGTTAATAACCGTTGTCTTTTCTAGAAACGACAACGGTTTTTTAACTGTTGTCTATTAAGTGTTGTTGAAACCGGTGTTGTTAAAAGTCACGCATATAGACAACGGTTAATAACCGTTGTCTTTTCTAGAAACGACAACGGTTTTTTAACCGTTGTCTATTAAGTGTTGTTGAAACCGGTGTTGTTAAAAGTCACGAACATAGACAACGGTTTTAAACCGTTGTCGTTTCTTCCAAAGACAACGGTTTTTGACCCGTTGTCAATTCAATGTTGTTGAAACCGGTGTTGTTAAAAGTGATGCACATAGACAACGGTTTTTAACTGTTGTCTTTTCTTTAAAAGACAACAGTTATAAACTGTTGTCTATTGTGTGTTGTTGAAATCGCTGTTGTTAAAAGTCACACCCATAAACTGTTGTCTTTTGTAGAAAAGACAACAGTCTCAAACTGTTGTCTTTTGTAAAAAAGACAACAGTTTCAAACTGTTGTCTATTGTAAAATAGACAACTTTTAACCGTTGTCTCAACCCGTTTTTAACCTGCTTAAATTTCAATCATATAAAAAAAAAAACAATTTATCCATTCACCATGGCCAAGTGTAGTTACATTGCACAAGCTAAGCAAGGTTCATAATAACAAGTCTAAATACTGAGCATGACCAATTCTAATCAAATCATCATCCAAGTCATAATACTACAAAAAACAATTCCGATCCACAAACCAAGTCTAAATGATCACAACGTCAAATCATACCTACTCTATATAACTTGATAGAATATCGGCCCATTCTGAACGCACCAGATCAATAACCGCTTTGTCATAATCAACTTGTTGGAACTACATGTATTGATATCCGGGTGATAATATCCATACACAACTCCTGGAGCACAAGGAGAACAGTTAACAAGAATTGATATCCGGGTGATAATATCCATATGAGTAGTTGATGAGCTGGCTTGTTTAGATGACAATCTGACTATAATAGGAACTGTGGCTAACGCAAGACTTGGCAATTTTGATTCCATACAAATCACAAAGATGCCAGCTAAAGATGTTGTGCCTCCTAGGTGATAAAATAAGTTTCTATACAAATGAGGCAGTAAAGGTGCAAAGCCAGAAGATAGATTGATAAGAAAGCAAAAACTGAATAACACAACTTACTTGTGTTGTCCTTTGTAACAAGAGACTTGTCATGGAGGTTTCCTTCTCCATTTTGAACTTAAGCTTGTATTTAAAGCACAATAGTGAATGTTTTTGTAAAGTTTTAATACAAAAGTTACAAGAGTTTGCAAAGAATAATTACATAAGTTAGAAATTTAACTTTTAATACAAGAGTTTGCAAAGTTCACTAGTATTTATACCTTGAAGCTTCCCCCTTTTCACTAGCTACTTACTCCTCTTGGCATTCAAGCACAATAGTGAATGTTTTTCTGTCCTGGCATAATACTCGAGTTATCAGAATTCATGTGTGCTTATATAAAAAAAAAAAAAAACATATAACTAGTAATTGCTAAGACTAGAGATGACATGGGTAATAAATGCAAAGCATGTTAACAATCAAGTGAATCAACAACATTAAAAACATATGGATAATAAAACTCTCCTTACATGTTTTTGAAGTTTCTTCAGCTTGGTATTGAGTTCTTCTAACACCTTGGTATGTCTGTCATCTTCTCTTAACTGAAAGGACCCTGATAAATAAGTACACTCTCTTCTTACCTGTAAGATCATGAATAGAATTTTCACATCAAGCTTGGGCATGAGAGCTCGTCACAGTTTTAGACTAAGTATTGCTCACAAAACTTTCCACTTTGGACTATCCCAATAAGATTGATATCTAGTAAACATTTGTTTGTCGCAATAACTTGAGCCAAACAGACACTAAATGATCCAGTTTTAGTGAACTTAATTAATTAAATATTTTTTGTTCAATCATCTCAAAGGGTAATTTATGCATTTATGCATATAACGTAATACTCAAAATTTTAAAATTTACAAATTTCTCCCCATGGAGTGAAATGGCAAAACCCGAGGCTGAAAAGTAGTAATTCAAGTTGAAGTGGTTTAAAAAACTAAATATAAAAAATACCTCATTCTCAAGCTGGAGACAAGCAATTTTTTCTGTCAGCTGTGAGTGCTTTACAGAGTATTTTACAGTGGGATCCAAATATGTGTAGCTAATCAAAAGATGGTAGCATAAGCCACCAATCAATAACCACGCAGATCCTAGATTTCGCATAAAATCTACAATATAGAGAGCAAATAAAAGAAAGAACATTAGTTCTAATGAAATGAAGCACCAGCCATGACCACTAAAAAGAACGTATTATCAATTGAAGATTTTAAATTAAGCCTGACCAAAAAAATGTATTTACCACTTGATGAACAAGGGAGATAAAGGAAACGCAGCAATGGCTTAATTAAGGGACTGATCAATTTTTTAAAATGTTCATGTTTCGAGGACTTAAGGAGGGAAATCATGACCGTCACATCATTTTCCTGAAACATAGAAGAAGCATGTTGGAGTTATAAGTGGATAATTGCTAAGGATATTGTGGTTATAAATCAAGAGTTTGATAAATAAGTTTATGTTTTTCACTAGAATAACAATAGTCAAAATCACAATATTGCCCTTAACATAGAATTCTATAAGAATGGATACCGACATACCGTAATCATCTTCCATGAATTACAAGGAAAGAGATACTTGATTTCACTGTACTTGTCATCTTCAAATGAACTTTGGTGAGCACTTACAATCTAGAATCACAGGGAACAGGAATTAAGATGTCATTATAATAGTTACAAAGAGAGAAAGGTGGTATTCAGTCCAACTGAAGGGAGAAAAACCTGTTGGAAAAGGAACCGAGCAGTAGATAAAAGGAATTCAGTTATGCAAACATCCATAGAACCATGCCAAAGGTGGTGTGAAGAAGCTCTATCTACTAATTAGTTCGAGTATTGACACAATATCAACATATTTATCAATGAATTTACACATTTTTAGCATTCCATATGTTTAATTCACCAGGTTACAGAAATACAAAACAGATACATACAACTGCATACCTTTCTCCCAGCAATTTTGCAAACACACAGCTGTAATTTACTAATTTATTAAAATTTTTGTAAGTGTTTGGCCAACTCTATCCTGATTGGTTCAAGATTCTGGATAATCCATCATTTTCACCATGTTCCCAAACACATATTCTTAGCTTAACCAGCCTTACCATCGAATTACAGAGGTAAAAAACTAAAATCACTAAATGATTTTATTTGAAAGAATATGCATAAATTCACAAAATTCACCAAAAGTTACTTTAAAAAATTTTACAAGAGCAACAAAAGCAAAAAAGATGATAGTTTTAAGCTTACTTCGTCGATTGTGAGTGGCAGGGTGGAGTGATGAAGAAATATGGGCACAAACCGGCCGATTTCCAACTCCGCCGCCACCTCCTCTATCCCTCCGTCGCTAGTTCCGTTGTAGATAGAATAAAAGGAGTAGATCTGAGCGTACTCCCACAACAGCAGCAGATATGAGCGTAGACTCCCACAACAACAACATATCTGAGCACGAAACTCTGAACTGAGAAATAAAAATAGAGAGAAACCTCTGACCGAATCCATTCCAGCAAACAATCTCTCACCGCTGATTGTCCACTCTTGAGCTCCGGCCGAAACATCATCGGCTTTGCTATAGAAACCGACGTTTATGGCCGCTGCTTCCGCATAGAACGCGACCGCGTGCTTTGGGGACTCCATCCTCAGAGATTAAAGGCTGAGCAAGAAATTAAAGATCTGAGATTTTGTTTAAATGAGAGTAGAAGGTTTTTGGGTGAGATTAGAGAAGAATCAAGAGAGATGCTAAGGGAAGACTGAGCCGCAGAAAGGAGAGGGCGAAAATGGATAATATTTGGATGAATTTCATAGCTTATTCTCGGCAGAGAGCACTGACTGAGGAGATGGAAAAGTTGCAATGGAGTGTTAGGGAGAAATTGTTTGGGAGGGAATTTTTTCCGCTAATTGTAGGCGTGTGAATTTCTTCTTTTTTTTTTTTTTGTTTGGGAGGGAAACAAAAAAAAAAATAAAAAGAATGAAGATATATATATATATATATATATATATATATATATATATATATATATATATATGAAGAAGAAGATATATATTTTTATATCTACTATCTACTATACTAATAAGAGCCTAAAAAAGTTAGGTCTATAACGAATATAAAAAATGTTCGTCAAATTATTGAACTCTATGTTAATAATTATAAAATTCTATGTTCATAATTTTTGAACTTCATATTCACAATTACAGACCTCTATGTTTATAATTATAAAACTTTATGTTCATAATTTTTGAATTTCATATTCACAATTATTGAACTCTATGTTCACAATTACAGAATTTTATGTTCATAATTATAAAACTCTATGCTCATAATTTTTGAACTTCATATTCACAATTATTGAACTCCATATTCACAATTACAGAACTCTATGTTCATAATTATAAAACTCTATATTCATAATTTTTGAATTTCATATTCACAATTATTGAACTCTATGTTCACAATTACAGAATTCTATGTTCATAATTTTTGAATTTCATATTCAACATTTATTGAACTATATGTTCACAATTGCAGAACACTATGTTCATAATTATAAAACTCTATGTTCATAATTTTTTAACTCTATATTCACAATTATGACAGTTTAGGAATCGTGTCCACCTTCCAGGTGACTAGGTTAAGAATTTAGATGTTAGGCATTATAGATTTGAAGTCTGAATTTTAATTTTTAATTGTTAAAGGGTTAATTCTATTCCTATAGAGTTAACTCGTCGAACAAGAAGGAAAGATACCAGGTGCGACAGCAGCGATCTCGGTGGCCAGAGCCCTGGGCATCGCAAGGAGCTTTTGGTGAATAATTTTATATTTAAATATGAACGAAAATATAACTATTAAATTAACTTTTGAATTATATTCGTTCTTTGTTAAATTTTTATGCAATATATTTGGACAAAAAATTTTAATTACATTTTTATTCTTGTTAACACTCAGGATATATAATAGCTAAAACATAAGGTGTAACAATTTAGTATATAAGAGTTAGTGTGGTTTGGTAGATTTAACTTTGTTTGTTATGTTAAAGGTCTTGGGTTTTATCCTTTGTGGTGGCATCCTTAATCTATTTTATACAATCATTGTCTTGGTTTTTAAAGACAACACATAAGCAAATTGGTTATATTATAGATGTTGCACTTGAGTATATAAGTGTTGGTGTGGCTTGGTGGGTTTAGTTTAGTTTATTATGTTAGAGGTTTTGAGTTTTATTCTTCCTAGGGGGATCCTTCAATTATTTTCTAAAATTGTTGTTTTGGTTTTCACAAACAACACAGAAGCAACCCAGTTATATATCAAATGTTGCACATTTAAACATAAGAGTTTGTGTTGCTTAGTTGGTTAGACTTTATTTGTTAATTTTGAGGTCAAAGGTTCGACTCTTGTTATTAACATCCTTGTTTTTATTTTAATTTATACAACTGTTAAATAATGATGCGCAAAGACAACGGTTATAACCGTTGTCTTTGTAGTGTTGCGTATTCAAATACGCTTAAAGACAACATATCAAAGACAACGGTTAAATAAAACCGTTGTCTTAAACAAATAAAGAACGCGCAACGACAACGATTATATAAAACCGTTGTCGTTGTAGTGTTGTGTATTCAAGTGCTATTAAAGACAACACATAAATGACAACGGTTAAATAAAACCGTTGTCTTTTAAAAAATAATAATGCGCAAAGACAACGGTTTTAAAAAACCGTTGTCTTTGTAGTGTTGTGTATTCTAGTGCGCTTAAAGACAACACACCAATGACAACGGTTAAATAAAACCGTTGTCTTTTTTAAAAGAAGAGCACACAAAGACAACGGTTTTAAACAACCGTTGTCTTTCTAGTGTTGTGTATTCTAATGCGCTTAAAGACAACACACCAATGACAACGGTTAAAAAAACCGTTGTCTTTAAAAAAAAAAAAAACGCACATAGACAACAGTTTTAAAAAACCGTTGTCGTTGTGGTGTTGTCTTTTCACAAAATGCACAAAGATAACACACTTATAACAACGGTTAAGTAAAAACCGTTGTCTTTGACAAAAGTGTTGCATCAAAGACAACGGTTTTGGACCAAACTGTTGTCTTTTATACAAAAGACAACACTTTTCTTAAAAACTGTTGTCTTTCTAGTCTTGTCTATGTGCATTTTTCTTGTAGTGAACCTTCCAAACTAAACAACCTTCCAAAACATCCAAAACATCCATACTACTCCCCCTTACTCCTAACTCCCCCTTTTGCCAAAGAAAATGACAAAGGCAGGTGAACATCAAAATAGTGGATCAGAATTACCGTGCAGACGGGGTGCCCGAGTCAAAATCATCGTCTACCTCTTCAGAGTCAGAACCTGAGGTAGCAGCACCAGAGTGTGCAAGAATCTGAGCGTGAATAGCTTCCATACGGGTGATTTCCTTGAGCTGCACATCCCGAAGATTTTCCAGGCCAGCGATGGTGGCTTATTGAGAGGCAACGGACTGTTGAACCTGCGCAATAGAGGCCTCAAGAGTGAGTAGAATCTGCCGACGATCAACCAAAGTAGTGGGTTCTTTGGGAATCCGTTTAGCGCCCGGACGAGAAGCCGAAGCAGTGTCAGCTGAAGAAGCCGGGGCAGAATGCAGTGGTGCCGAAGGTGGAATGTCCGGAAGTTGAGCCAGAGACGCCCGATCATCATAATGTCCCCGTTGAGTGAGTCGATCATCAAAAATATAGGCATTGTCGGGAGTTGTAAGGACTTCCTCCTTATATGGTTGAAAACCGTGATCTTGAAGGACTCCGAAGATCAAACATGGAAACAGGAGATGTATTTTGGCCTCCTTTTTCTGCAAAAAAGACATTAAATGAGAGAAAATAACCATGCCAAGGTTGAACGGAAGGCGGTTTCGGATTTTGTATAGGAGTCCAGCAAGTTGTTTAGAAATTTGGTGACGACGCACGGCCGGGACCCAATTCGCGGAAGCTAGGCGCAAAAGCACAGAATAGACCGTGGTTAGCTTCAAGCTAGAAAGACCATCCTTCGGCCATGAAACTGCCTTATTATGAGTGAGAGCAGTAGCTAACAATTGAGGGCTTGGATCCGGTGAGGCAGGATTATTCGGGGTGCCCAAATAAGCATTAATCTCCGTAGGGCCATAGGGGTAACTTTTGCCACGAATGTAGACTTGATGAAACCTTGCGGAGCCTTCAGTAAATGTATCCAAAGTCATATTTGTATAGAATTCGGCCGTCAACCAAGTAGAATACGGACCAACATGCCGGAGGGAAGCAAGTAGATTTTGATCTCGCAGCAAAGGGATAATGTTACACTTGACAGTCAAATCTGCTTCATTGATGGTCTTTTCAATGATGAAATCTCGGTGAATATGAGTCTGACAAACTGTCAATAACTCGGGTGAAAGCAACTTGGGTTTGTAGACCTTGCCCAAACTTCTCGATTTGGAACCTGAAGGAGGAACAATAGGAGAATCAACATTTGCTCGGGAACGAGTGATCCTTGGTGGAAGAGTGGACCCCCGTCTTTGATGTTTTCGGTCAGTGGGACCATCTATAGCATCCACATCGGCAATCTTTCTCTTTTCAGTGGGACCTGCATCACACAATTTCTCCTTTCCCTTACGGGAAGGCTTAGATAAAGGCACAGTAATAAGGGGAACAGAGTCTTTCATTGGTGACATAGGTATAGGGGCGGTCCCCGTTTTTGCAGTAGTGGTAGGAATGTGAATGGGAATGGAGAAGGCAGAACACGGCATAGGCATATTTGGAGAGGATAAATTTTGTGCTATATTTCGAATAGAGAAATTGGAGGATAAAGAGCTCACATAATCAGAATAAGAAATTAAGGGAGCAGTAAAGCGGGATACGGGATGAGAAGCCGGATCATAGGGGTTATTTGGCAATGGTAGAGAATGTACATTTATGGAACAAGTGGGCACAGAGGACACAAACTGCTCAGGTAAAGAAACATTGAAATCAATTTTACGAGAAGTAGATAAATTTCGACCAAGAGGAGAAAGAGATGAGGGTGATACCACTGGATTGACTGAAGAAAGAAGGACAGACGCTGGTATCGGCTCATATACAGCAGGCACAGATTTTGTCTCGGATGGAAGAAGAAACGGGACGGCGGAGACATGGCGGGCAAGGGCAAGAAGTTGACGTTTTTCCTTGTCCGAGAGATCATCAAGTAAAGCCGATTGATCTTTGATGGTAGCGAGAATGCGATCCGTGACCTCAGGTGGATACGGAGAATCTGCATCAATGATTTTGCGAAGAAGATGAACTCGTGCATGCGAGGAATCAAGAGAGAGAAAAGGATTCTCCATTAATGGTAGCTTGGTGAGAAAGGCGTATGGTAAGGAAGGAAGACAAAGGGTGTAGTCTCTTGAGCAAGGGTTGGACGGTTGGGTAGAGACAATGAATTAAAGAAGGATTTGATGGCTTCTCAAAAGTTGTGTGGAGGATATGATGGATAGAAGTCTAGTGTATGATGAAGCCTAGGATATTATGAATGCTATTTAGAGGGAGTAGAGTAGGAAAAGGAGTTTGACTTGAATAAGTCACTAGAAGATTAAAAGAATTCGAAAAAAAAACAAAAAGAATTTAGACACAAATTCAATTGAAGCATAAGGCTTCGGAAAAAATATTATTTATGAGAGGAGAAAAAAAATCCGCACGTGGAAACACTTTTATCCCTGAAAGACATTCGAAAATAAGAAAAATTAATGCACGAATGAAAAGAGAATAAATAAACTGATAAAAATTAAAGCATTTACCTGTTGGAGTAATTAGATATTAATCGTACAAACTCCGAGAGCGGCACGAAGTAATTCAAACCTGGATTTGTCTAACGGTTTCGTGAATAAGTCTGCAAGATTTTTTTCAGTCGGAATGTATTCTAATTTAATCTCTTTTTCTTCGACTAGTTCAAGGATGAAATGATGACGGATGTCTATGTGCTTTGTCCTGGAGTGTTGGACAGGATTTTTAGATATATTGATCGCGCTCGTGTTGTCACAAAAGAGTACCATATTTTTCTGGTCAAACCCATAGTCAGTCAGCATTTGTCGCATCCATAGTAATTGAGTACAACAACTGCCTGCAGCTATGTACTCAGCTTCTGCAGTGCTGAGTGATATTGAATTTTGCTTTTTACTCAGCTAGGCAACCAAATTTTTTCCAATAAAGAAACATCCTCCGGACGTACTTTTTCTATCGTCGGCGTTACCCGCCCAGTCAGCATCACTAAAACATGTAACGCTAAGATTTGTGTCAGTAGAATACCAAATGCCGTAATTAATTGTACCTTTCACATATTTTATGATACGTTTGACTGCCTTCAAATGCGATTCCTTTGGATCTGCTTGATATCGTGCACACATACCAACACTTACCATGATGTCTGGTCTACTAGCAGTTAGATATAGTAGACTGCCGATCATACTCCTGTATAAGGTGGAGTCAACGGAAGTTCCTTGACTGTCTTTAGATAACTTTGTAGTTGTAGAGACGGGTGTTCGGGCATCTTTTGCAGATTCAAGACCGAATTTGGATATGAGATTTTTTGCATATTTCGTTTGAGAAATAAATATTCCTTCTTCTGACTGATGTACCTGTAATCCTAGAAAATAAGTTAACTCTCCGATCATACTCATTTCGAACTCTTGTTTCATCACTTTGACCAGTTTGTCAGTTTCACCTGTCTGTGTGGACCCAAACACAATATCATCAACGTAAACTTGTGCAATAGTTATGTGTTTACCTGATCGTTTTATGAACAAGGTTTTGTCCGAACCACCTCGTTTGTAGTTATTCTGAAGTAAATATTGGGCAAGTCTTTCGTACCAGGCTCGTGGAGCTTGTTTTAGTCCGTATAGAGCTTTTTGAAGCTTGTATACATATTCTGGATGTTGTGGATCTTCAAATCCTTTTGGTTGTGCTACATATATATCCTCTGTGAGATAGCCATTTAGAAAGGCTGTTTTAACATCCATCTGAAAGAGCTTGATCTTTAGTGCGCAAGCAATGGAGAGTAGTAACCGGATGGATTCCAGGCGAGCCACTGGAGCAAACGTTTCGTCGTAGTCGATTCCCTCAATTTGGGAGTACCCTTGAGCAACTAACCTTGCTTTATTTCGTGCAATATTTCCGGTTGCGTCTGTTTTGTTCCGGAAAATCCACTTTGTACCTACAACATTTACGTTATTCGGTTTAGGAATTAGAGTCCATACCTTGTTCCTTTCGAATTGCCCCAATTCATCTTGCATGGCCTTGATCCAGTGCTCGTCAGTTAGGGCTTCTTTGATGTTCTTTGGTTCAAATTGTGATGTATAGCACGAGTATCCTGCTAGTTCAAGATAGTCACGTTTTGGTTTGCCTCTAGTTTTCACACCTGAACTTGGATCTCCAATTACATTTTGAATTGGATGATTTTTCTGGATACGAGTTGGAATGTCAATATCTTCATGCTCATTTTCTGATTCTGTCTCGGGTTCAGATTCAGGTTGATTGCATATGGGTGATGAAGAAGGTGACTCATGGTTCGGTTCTGGAGTATTAGCGGTAGGAGTTTTAGGTCGTTCAGTTTCAGGTTCTGTTACTGGATCAGACTTGATAACTTCAGTAATTTCACTGGGTTGATCATCAATGATGACATTTGTGGACTCCATTATGGTTTTGGTCACTTTATTATATACCCGATAGGCTCTGCTGTTGGTGGAATATCCGAGAAAAACTCCTTCGTCGCTTTTTGGTTCAAATTTAGAAGTAGGATTCCTATCTTTCAAAATAAAACAACGTGAGCCGAAAATATGAAAATAAGTAATGTTTGGTTTCTTACCTTTCCAGAGCTCGTACGGAGTTTGCGTTGTACCCGGACGTAGATAAACTCTGTTGATGATGTGACACGCAGTGTTTACAGCTTCTGCCCAAAATTTTTGAGGTAGTCTTTTGGCGTTGAGCAAAACTCTACCCATCTCCTGGATAGTGCGATTTTTCCTTTCCACAACTCCGTTTTGTTGTGGATTTTTTGGTGCTGAATACTCATGTGTAATCCCTGATTTGTTACAGAAGTCATCGAATACTTTGTTCTCGAATTCTCTGTCGTGATCGCTTCGGATTCTCCTGATGGATTCGTTTCTTTCTTTTTGAATTTTTAATCCTAGTGTTTTGAATGCCTCAAGTGCCTCGGATTTTTCCCTGAGAAACATAACCCAAGAAAAACGAGAAAAGTCATCTACACATACTAGTATATATTTCTTACCTCCAACACTTTCTGTCTGAGTTGGTCCAACGAGGTCCATGTGTATCAATTCCAGGCACCGACTTGTGTTTATGGTGTGTTGAGCTGGATGAGCTGATCTGGTTTGTTTCCCAGCTTGGCAGGCACCACATATAGTTGACTCTATTTTCATCTTTGGTAGCCCACGAACACTTTCGATTTTTACAAGTTTATCGAGTAGTCTATAACTGAGATGCCCCATTTTTTGATGCCACAGCTCAGCTTCATTCATACTAGACCTGCAACATAGCACATTATCGGTTAGAATATAGCAATTATCAGTTGATCGTTTACCTTCCATGACACATTGATTTGTGTTGTCCATCACACTGCAGCTGCTTTTGGTGAAGCACACGTTCCAGTTTTGGTCGCACAATTGACTTATGCTAATAAGATTAGCGTGAAGTCCTCGGACAAGTAGCACTTTGTCCAATTTTGGCAGACCGGCTACATTTAAAGTGCCTACGCCAGTTACTTGACCTTTGACACCGTCACCAAAAGTAACTTCACCATTACTGTTGTTGACGTTGTTCAGGAATTTTGCATTCCCTGTCATGTGTCGGGAACACCCGCTGTCAAAATACCATTTTTCTTCTCGTCCTGCACTTTTAGTATGAAATGAAACAAAAGATACATAATCAGCCTTTTTGACCCAAATCTATTTTGTGAACGGTTGAATGTTCTTGTGCCTGAACTTCTCAATCCTTTGATCTTTGTAGAAGTAGTAACATTCAGGTCTGGTATGTCCACGTAACCTGCAATAGTGGCAAACAGGATTATATAGCTTATATCTCATCTTATGAACGTTTACTTTACCATACGATCGTTTCACAGTGCTGCATTCAGGGATGTCGTCTGAAACAGTTTCAGATGCTTTGACAAACACATTCTTATCTTTGGAGTTATTGCCAGTGAAGCAAGAATCAAGAATCACGAGGTTTTCCTGCCGGAATCAAGAATCTTATCGAGTGTTGAAGTGGTATCCATCATTTGGATTTGTCGTTTGTAGGTACTGAGCTCTTGTTTCAAATTCTGAACTTCTTGTTGGAGTTTTGCTTCTCGGGTAGCTGCTTCTTTAAGAAGTACCTTTTCGGTTTGTACTTCGTGTTGTAGTTTTTCCTCTCGACCTGCTGCTTCTTTAAGCAAATCATTCCTATCAGCTACTTGATTTTGATACACTTTATTTGCATTTGTTACAATCTCTATTTCACTAGCTAGTTTGCAGTTAATTTTTCTTAATGCTTCCCATTTGGGATACAACTTATTAAATTCAGCTTCAAAGGATAACGCATTTTGTTCCACATCTTCTGCAGAGACGTAGTCACCACCTTCTGAATCTTCAACAGGTTCTGAACTGTCAGTAAATAGTGCCGTAAATGCAACAAAATTACCCGAGATTTCTTCGATATCAGACCCGGTTGGTTCATTGTCAGGCTCGTCATCGCTCCAGGTAATGGCTGACATAGACTTTTTGCGTCGAAGATAGGTGGCGCATTCAGCTTGTACATGCCCAAATCCCTCACATTCGTAACACTTGATGCCTTTGTTGTTGGACTTTTCTTTGGATTGTCCAGGACGTGAGACAGACTGTTTGGCATTTGACGTCCCTGTCTTAGGTGCAGTTCTGAATGATGCTGCTCCCTTTTGTGAACTTCTGTCATGCGTGTTTTTGGATACCTGTTTCAAAATTTTGGAAAACCTGTTTAGTTAAGAAGGCAACTGTATCACTACTAGATTCATCTGTATCAGATACTACATTATTTTCTTCAGTGGCAAACGCAATATTTTTTTGTTTTTTCGTATGATCAGTTAAAATCTCCATTTCATATGTTTTAAGATTTCCCATTAGCTGAGTAACAGTCTTTTTCTCCCAACCATCATGCTCTTGGATGGCTGTGACTTTCATTCGGAACCTGGGCGGTAAAGATCTCAATATCTTTTCAACAAGTTTTTCCTGCGAGAATGGTTCACCAAGGACCATTGCGCGATTTGCTAGTTCCTGTACGCGTGTATGAAAGTCGGTGACTGTTTCATCCTCGTTCATGCGCAGTTCTTCAAATTCTGACTGGACCAGTTGCAGCTTAGACTGTTTTACCGAGGTCGTTCCTTCGTATGTGGACTCAAGGGCCTCCCAAGCACCTTTAGCTGAAGGAATACCTGCAACAATTGAAAACTGACTTTCATGCATAAGAGAATAAATTGTGTCTAAGGCTTTATCATTGTTTCCTGCATTGGTAATTTCGGTTTGAGTCCACTCAGTTTCTGGTTTAGTGACTTCTGTTCCATCAGCGCTGGAGCTGGGTTTAATGGGATGTGTCCATCCTGACACTACAGATCGCCATACAGCTTCACCCTGAGCTTTTAAATGTGTACGGGTGCGAGCCTTCCAATATGCGTAATTGTCGCCGGTCAATTGAGGAAGGACTTTAGTTCGATCCATTCTGCACAACTCAGTACCCCGTGAGATCAAACAAATAAGCAATAAACAAAAGAATAGAAAGAGCCGCTGAAGAGATAAATTCAAGATGCACGGATTCGCCAGATCGATAGACTAATAGATTAAGTCTACAGGCTCTGATACCAATTGAAATTGTTCCGTGATACTTGAAATAGAAAAGATATGTGTTTTTATACGTTAATTGAGTTAAGCACCAATTTAGTTGATTAATTAAACTTGTTTAAGTAAGTAGAAATAATAACTGCAGAAAGCATAAATAAAAATAAAAACACAAGGAAATTGTTACGCAGTTCGGAGCTCCTTCTCCTACGTCTGCGGGGCAACCCACGTCTGCCCAATCCACTATAGATGTTCACCAAAGGAGTATTACAAGAGGTAATTGAATACGGCCTCCAGCCTTTACCACTACCACTCTTTCTAACACCTATCTAGGATTGACACACGAAAACCCGAACAATCTTCACAAGATGCTTCAGCAGTACCACGTACTGATCATGCAGTACAATAAATATTCTTACGAATTAAATCAGAAATTACATTCAAAATATAAATTGCTTTGTAAAATCAAGAGAGCTCTTGGCAGTGTATAATTCTCAAAGTTGGCAGATGCTTCCTTCGAACCATGTGTATTTATAGCCTTTCTTGAACCTTTAGTTTAGATCCTTAGCCTTAGCCTTTTCTTTAGTTGCCACTTGTTCGAATGAATCACCACCACTCATTCTTGTCCTTTTGAAAGCTTCTTCACAGATTAATGATACACAACATACAAAGCATTCTGACCACTTATTTCATACTCACATGGTCCGTAACTAATTAAAACAAATTACATTGATTTAATTTTTATAACTAGTAAAACCAATTAAAATAGCCAATAGTGTAATTTTAATTTTACACTTACAATATGTTACACTCAATTAACAAAAAATACATAATATGTAATATTTTTTTTAAAAAATGTACAAATAAACCATCGAACTATTTAGAGGATAGCAATTAAGCCACCGAACTTGAATAAGCTCCAAATTCATCTATCAATGAATCTGAAGAAAAAAAAACAATTAACATTTTTAGCAAGTTTACAACATGTTTACGCTGATTGGGATGTCACGTATTACGTGTGTATATATATATATATATATATATATATATATATATATATATATATATTATCTTACTTAGATTACATGTAAGCATTTGATCCTTTTGAAGTCAAGATTTAAAGCCTTGTAAGCATTTATTCTCTCACACACACCGCATGTTCTGTGCAGTTGCCAAGAGAGAGGATGAACATTGGTTGTGCTATTAAAGAATTGCATTTAGTAAAAAACACCTTAATCGAGCCCCACGTACCAGATTTCTAGATGGTTCATCAACTTCTTTGTGAAGCAACTTTGGATCCATAATCAAAATAACTTGTTCAGTATCGCCATTTTTACATCTTAATCAAAATGCTTACCTGTAGTCCAAGTAGGATAATAAGAAAAATAAATATAAATACACATAGCATTTTAATTAGTATAAACTTGTTGATCAGCTAAAAATGCTACTTGCTATTTTTTTTTCAGGTTCATAGATGAATTTGAAGATTATTCGAGTTCGGTGGCTTAATTGCTATCCCCAAATAGTTAAATGACTATGTGTACCTTCTTTCTTTATTTCTTTTTTCCCTGACATTATCTTCTCCTTTGCAGGAGGATGATTTCTCAAATAACTCACACTCACATTATATTTGAACTTGGGCTTGAGAGATCGATTTATTGTACAAATAACGCGAAATTATGTTGGATGCTCTTAACGAGTATAAAACCACGTGTCAAAAACTCATACATGTATTATTTACTCCTTATTTTACATTAGGTAGTTGTGTTTCATGAACTATCATTACTGCAGAATTCGTATATAACGTCGCCTTTTAACGTCGGTTTTATACATAATCGACGTTAAAAGTTAATTCAATTTATAAAATTTTTTAAAAAACATATAATGTCGATTTACAAATAACCGACGTTATAAATAAAAGAAAAAAAAAGACAAAAATACGACGTCGGCTATCTACATAGCGAACGTCGTAAGCCATTTTAGTTTTTTTTTTTTTTTTTTTTTTTTTTAATTTCATCGTATATTGTTTTTATTATTTTTAAATCCTCAGGCCTCACAAATCGACCACAGCCAAACAATTAAACCAATAACCACCGCACAGTCTCTCCTCTCCGTCGCACCACAAATCGGCGCTCAGCCACCGCCCACCGCCACAACGCTCCTCACAACCACCGCCATCCCCTTCGTCTTCTTCTTCTCCCCAAACGAAGTTCGAGCGCCCGCAGCACAGCCTCCGCCGCACCGGACCACAGACGAACCGCCGCACCGCGTTCCCACCTTCCCGCACGCACGACCTACCTTGTGAGTTTTTGTATATTTTTTGAAATATTGTTTCAATTTTTGAATTTTTGGGAGTTGACAATAATTATTTTATTATGGATGTTCAGAATTATAGGTCCATTATTTTGTGTTGCATTGCGAAATTAATCGTGGCATAAATTTTTAAAAATAAATCCTTGAAAACTGGAGAGCATTTATTTGCAAGAACATTCTAATGAAGGTCTAGTAAAGCATGAGCTTGTGCAGCCATCTGTAACTGCATATGTTGACAATTCTATCTGCATGGGCAGCTCAACTGGTCACAGAGGTGATACTTTGGAAGAATGACCAGGGATCAAGTCTTACCAGCAGTAGTATGGAAGCAACCTCTCAAAGTGAGGGGGGTTCCTTGTGCGCAGTTAGCACGGTCTAGCCTCTGTGGTTTATGTTCAGTTGAGTTATCATGATTTACATCCTCTCAGATGCTCTGTCCGATCGGGCCTCTGTGGTTCATGTTCAGTAGCACGGTCTAGCCTCTGTGGTTTATGTTCAGTTGAGTTATCATGATTTACATCCTCTCAAATGCTCTGTCCGATCGGGCCTCTGTGGTTCATGTTCAGTTGAGTTATCATGATTTACATCTCAAAATTATCATTCTACAAAAGAGGTGCTTTAGAAACACATAAAAGTAATAAATAAATAAATGATGAATTCCTTAAAGTAAAGAGTTAATAGTGTTTAAATTATGAAAGTGAACATTATTTTAAAATGAGCTAAAAAGAGTAGGATTCGTTCATAATTGTAGCCCCTGTTTATTTTTCATCATAAATTATAATTGATGTTGCAAGTTTCATCTTTTTTAACAAAACATTATGAACAAAATTTACAACGTCCGCTATAACTTAACGACGAAATGTGAGCACAACCTTTTAGAAAAAAGACGAAATTTACCACACTAATTATAACTAAAGGACAAGAAGTAAACACGATTAACAATTAAGGATAAATCATATAATTATCTTATAACGTAAGAACGAAAAGAATAATTTTCCCTTTTGTTATTTATACCTATTTTTCCTTTTCATACCACATAACAATGGTATAAATCTTATATCACTTATAAAAGAAATCTTTTAAGTACAATATTTTTAAAAATCGATTTCTTACTTTTTTTAGTTAGGGCTACTAACACACCAATAGTATTGCGTAGACCGTAGAGTCCAAAAATGACATCGTTTTGTTTAATTTTATTTTGTCATGCGCTCAGCTGCAAGATACATGTTTATATCTTATAATGTACATTATTCTAAATATTATGTAAATTATTCTAAAGCGTAATGTATATTAGATTACTCAAGATGCTTGATTATTTTAACACGTAATGTACATTATTTTAACACATAATATACATTATTCTAACACGTAATGTACATTATTCTAAAAGATAATTTTTTTTTTTTCCTTCGGTGCAGATTTTTTGCCTTCAAGTGCACATTTTTATGCCCTCATGTGCATGTTTCTTTGCCTTCAAGTGCACAATTATAAGCAGTATTTCTTATATCTTGTGCATTCTTTTCAATAACATATAACTAAATTTCTAATGAAATTTGTGAGATTTACAAACGATTTGTATGGGTAATTGATTTAATAACATTTAAATAACCTCCCTTTTTGGTACCATAAATAATTGCATCTTTTCCACATCTATTTGCCTTCGAGTGCAATTTTTGTACCTTCAAGTGCACATTTTTGTACCTTCAAGTTCATGATTTTGAGCTTTCAAGTTCACATTTTGTATAGAATTTATTTTAAGAGATTCATTGATCATGGTTCACCGCTTTTTCACACCGGAAGTGGCATGCACACATGATCCTAAACATATATATATATATATATATATATATATATATATATATATATATATATATATATATATATATATATATATATATATATATATATATTAAGGATCAAATGAGAACACTTTCCCCCATGAGAACTGTGGACTAATCTTGGGGGTTGATGTGTTCTTAATGAGTGGTTTTGATTTTTCGGTTAATTTTTTTAATTGTAAATATTTAGGTATGTATGGAGTGTTTAAGAGTTTAATTGCACTTTGGCCTATAGTTGAAGGGCTCATTTGACTCTTATCCCTTATTATTATATTTAGATTTTATGCTTGATTGTAGGAGAAGTAATTTTGGCAGGATTCTTGATCATTATTTTATTTATGCGTAGCCATTTTCAGATCTATGTGTGTGTGTTATTGTGCATTTGTAGACAACAAATTTTGTGCTCCACAAAGCGCTCGTGTGCTTGTTTTATTGTCCATGTCTGCATTCTTTTGTTGCGTATCTGTGCATTTATTTGTGGCCCATGTGTGCATTCTTTCTGTGTAGCCATTTACATGGGCGGACCCAGTGTGGGGGCAGCTGCCCCCACTCCCCCACCCCCACCCCGTTATGTATGTATGTATGTATGTATACATATAGCATAAAATATTATATAAAATTTATATTTATGTTTAAAATACTAATAGTTTGAGTTGCTTAGTTGGTTGAATTCTAAAGTTTATGTTATAAAAGGCTTATGTCATGGGTTCAAATCTCATTAGCAACACTTTTAATTATCTTCATTTCTTCACAAGATAAATT
This sequence comes from Ipomoea nil, assembly GCF_001879475.1. Lineage (NCBI taxonomy): Eukaryota > Viridiplantae > Streptophyta > Magnoliopsida > Solanales > Convolvulaceae > Ipomoea > Ipomoea nil. The sequence continues at coordinate 3,420,334 of NW_017617502.1, read as the reverse complement.
AAATATTTTTAGTCTACTTTTTATGAATCATTTAATTAACAAATTAAATGCTTTTTAGTCTAGTTTTTATAAATCATTTAATTAATGTACTATACAAGTTTATAATAGGGAAAATGACACTTTTTCCCCCTGAGTTATATACCTATAGCATTTTTTCCCCCTAAATGATTGAAGTGGCTGTTTTTCCCCCTGAAATGTTAATTGGACATATTTACCCTTAAACTAAATATTTAATTTATTTTTTTTCTCCAACAAATTATGACCATAATTTGGTTCAAACTAAACAAACACTATAGCAACCAAACCGAAATATTCCAATTACAATTTAGAATCGAAATTCGATATTTAGAGTTTGTTAAAATCGTGAACCGGAACGGACGGTTCATGTTCCGAACTGAAAAAATAAAATACATTTATTGTTGAATTTAGACTATTTTAAAATAAAAAATACAATTTTAAAATAAAGACGGTTCAAAATCGCGAATCAGATCCGGAACCGCCGGTTCACGGTTCAAGATTCAATTTTTTTGATACATAATTTTAATAAATTGACATTTAAATATTGGGTTCTAGATCTGAATTATAACCGTAAACTATTAATTCGATTGCTTTAGTATCCGGTTCAATTCAAACCGAACCGTGGTCATCCCTACGTATACGCAATAATTTGTTGGAGTAGTAAAATAAATAAAATGTTTACTTTAAGGGTATAAATGTCAATTTAATATATCAGGGGGGATAAAGCACCACTTTTAGAATAATTGAGGGGGCTAATGTGCTTACCTAAATAATTGAGGGGGAAAAAGTGCTATAAGTATATAACTCAGGGGTAAAAAGTGTCATTTTCCCTTTATAATATACTTTATTGTATTCGAATTAATTTAGAAAAATCGATCTAATTACTAAAAGAAATTAAAATTTAAAAGTATTTATGAATATATTGTTATTCAAATTATTTTATCTAATTGATTATGTTTCATATTTTATCATAAATATATTGTAATTTATAATGTATTTTGTATTTTAACCTTATTATGGTTGTTTGATATTTTGACATTTCTAACGTCATTTAATATTCGCACCCACTCAGATGATTTTCTGGATCCGCCACTGCTCATTTACAGATATGTGTCTGTGCATGTTAGGTATCCCTGTGTGCACTTCTATGTCCGCTACAAATGTATGTAAGTCGTTTTTTTTTTTCTTTTTCTAAGTGCACATTTGTGCATTCGTATGTCTTATATTGGTGCACATGCACCTATATGTATATTTGGGAAATATAATCTCATATCTAAATGAAATTATTATGGGCAAATGCGTAGGTTACAATATATTTGGGAAGAATATAATCTCAGATCATATGACAAATTGACAATGCACACCAAATTACCTTAAAGCATTTCCTTCCTTAATTCAATTGTCATATCACCACATTAATTATGCTTAATTTCTCTAACCTCAGATAATAATTCAGTTGTAGATCCCATTTAATCAAAGGTAGAAATTAGTCCACAGTTCTCATGGAGATAGTGTTCTCACTAATATATATATAATAAAATGAAAGCTAAAATTTAAAAATAAAAACAAAAACAAAAAAATATTACACTACACTCTAGCTTAGCTTTTCTCTACCATTATACTAGATTCTGATTTGTGATAAGATAATAGAAAACGCATTCTGATATGATATGATATAGGGAGATACTAATTGGATAACATATAAAGCAAGACCCTACAAGTTATTATCCATGAAAGCTGCAAAGAACCAAAGAATTTAATGAAAACAGATCAATTATGCATGGTAGGTTAACACTACTGGAAATAATGGAATTTCCGACCACCTGAAACTGATTCTAAATAAATTCAAAATTAAAAAGTGGTCGGAAATAGCAATAAAGGTTTTTTCGAATACCAAAAGTGGTCGGAACAAGGCTTTCAACTTGATTTAAGATCGGTCAAAGTACCTATGGAGTCCCTGTATTATAGTGTTTTGTTCAATTTAGTCCTTGTACCTTTATTCTGTTCAATTTAGTCCCTCTACTTAAAAAAAGAGGTAAAACTAAGGTCAATTGTCCAAATCTTATTAGGAACATGATTGTAATTATTTATTTTGGACATACTAATTTAATATATTAGTGGTAAAAGTAATTAATTTTAAATATTTATAAAGTAATATATGAGTAGGAATATAAATATCGTTAGCGCCACGTAACCTAAGTTAACGGTAATATTAACACCGTTAACTATTGTCCTTAATTGCACCACTTTTGAAAGTACAGGGACTAAATTGAACAAAATAAAAGTATAAGGACTAAATTGAACAAAACGCTATAGTACAGGGACCTTGTAGGTACTTTTACCTTTAAGTTCACTTTATAGTGGTCGGAAATTTCATAATTTTCAGCAGTAACACAGTATTGTGTGGACCAAATAATTTGCCACCTGCTTGATGGTCTCCTACGGTGGTATAGTAATTGTATTCAATATTTTCTGGTCCAAAAGAAACATTTGAACTTTGAAAATACATGAGTCATCTAACAAACAACCAACTTTAGCCAGGGACAATAAATGGCAATCGGCATGCATACATCTAGCTAGCAATTCCCAGCGTTTTTTATGAGTTCAAATGTTTTTATTACAACGGGTCCACAGAATAATTTGCTTCTAATATTCTATCATCATGAATTCTAATTCTTTTTTTGAAAATTTTCTGCGGTGCTTCATTAGAAAAATGCTGAAATAATGTCTGGTGGGTGAGTATCCCAGTACATAGTATCAGGTTGCTGATAAGCCGTAGTGGCTAAAGCATGAGCTAAATAATTGTCCGATCTAGAAATATAATTAAAAGAACATGAGTGAAAATAAACGGCAATTTGCCTGCAGCTATCAATGGCATAGCCAACGTAAGAGCGAAACGCAGTGGTTGATGATGTAAGGTAGCGTTGTAGTGTCAAACAATCCGTGTAGATCTCAATATTCTGTTCACCTCGATCCTTTAGCCATGATAAAACTTCCTTACACGCCAAAGCCTCAGCCATAAGTGGTGACGTACAGGCCGGTAGCGGCGCGGTTAGTGCCGAGATATAGGCTCCATCTCCATCTAATAAAACGGCCCCTACAGTTGCATTCCCTGTCTCGTGTAGATATCCCGCATCGACCCTGCATCTTCTCACTGGCGGCACAGAGGATCCGGCGGCGTCGGCAGCACCGCGGCCGGCGGTGGGACTCGCCTGGGCAGCGTGGCGGTTTTCTGTCGGCAGCGTAGCAGTGGCAGTGGCAGCCACGGCTGGGCGGGACTGAGTCCATGCGGTCTTGGCTGCCGCTGCGGCTCTGAGTAGGGACCCCGGGCGTGGTAAAAACGCCTCCCAAACTGCACCATTTCGAGCTTTCCAAATATTGTATAGAATTGATGCTGCATATAACATTCCATCAGAATCTAAAATATTTAGAAGTTCCCCAAACCAAACATGAAAAATATCCGTGACAATATTGGGGATTGTAAGGTTGGATTGATCCCAAATGTTTCTTGCAAAATCACACAAGACTAATGCATGCATTGTATTCTCATGTGATATCCCACACATAGCACAATATGGGTTCACCTCCACCCTCTTTAAAAGCAAGTTCGTAGTTGTAGGCAAAATATCACAAATAGCTCTCCAGAGGAACATTTTCCACTTTGGTGAAATTTTTAGTCTCCATAAAGCTAACCAATTAGTAAAGGGGCCTTGATTATTCTCATAATCTCCCACCAATCGTCTGTACCCGCTTTTCACAGAATATAATCCTCTCGGGTCCTCGTACCAATACCATGCATCATTATAATCCCGGGATACAGGTACTCTCATAATTCTCTCGACATCCGTAGGTTGAAATAAATCTGATAAAATTTCATTATCCCATGTACCAGTTTGTTGATCTATTAGCCCCACTACTCTGGCCTCTCGTAACTGTATAGGCATCTCTGTTTGTATCATAGGGTCCTGGTCATCCAGTAACCATGGATGGGTCCATATAGATGTAGTTTCCCCATTCCCAATTCTTCGTCTGACCCCACTACAAATTATGCTCTTTGATGTCATTATACTCCGGCAACAACTGGGATTATTTCCTACCTGCGCATCAAAGAAAGTATCCCTGGGAAAATATCGGCTTTTGTAAACACGAGCTACTAAGGAATCAGGCTTAGTGAGCATTCGCCATGCCTGTTTCCCCAACATAGCTAGATTAAATGCACGTAGGTCCTTAAAACCCAATCCACCATACTTCTTAGGAACACATAGCTTGTCCCAAGCCTTCCAGTGAACTCGGTTGTCCGTCCCAGAACCCCACCAATATCTATTCATCGTTCTTTCTATAGCCGTGCATACTGATATAGGTAGCAAAAAAACACTCATTGAGAAGGTAGGCATAGATTGTGCCACACTTTTCAACAGTATTTCTTTCCCTGCCTGAGACAATAGCCTTTTATTCCACGACCCAATTCTTTGGCGTATTTTATCCTCAATATATGCAAAAGCTGCCTTTTTATTCCTACCCACAAACGAAGGTAGACCCAAATACTTGCCAAAGTTTGGTGCCTGCTCCACCCCCAAAACTTGGGCCACACTTTCCCTATCCACATTACTCGTATTCCTGCTATAACAAATACTCGACTTGTGGTAGTTAACCACCTGTCCCGATAGATCCTCATATACAGTCAGGCATTTCTTTATCTCATTAGCCTCTTCCACATTAGCCTTAAAGAATAAAATGCTATCGTCCGCAAAAAACAAATGAGAAATCTGAGGGGCACCTCTTGCTACCCTACATCCATGAATTAATCCCGCTCTGTTAGCCTGTTGTAGTAACAACGAGAGTCCCTCTGCACAGATAATAAACAAATATGGGGATAGCGGGTCTCCCTGTCTCAAACCACGCGTGGGTATTATTGGGTCACTCCTTGAGCCATTTATCAGAATACTATAGGAGACTGTGGTCACACATTTCATAATCAAATCAACCCATCTATCATGGAAACCCAATGCCATCATCATATTACGGAGAAAAGGCCACTCCATTCGATCATACGCCTTAGCCATATCCAGCTTAAGTGCACCCCAGCCCCTCAATCCACACTGTTTTCGATTCAGAAAGTGCCCCACTTCTGCAGCTAATAGAATATTATCTGTTATCAATCTATCTGGGATAAAAGCACTCTGTGTCTCAGATATTATTCCTTCCATCAAAGGCTTCATTCTATTAGCCATCATTTTAGCTATTATTCTGTAAATGACATTGCTAAGTGCTATAGGGCGCAAATCAGTTACTAACTCTGGATTACTCTTTTTAGGGATCAACACAATATCTGTCTCATTCAAGCCAGACGGGAGGTCACCTGATTCAAGACAGTTTAGCACAAAACTCGCAACATCCCCTCCTACCACATCCCAGAAATGCTGATAAAAACCCGGATTCATTCCATCCGGTCCCGGTGCTTTATCCGGATACATTGCAAACAATGCATCCTTTACTTCCTCCAGATTAAATGGCCGTAATAGTGAGTCATTCTGCGCCTGTGATACCCTGGGTTCTATCCCCCCAAAAAAATCATCTCCAGTTCCCGGACCCCCAGAGCTGAAAATATTCTTAAAATAGTCCAGAATGATATCTCTCATGGGATCCCCCTCCAACCAATCCCCATTGTCATTCATTAATCTAAGTAAAGTATTCTTTTTCTTTCGGTGAGAGGCATACCTGTGAAAGAATTTGGTATTGGCGTCAGCTTCCTTGAACCAGTGCTGCTTGGCTCTCTGCCTCCAGTATGCATCCTCCTGGGCCTCAGTGCGACTCAGAAGTTGCTCTATTCGCTGAAACTCGACAAGAGAGGCCGAGTCAGTGCATCCTCTCAAACGTTGTTGATCCCGTTTCAGCTGCACAATCTGTTTCCCATACTTATGAAATCGATCCCCACCCCATCGTGTTAACCGGTTTCCACAGTATTGAACACAACCCTGTAAACCCTGCCCTCTCCCTTCCTGCCACGCCTGCTCCACCACACCCCTACATCCCTCATCATATAACCATGCCATCTCAAACCTAAAACCCCTTCTTCTAACCCCATCCCTCCCTACCTCCTCCTGAACTGTGAAAAAAATGGCTGAATGATCTGACTTCCTGGTTCTCAAATTCATAACCTTTACATGGGGAATTATATTGCGTCACTCGTTCGTTACTAGGACCTTATCAAGTCTCTCCTCAATCCAGTTTGCAGTCCCTTTCCCCTTCTCCCAGGTATATGGGTATCCAATCATTGGCAATTGGGCCAATCCACAATCCTCAATCGTCTCCCCAAAACCTCGAAGAAGGCTATTCGGATGTGGATTTCCCCCTCTCTTCTCATACTGGTATAGCAAATCATTAAAATCCCCCACCACCACCCACGGGAGATTCGATTTTGCCGCCAACATTCTCAACAAATCCCATGATTCAGCACGCCTATTACGGTCCGAATAACCATAGTAACACGTCATTCTCCAGGCCGGATTACCTGTCATAGTTACCTCAATATCAACGTAGTTTCTTGAGTAACTAAGGAGTCTCGCCGTATTATTCTTCTTCCACAATTACGCTAATCCACCACTCAAACCATCATTGTCAACATAAAATAAGCCTTCGAAACCGATCGTAACACGAAGACGCTCAGCATGATCTCGCGCTACCTTAGTTTCTATTAGAAATACAAAGTCGGGTTGCTTTTTGGACACAATGTCCACCACCTCTCGAACTGTCCGTGGATTACCCAAGCCACGGCAGTTCCAACTCAGCGTACTCATTAGCGTCGCCAAACAATGATGATCACCGGAAAAAACGTAGGAAACCGTCGGAAACCTAGCAAACCCTAGGGGAGGAGAAAACTCTAGCAAACCCTAGAGAGAAATTGTCCCTTATTACTCCGTACTTTTTTTTTTTTTTTGAATGCTTATTACTCCGTACTTTTTTTTTCCATGAATTCTAATTCAATACAATTACTATACCATATATTGGACCACTGTAGGAGACCATATATCAATCTGGTCGGCTCCAATTCATTTACTATGGACAAAAAAGTAGAGTTGTAGTCCTTATTATGATGATACTAGTTCTTTTAAGCCCTTTGTACGAATGAAATAATGCCCAATGATTATTTTTAAGTAAGTATTTCAGTATATCAATGTAGTATTATATCAGAGATGTTCATGCATAGATAAATAAATATTGAATTTGTTTATTTAAATCGGTAATTTAAAGTATTTAAATGCAAGATAATATATGAGAGATTGATTTTATTGTCACTAAACTAAATGTTTGCAACTTTGTAATAACGTCAGTCTAAATACTTAGTCTAAAAATGATAGTCTAAATAAATAGTACTTCTGGTTTAAATTTATCTAATTCTTCTTAATTCACTTTAGGGTAGCATTGTCATTGTCTTCATCTTCAGTACATCTGCTTTTTTTATTTATTTATTGGTAGTGTGTCATGTGCAATTGAGTTACTGGTGGTAGCATAGATAGATTCATTGTGCAATGAGATTATGGTGTAAGAAGCTTTAGATTTGCCTTGGTGTGTATACGATGGGATCTTAGTTGTACTATTAACTCTTTATCTTACAAACACCTATTGATATTTAGTAGTTGTAGTTTTTCCCCTACATGTTTCATGTGTTGTAAAATGTGTGTCGTAGGTTATCATGTGAAAGTATTGAACCAAATATTAACATTTATTATATTTGTATAAAATACTTGGTAAATAAATATATAATATATTTTGTACTATAACTTGATATTTAATTAAAATATAATGTAAAAAGAAGGACATGCAATGGACAATGTAGTGAATATAATAAATTAATAAATTTGAAGGTAATGAATATTTGAATTGTAGAAAATAAAGATAATATAACTAATGAAATTATATCCCTTTTTATATTTTTTATAATGAATAATTTTTTTTAAATAAAGGCATTATAGACATCTAATTCTAAATTAATTAAATACATATGTATTATTTTTTGTTGTAGCTACTACTTTATTTTAATTTAATAAGAGTAATAAAGTGGCGCACATATTTTTCATCAACAATAATGAAATCATTGATTTTTTTTTTTTAATTTCCATTAGTTATTGAGATAAATTGTTTTGATAGTTTGTCAATGACAATTGTCACAATTCATGTCAATAGAGGATGATAATAAATAATTCAAAATAGGAAAAATTGAGGATGATAATTGTTACCGGCGTTTGGCCCTGTCCGCTGAACCCATTGAGTCACCGTGATTTACATCCTTCCAAATGTTCTGTTGGGCCGGGGTGTGGGGGGCCCTTAGGGTTGGGGATTCAACCTTTTGGGAGAAGAAAATAGAGAAAATTGTAAAAAATGCCCATCTATAATATGTCAATTATCAATGTCACCCCTGAATTATGAGTGGTGTAAATGTTGCCCCTCAATTATCAAAACGGTGCACATATAGCCTTTCCCGTAACGGACATGTGGTTCTCTGTTAGTGTACGACACCGTTAAGTCAGAGTAAATTTGTAATTTAGTTGTTTTTTCCCTCCCTCGATTCGAAGTACCAACGATGGATAGTGGTGGGGAACCACATGTCCGTTACAGGAGGGGCTATATGTGCACCATTTTGATAATTGAGGGGCAACATTTACACCACTCATAATTCAGGGGTGACATTGATAATTGGCATATTATAGAGGAGCATTTTTTACAATTTTCCTTTCAAAATATATAGTTACAATCATATTGTTATAATGATATTGTAAAAATTAACTTAAAAATTTCTTTAGAAATTTTCATGCATTGATAAAATTCTGATGTGTAAACTTATTCAATTGGAGCCAGTGGGATGTCAACATTATCAATTCCTTAGAAAATGGTCCTATCGTTTTAGAGTCCAGGTGTAATTGTATTTATGATCAACAACTTTGTAGTTAGGTCGTGCAGGCCTCACAATGATGTAAGAACAATTTTGTCCGATAAAAACATAATAGTATAATATTTGTAAAGTAATGTAAAATTGAGCAAATTATTGTGTGGACCATGATCCACAATGTTATGTGGACCATAACAAAAAGTACATTTTTAATATACTAAATGTACATTATTTTTGTACTGAATGTACATTATACAATATAATGTACACTAAGAACAAAAATAATGTACATCCCCAGAATACAATGTACATTATTTTTGTACTGAATGTATATTATTTTACAGTAGACAAAATATGGTCCACAAAATAATGATTGGTACAATTGTACCATTATAAAAATACATACAAAAAATATTAATACCATAACGACCTAAATCAACCCAATAATGCAAAAGTATAATTGAAATATTAAGTTTTGTTCTGATCTAAATAATAAAAAGAAGATTAATTAAACGAAAAAAGAAAAAAAATTTAACCTAAATTTGTTTTTTTTTTAAATGCATAAAAATCAAATGATTTTTAAAGTTCATGATTTATAATTTTTTATGCTTAACTTTGAATGTTATATATATAGCCGGACTAATTATTTGAACAAATTTTATGTTAAATTTTATATTATATATTTTTTAAAAATGTATTTTAACATATTCGTAGTATATGTTTAACAATTATGTCAATTATAATTGGGATGAGGTTCGAACCTAAGACATTTCTTATAGAAATTAATGAGTAAATTAAAAATAATAAATAGTTAACGGAATATTCCGTTACTAAAGTTTATACTAACGGAATTTAGGTTATTTAAGGGAAGAAAATAATATAATAGAGGGTAAATAAGGAAAATCATTAAAAAAAATACAAAAATTAAAATAATATAACTATTCATTTTAAGAAACAATACTACCGATATTTTTTTGTTACATTTAAGAGCCTAAAATTATTAGAATTGTAGAAATTGTGATTATGAATCTTAATTTTGAAAATAATAAATATATAATTTATCACTAAATTATAAGTTGAATTCCCCATACACAAAATTATAATAAAGATTGTTAAGCATAATTAATTTTAATTACAAAAAAGTCTACAGTCACTACTCAAAAATGCACTTTGAGTGAAGTCCTCCTTGTGATTTTTGCTGACGAAGGATCACAAGGAGAAATGTAATTTATATATATATATATATATATATATATATATATATATATATATATATATATATATATATATATGGGCGCGATCTCGTTCGAATTTTCGCTCAGGTGCGAAATGCGAACCAATCAGTGCGCGCCACGTGTCAGCATTCATTGATCGAGTGCACTTATACTTTCACCTATAAGTGCACCTACTTTAGCCTGCAAGTGCATATAGTTTTTGCCTCTACTTTCACTTTCAAGTGTAGCTACTTTTACCAACAAGTGCATGTAATTTTGCCCTGTTATTATTCATTGATCAGGTGCACATACTTTCACCTACAAGTGCACCTATACTTTCACCTATAAGTTCACCTACTTTAGCCTGCAAGTGTATGTAGTTTTTGCCTCTACTTTCACTTTCAAGTGCAGCTACTTTTACCTACAAGTGCATGTAATTTTGCCCTGTTATCATTCATTAATCAGGTGCACCTACTTTCACCTACAAGTGCACCTACTTTCACCTATAAGTGCACCTAATTTCACCTAGGTGCACCTAGTTATAACTATATGTGCACCTAGTTATAACTATATGTGCACCTACTTTCACCTAGGTATAACAATATGTGCACCTAGTTATAACTATATGTGCCTAGATCTGGACACGTGGCGTGCGTTGATTGGTTCGCATTATCGCTCTTGGGCGCGGCATTCGCACCTGAACGCAAATATATATATATATATATATATATATATATATATATATATATATATATATAGGGTCAACTTCCTGTGAGAACAGGTCTTCCCGTGCGGTTAGTGCGGCATACACCATTAGGTATACACAAATGCACCACAGTGTTCGAAAATACACCATTTTGTGTGGTGTATTTTTATTGTGTGTGGTGCATTTTTGGCATTTCATTCTGGTGTATTCTCGAACACTGTATGGTGCATTTATGCATACCTAATGATGTATGCCGCACTGACCGCACGGGAAGACCTATTTTCACGGGAACCAAAATATAATATATATAAATAAATAAATAAATAAATAAATATATATATATATATATATATATATATATATATATATATATATATATATATATATATATATATATATATATATATATATATATATATATATAATGATAGATTTGAAAGACAAGGATGAAAGAGTAATTGTATTTTGGTTTTTAATTTTGGTTATATTTAAAATAGAATCTTTACCAGAATATTAGAGACCCTATCAATGGTAATAATTAATAATATTTTACACATCTGAAATTTTAAATTATGGGAAATTTTATGGTGGTGAGTGCGTGGGTGTGAAATGATGTGTGCGTTTTATATTTTGCCATGGTGTACACCCATGGACGGAGCCAAAGGGGGGGCAGTTTTCCCCTCACCCCACCCCCACCCCATATATAATTTTGTATGTATATATGTATATATAGTACAAGTTTTAGTATTAGTATAAAAAAACTATTAAATGTTAATAAGAAATGAGTTAGATTGGTTGGTAGAACATATGTTTAATAATAGTAAAGATTAAGTGTTTGAATCTTAGTATTAACATAGTTTTACAGGTTCTTATAATGTGTTTTCTATTCAAATTAATTATGTTTCATATTTTGTTTTGAATGTTTTTATAAAGTTTTGATGTGTTTTATTTTTCACCCATATCCAACAATATTTACAAGAGAAAATTGTAATTTATGCCCCTCAAAAATATGTCAATTATCAATGTCACCCTTGAATTATCAGTGGTGTAAATGTTGCCCCTCAATTTTCAAAGCGTGACTTATATTGCCCCTCCCCTGGAACAAGTATTCTTGGCATTTTTCCCGTCCCGGAAATTCACCAATTTGACCCAAATACATCCCAACACACATCAACAATAATAGGGACTTGAACACCACGAATAAACCAAGGAATAACACAATTGAACCCTAAACACAAGCTCTAAACATGCCAAGACACAAGGATAAACTTATAATCATTCAAGAATATCAAGAACCTCAAGAACATCAAGAAATCATCACATAAACCCTAAAAACAAGTTCTATCAAGGCATAATTAAAAGATCACACATACAATCATTCAAATGAGCCAATAAATCAAAAGATATCAAGGAAAATAAATTTTGTAAGACATGGTTTACCTTTTAGCTTAATTAAACTTCTCACGATTCCTAAGATCTTCCCTCAGGTTCTTTCCCAATCAATCTTTCCCTAGGCTTGGTGATGGGGAATTCTTTGACAGTCTCTTTGGGATGAATTCTCGAGTGAGAGGGAGAGGGATGGGTGGAAAAGGGTTCTAAATGCTTTCTAGACCCCTTTAAATAAGTTTAGGATTCCTAATTAGAATCTGAATAGTATTGGGCCCACCTTCTTTATTCTAACGGGCTTAAAGAATCAAATATAGACAATGGTTCACGGTCCACCATGGACCATACCACTTAATTAAGGGATCCCGACCGAATTAAATCATTTTTAGCTACTCCTAACGTAATTAATTAAATAATTAATTCGGGTTTAAACGGTATATATGTGTGTGCGTGTGTGTGTGTGTGTGTGTGTGTGTGTGTGTGTGTGTGTGAGCGTTAAAGTGCAGAGATGCTCCAAGGGGCGGAGATGTGGTTTAATCTCAGCCGTTGATCAAATCAAGATCAACTACTCAAATCAATGAAAAAAATGTGCATCTTCAATTAAAGAAATAAACTGAAAAATGACACACCTTAACAAGGAAAACAACACACCTTAAGAAGGAAAATAATGCACTTTAACAAGGAAAACCACGCACCTAAAGCTTTTGAACGACGTGCCTTAAAAAGGAAAATAACGCACCTTAAGAAGGAAAGCCACGCACCTAAGGCTTTAGATCGACGCATCTTAAGTTTCAATAACTGACGCACCTTAAGCACACAAACAACGCACATTAAGAAGGTAAACCACGCACCTTAAATTTGACATAGATGCAAAATGACCAAATTGCTACCGCGTTTTCTTTTAAGGCTACTTAATCGTGGACGTTGATCTTAGCAAGATCAATGGCTCTCATCTCACTCCATGTTTGCACCTGAGCACACCATCAGCATCTGAACTGTATTCTAAATATATATATATATATATATATATATATATATATATGTGTGTGTGTGTGTGTGTGTGTGTGTGTGTGTGTGTGTGTGTGTGTGTGTGTGTGTGTGTAACATCCCGTAATTTTACCCTTTAAACCAGAATTAATTATTTAATTAATTCCATTAGGAGTAGCTAAAAAGGATTTAATTCGGCCAGGATCCCTTAATTAAGTGGTATGGTCCATGGTGGACTGTGGACCATTGTCTATATTTGAGTCTTTAAACCCGTTAAAATAAAGAAGGTGGGCCCAATACTATTCAGATTCTAATTAGGAATCATAAACCTATTTAAAGGGGGCTAGAAAGCATTTAGAACCCTTTTCCACCCATCCCTCTCCCTCTCACTCGAAAATCCCTCCCAAAGAGACAGTCAAAGAATTACCCATCACCAAGCCTAGGGAAAGATTCATTGGGAAAGATTGATTGGGAAAGAACCTGAGGGAAGATCTTAGGAATCGTGAGAAGTTTAATTAAGCTAAAAGGTAATTCATGTCTTACAAAATATATTTTCCTTGCTATCTTTTGATTTATTAGCTCCTTTGAATGATTGTATGTGTGATCTTGTATTTATTCCTTGATAGAGCTTGTTTCTAGGGTTTATGTGATGGTTTCTTGATGTTCTTGAGGTTCTTGATATTCTTGAACGATTATATGTTTATCCTTGTGTCTTGGCATGTTTAGAGCTTGTGTTTAGGGTTCAATTGTGTTATTCCTTGGTTTATTCGTGGTGTTCAAGTCCCTATTATTGTTAATGTGTGTTGGGATGTATTTGGACTTGGTTTTGGGTCAAATTGGTGAATTCCCAAGATGGAAAAAATGCCAAGAATACTTGTTCCAGCGGGTAGTCAGTGGGGGGACGAACCCACACCTGACCACCCGCCGGAAAGGGGACGCCGTTCCAACGGGCAGCTGGCTGGTGGACGACCACCCGCCGGACCACCCGCTGGAACAGAGGAGGCCGTCGGCGGGTGGTTGTCCACCCGCCGTACAGCCCGCTGGTACGGGCCGGTGTGGGGTCGTTCGGTCTCCGTTGGGTCGAACCCCGTGCCCCGGAGTGTATTCTTGGATGTTTGTGGGTCTAGAATAATGTCCTAAGTACCGTAAATAGGCTTTGTGAGTCGTGTTTATGCATGTGGTCTAAACTCGTGTGGTGTTGGTCCAAAGTATGGTCTATGTTATTCCCCGTAGGTCGTATGTTTATAATTGATGCCACATGACATTATGAGTCTACTCGCATGTACTTCCCTTTCCCTGGTTATCTCTTGATGAAGTTGTTGTTGAGTCTTGAATGTGGTGTTGATGTCCACGGATGATGAAAAGATATGAGATTCGTGGAAAAGATATGTTGGCGCTATATTGCATTGCGTGTGCTTAAATTATCGTGCTACGGTACGATCAGGTTTGCACTGCGTGTGCTGATGATATTGCACTGCGCGTGCTTATGTTATGGTGCTGCGGTGCCTATGTAATGGCACTGCGTGTGCTGAGAGATCGGTGGATAAGTTGGCGGAAAAGCAGGCGGGGAGCATTGCTCCGGAGGGATAAGGCTAATGGAACACAGGGTGGCCTGGAGGTACAGGTTGGAACTGATATAGAGATAGAGAGGACTAAAGGTTGGAACTTGGTATAAGGTTGGAACATGGACATGTCTGGTGATCTTATTGATTGTCTTGTCTTGTAGTCCTGATTCGTTATTGTGTCTCTTATTGTTGTATTGCCTTGTGGTCATGGTTTGCATGCTTGTATCGTAATGTGGTCGTGTCGTGTCGATGTTAATGGTGTGTCGTGAGTCCTTATCTTGATTTGAAAGTTAGAGTTGTTTAGGACTATATTTAGATATTCCCAAGTCTCAAAATGGTTTTCTTATAGCTATATGTATATTGTACTCAACGTGTGGGAGTGAGTCACTTAGGATTATTCGCTAACGGTTGCTATACCACATGTTTTACAGGTACAGATTAGTTGGCTCGTGAGCGCGCTAGACGGAGCTGCGGTTCCTAGTATAGTTAGTGATTAGCCTTAGTTTAACGGCCTGTGAGCCATCTTGTATTCGGGTGGTGTTTATGGATTATGATTAAATAGTTAGTAGAATGTGCATCTAGGTTCTCAAGCGTAGATGTGGCATAGCACGCCTACACTATTATGTTTGGGTTCCGTTTAATTGGGTATTAATGATAGACTTACTCTTATTTCGTAAGCTTTAATGGTTTTAAATTATGCTGAAAATCGGGAGTGTTACAGTGTGTGTGTGTGGGGGGGGGGGGGGGGGGTTCAAATGTCGCGCCCTTTTCCCGTGCGGCGGTTTTCGGAATACACAATTAGTGTTAACAATATGCACTAATAGTGTAAGAGAAACACACAACAATGAAATGCAAAAATACACAACACACCCAAGAAAATACACCATATACCTCTCTACCACTAATGGTGTATTTCTGAACACTGTGTGGTGCTTTTAGTCATACCTAATTTGTGTTGTTGGTGATGCTTACCTAATTTGTGTGTGTTTTTGTAGTGCATTTCTTAATGTTGATGGTGTGGTGTATATTTTGCTTAACTATTGGTGTATTCTAAAAACCGTCGCACGGGAAGGGGGTGCCGCACCGGAACTCGACTCTATATACATACATACATACATGCATACATACATGTATGTATGTATGTATGTATGTATGTATATATATATGTGTGTGTATATATATATATATATGTATATATATATGTGTGTATATATATATATATATATATATATATATATATATATATATATATATATATATATATATATATATAGAATTGCGTACAAATAAAACCACTTACCAAGTCATAATGTTAGAACTAATCTTGTGCATTTGTTGTTTTTATTTGGATGACTTAGATTTGAAATCCTAAAATGATATGGATTGATTTTTTTTTTTTAGAGTGGGGTAGTAGTATCTTTTTTTCTTTTTAATTGTAGATATGACAATTTATTTCATATTTTAAAGGATCACCACTGTTGAAAATTAGAGACTTAATTTCTTCATAATCGATATAGTGTTCTTCAATGGAAACTGATCAATATTTTTCATTTCTTCTTGCTTGTTTTTTTTAAGTATAATATTGCCTATATTTGGATGTCGGCGTCTATATATTGTTAGGAACATTTATATGTTAGATTTTGATGATACCAAAAGTTAGAAATTTTAGTCCCCAACTTCTTTTGTCTTTTAGACTCAGAAACTCTATTTACAACTTCAAAAGTCAGTTCGGTGATCTGAAAGGTTACATTTCGGATAAGTCAAGACATCCCGAATGGTAACCCGAATAGTTACCTTTCGGACGGAAAAGAATAAACCTTAAAGGATTGAAGATCATAAGAGTTGAAGAGTTGAAGACTACAAGACCGAAAGGTTGCATTGGCCGAATGATGGAAGGGCATACCTTTTAAAGTGAAGAAGAAATAATGAAAGGAACAAATGGTAAGGACATCCATTCGTAACCGAGAAGTAGCAAAATGTTAACTTCTAGAGACATTATATTCTTTAAGGTAACAATTTGAAACTTTAAAACACTAGTGCGTTAATGTAAAATGTGACCAAGGCAAAGTGAGTCCTAGGTACACATCCTAAGGCAAATTTTCCTCATAAAGCCTAGACGTTTGTGCAGAACACAAAGATATGTTCAACGCAAATTAAGTAGTTTAACGGTTGGAAAGTCTTACATGCGAAAGCCACATTTTCTAGATTACACGTTGGTCTTTACTCGTTGGTCAATAGTTGTTTGAAATGGGTTTCCCTCCAACTGACACATTTCTAAACACCTATAAATACCTTCATTCAATCCTAAAGAATGAGTTGATCAATTAAGAAAAAATTCATTAACTGTTCAAAGTATTCTAGTTCCATATTTCGTGACCAGTTAGAGAGATCAATAGCTAAAAGTCATAATCAAATTTTATAAGTTTGTGCTGCTCAAATCATGAAGATCAAGATCTTCTACAACCAAGTTTTCAAGTTGGTGTTTGAAGAATTTTATCTTCAATACTCTTTAACTCTACCTGATAGAATTAGAAAGAGACGGAGTAGACTCGGTGTTGAGTGGAAAAACATGAGAAGGCCAAGGCCAGCTTAGTGTTCAAGGCTTGGACGTTCTTCTTTGTACTAAAGGGAATTAGTGCAAACCTCCTTAGGAGATTTAAGGAGAAGAGTGGAGTAGATTAAGTTTAGCCGAACCACTATAAAAACTCCTCTCTCTCTCTATCTTTACTTTACTGCTATTTTTCATACATCACGATTTGATATTAACATTTTTAAATGTAAACAATACATGCAACCCACTTAAAAGGGTTAAAAAATTTCCAATGTGCAATCTCTATGAAACGTTCAAGTTACCATTCGGTCAACTTGAGCGAATCGTAAAATTTCAAAAGCATAAACGTCTATTCACCCCCCCCCCCTAGAGTTTTACCCCAACCCTTCGGGACCAACATAGCATTCCACGATTCCACTATCCTAGTAGTATGAGATGGATAATAAAACTTATAACCCTTAGAAGATTGTGCATATACAATAAAGAAAACATTTATCGTCCTCACGTCAAGTTTCTTTTTGTGTGGGTTATATATTCTCACCTCAAACAGACATCCCCAGACACACATATGTTGCAATCTCATTTCCAACCTTTGAATAACTCAAACGGCGTCTTAGGGATAGCCTTGGTTGGAACACGATTTAATATATATATATATATATATATATATATATATATATATATATATATATATATATATATATATATATATATATATATATATATATATATATATGGGTGTTTTATGTTCTTCAGCTCACAACGATTTCGGAAGCGCAGTGTTGCTTAGCATACTATGCACCATATTCAAAATGATCCAATTTCTTCTTTCAGCAACACCCTTTTTTGTCTAGAGAACCAACAACATCCCTATGCTCTTGAAGAAACTTAACTAAGGGACCTGATGCTTGTCCATTTTCAGTGTACCTATCACAGTATTCGCCACCCCTATCATATCTAACTATTTGTATTTGCTTGTTACATTTGATTTCAACTTCAACTTCAAATAATTTAAAGGAATCCAATGCTTCATGTTTATTATGAAGTAAAATCACATAGGTAAATATTGAGAAGTCATCAATGAAGGTCCAAACATGTCCATATCAAGATAACATATGTCAGTATGTATAATTTCCAACAATGTTGAACTTCTATTGGCACCTTTCTTTGAATTGTTTGTTTGCTTACCTTTAATGTAGTCAACACAAGTTTCAAAATCAGTATATTCTAGAATAGAAAGTACTTCATCCTTTACCAATCTCTTAATATGTTCAACAGAGATATGACCTAATCTCCAGTGCCATTACATTGAGGAATTTTGTTTAATAATAGACCATTTTGTGATGTTTTGAACATTTTAAGAATTGTAATTGAATTATTCTTTAAGTTAAGACGATAAATACCATTAGACAATGTATCATTACCAACACAAGTATATTTATTAAATAACTTAAAACACTTGTGATTAAATTCAAATTTGAAATTCTTTGAAAAAACATTCAAATTTGAAGCCAAAGGGTATATGTCTTCAAACTAAAACTAAGTTCCTTGAGAAACTATGATTAGAAAATGTCTTACCTAATGTCAAAACAAAACCATTGTTCAAAACTAAACTGCAAACTCCAATTAGAGATGACCAGGCTAAGGTTCCGATTCCGATTAGGTTCTGGTTCAAAAACGGCAATTTCGGTTCCAAAAATGGCCAACCGGTATAAAGATTCCGGTTCTGGTTCATAAATCAACAGTTTCGATTTGAACCGTCGGTTCAAACTTTTTTTTTTTTTTGTAAAATTCTATGTTCTATTTTAAAATGTCCAAATTCTACCATTAATTTTATCATTCTAATTTTTTTTTTGAAAATGCCTATATATTTAGTATAATATATTTATATTTATTTGTTTTAAATATTGTAAAATTATATAAAGTTAAGAAATACTCCCTCCGTCCCATTTTACATGTCTTACTTTACTTTTTAGTTTGACCCAAAATAGCGTTATCTTTCCAAAATTGAACATAACTATCACTCTATATTTCCCAATTTATCTTTTTTACTTTTCAAATTTCTAGTTGTACAAATAACATCTACTTTTGGGGGGTAAAATTGGAAAGTTAGTAACATTTGTAATGTTGTATTAAAAATCGTGCAAAAAACAAATGAGACAATCAATTCAGGATGGAGTGAGTAACATATATGAAATGTAATGAAATTCTAATAATAGTATCATACTATGGCCTATTGACCTTAATTACTGGATGAATCAATTTGTGATAAAATCTTTTAGACTCTAATACAAAATATTTTATTAAATAACAATATAATTTTATAATTTTAGACTTTATTATTATCTAACGATATAATTTTACAATTTTCATCAATTGTAATATTGTAACTCGCAAATGAAAATGTTACAATAATATAATTTAACAATTTTTAATTTAAAATGTTATAAAAATTGTCATTATCATAGTACATATAATTTTTTTTGGAGTGCCAACTCATACATGAATGGATCGGAGTGACTTTTGTTTGCTTACAATAATAAGAACAGGTGCTGATTTTCCTAGCTATATGTGGAGCTGAGGTTGAATAGAGTTCTATCACGTGTAATTCAAAATTTTATTCTCTAACTTTTATTTCATTATGGTAAATTAGAATTGGATACTTTCATCTCGTAAATTACAGGAAAAATGTCTACATCAAAAATTTGTGAGGAAGAGTAAAAGTTGGGAATAAGAAATGGGAGTTCAGGTAGTAATTTCAGGTTAGATAATATGACCTTGTTTAGTAAATGGTTGTTAGCTATTAGCTGATTGAGTTAATTAGAGGGTATAACTAGTTGATAACATTAGCTGATTGTTGAAAGGTGTTTGGTAAATTAGTTGTTAGCTGATAGCTGTTTGATATAACATAGTAAAGAAGACAACCGATGTGCGGGACCAGCTAGTTATCTCTAACTCAGTATAAATAGTGGTGTTGATGCAACCTGATTTCCCATCTTTTAGTAGAGTTGTTTTGCTTTGCTTTTCTCTTACCATGGCTTCTCTGCCCAAACTCATAATCCTCCCTCTTTTTCTACTGTTACTCGGCATTGCAGTTGCGCCACTAAAAGCCAAGGACCCAGAGTTTGATTACTTCACCCTCTCTCTTGTTTGGTCTGGCACCATGTGTTTGAATGTTAAGGAGTGCTGTTCCACCAATGCCTGCTGCAAGTAATTAATACTATATTATATTATATTAATTACCCCACAAACCTATAATATATGTAACTGACCAATGGTTTGCCCACCCCTAACATATATTATATATATAAAAACTACCCTTTCTTGTTTTCTATTAAAAATAACATTTTGGCGTGGATTTGTGCAGACCCATAGCTAAAAGAGGATTCACAATCCGTAAACCGCCGTCTTCCATACAACTGTAATATATATAGCAATATTATTATGTTGTTTTGCATGAATGTGTTGGATGAGCTTGGAGCATACACACAATGCAGGAGAGAAGAAGAAGAACCATGGATTGATTGGAGAAAAGAAGAAAATGAGAGTACAAGTTTAAGGAAGGAAAACGGCAAGCTTATATATGAAGCTTAACAAAAAGAGAAAACGGTTATAACTAACCATTCTAGTGAAAAGACAAAAGAGCCCTTAAAGGGACTAAAGCTTATGAATGGTGCTGCTGCTTGTATTACTTCATCACCCCCCCCGGAAGTTGGAGCATGAAGATCTTGAAGGCCCAACTTAGCATGAAACTTGGTAAATAGAGGTATAGGCAATGGCTTGGTGAAGCCATCAGCTATTTGACTATGTGAAGGAATGCTCAACAGCTTTACAATTCCTTGAAGAACCTTTTGTTTGACTATATGGCAATCTATTTCTATATGTTTGGTCCTTTCATGAAACACATGATTCTCACCAATTGCCACAGCTGAGTTATTATCACAGAATAGAGCAACAGGACCCCAGCAATCTGCCTTCAAATCTGCCAAAAGATACAGCAACCATTGGATTTCACAAACAGTAGAGGCCAAGGCCCTATATTCAGCCTCAGCAGAAGATTTTGAAATTGTTGCCTGCTTCTTAGTTTTCCAAGAGATAAGAGAGCATCCAAGGTAAATACAATAGCCTGTAATAGATCTTCTTGTTTCTGTACAATTGGCCCAGTCTGAATCAGAGAAAGCTTGCAGCTTAATCTCAGAGTTTGAGGCATAAAACAACCCCTTTCCAAGAGAGCCTTTGAGATACATCAACACCCTGTGAGCTGCAGTTAGATGTGTGTCTCTGGGCTTATCCACAAACTGGCTTAGTTGTTGCACAACATAAGCAATATCAGGCCTGGTATTGGTTAGATATAAAAGCTTACCAACCAGCCTCCTGTAATTCTCAGGATTTCTCAATAGGTTCCCATCAGTGCTTGTAAGCTTATGTCCTGGAGTGCATGGAGTTTTAACAGGCTTAGCATGCAAGAAACTGTTCTCTTGTAATATATCCAAGGTGTACTTTCTTTGAGACAAGTTGATCCCATTTGGATTTCTGAGTGCCTCAATCCCTAGGAAGTAATTCAACTGGCCAAGATCCTTGATTTTGAAGGAATCATCCAACATTTGCTTCAAGGCTTGTATCTGTTTTGAGTTGGTGCCTGCCACCAAGATGTCATCTACATAAACAAGTAAAGCAATGAAGGAACTGCCTTCAGACCTGGTAAACAAAGATGGATCAGCAGAGGATTGTTGAAAACCATCATTTTGCAGTGCTTTAGTTAGCTTAGCATTCCACTGTCTACTAGCTTGTTTCAAACCATACAAGGACCTTTCCAATTTGCAAACCTGATTAGGCTTTTCACTCTCAAACCCTGGGGGTAGAACCATATAAACTTCTTCATCCAAGTCTCCATGTAGGAAAGCATTATTGATGTCAAGCTGTTGGATATCCCAGCCCTTAGCCACTGCTACTGCCAAGAAGGTCTTTATAGTAGTCATCCTAGCCACAGGTGAAAAGGTCTCAATGTAATCCACCCCTAGTTGTTGAGTGTAGCCTTTGGCAACCAACCTGGCCTTGTACCTTTCTATAGTCCCATCTGACTTGTGTTTCACTTTGTAAACCCATCTACAACCAATTGGTGCCTTTCCTGAGGGTAACTCTGTAAGGGACCAAGTGTTGTTCTCAATTAAAGCCTGAATTTCAGATTGCATAGCATCTCTCCAAGCTTGGTGTTGGACAGCCTCATGATAGGATTGTGGTTCATGAGAAGATGTTATGGAAGAGACACATACTTTGTGGTTGGGAGAAAGATTGTCACATGTCATGTGTTTCTGAATAGGATGGGGGGAAGTTCTTTTTTTTTTGTCTGACTTCCTTCCATAGAATGACAGTAGTAGTCATGAAGCCTAGGAGGAATGACCTTCTGTCTTGTTGACCTCCTAGGTTGTGTGTGGCCATGTGACTGAATAGCAGCTCCATCATCTTCAGTGTGGACCAGAATAGTATCACTGACTGAATCATCAATATGATCATCAGTTTCATGAGAAATAGGCACTATATCATCATTGTTGGCAGTTGTCTGATCAATCTCTTCAGTGACCATGCCATCATTACACTCAGGATTTCTGTTGTGGTAAGGCTTCAAAGGAGTGATCTCTTCTTCTATTTTGATAGGAATCAAAGGTAGTGAGGGACCAGAACTGTCTTCAGTAGCAGACTTAGGAATATCTGTTGAGCTTTGACACTTAAAAGGGAAGATTAGTTCATAGAATCTAACATCCCTTGAAACAAAAATAGTTTTGTCATCTACATCATACAAGATGTACCCCTTCACATTGGCTGGATAGCCTAAAAAAATGCACTTTCTTGCTCTTGCTTGTAACTTATTTCTGCCTTGTGGAGTAGTGGCACCAAAACACAGGCATCCAAAAGTTCTAAGCTGTTCAAGGTCCACACCCTTCCCAGTTAAGACTTGAAATGGAGTCTCCCCATTAACAACATCAGTGGGCAACCTGTTAATAAGGTATGAGGCATGTAACACACAATGCCCCCAAAACTGAATGGGTAAACCAGATTGGAATCTCAAGGACCTAGCAACATTCAATATGTGTTGATGTTTTCTTTCCACCACCCCATTTTGCTGAGGGGTATATACACAAGATCTCTGATGGACTATCCCTTTCTCATTGAAGAAGGAATTCATAAAAAATTCAGTGCCATTGTTAGTCCTAACCACCTTGATCTTGACAGAAAATTGAGTATGCACATAATTGTAGAAATGTTGGAAAACAGTTTTAACTTCTGACTTACTTGTCATCATGTGTAACCAAGTAAACCTGCTATGGTCATCTACAATTGTCAGGAAATAGTGTTCCCCTTTAAGTGAAGCCACAGCAAAGGGACCCCAAACATCCATGTGGATCAAATCAAAACAGTGCTCAGCTCTAGAGGTGCTAATTGGAAAAGGTGGCCTCTTATGTTTGGCAAAATGGCAAACATCACAAACAAAATCAACACATTTCTGACCAAGAGTATGTTTTATTCCATTCAAGGTGGGAATTTTATTAATGGGATAATGCCCTAACCTGTTATGCCACATTTCTACTGACAAAGTATTACAATGAATATCACCAGAATTCCCAACAGTTTTATCAATGGACTGAGCTTTCTTCTTAGTGGGGGGATCATTGATTAAGTATAGTCCATGTCTTTGACTAGCAAAACCATCCACTCTCCCAAGCTGACCCTGAACAGCACAAGAGTCAGATGCCAGAACAAGTTTACAGTTTGATTCCCTAGTCAACTTGCTGGCAGAGATAATATTGAAGGTGAAAGATGGGATGTATAACACATTTGTCAGCAAAATGTTCTTATTAAGCCTAATTTGTCCAATGTGAGTGACATTGACAGTCTCATTATTAGGCAATTTAACAGATATCCCTTCCACCTTTCTGCATACATCAAAATAATCCAAGGAACAAGTGATATGGTCTGTAGCCCCTGAGTCCAAGATCCAAATACCATCTGAGCTTAACACAATATTAATATGATGTTTGGGAGAAGAACTACCTTCATTTGGAGCCCCAATGGAGTCTCTGAAAGTTGGTTTGATTCCTGGAGTAGCAACTGTCACAGCTGCATTACTGGAAGATTGACCTGCTTTATTCTGGTTCTGCAAAAGAGAAAGGAGCTTCTGAAATTGGTCAGCAGATATGCCTATATCATTCATTTGGCTAATGGAAGCATTTGATGACTGTTGTCCATCCTGAGACTGTTTATTCTTGGATTTGTACCCTGCAACCCAACCTGGAGGATATCCATGTTTCTTGTAGCATTTTTCAACTGTATGACCAAGCATGCCACAATAAGTACACTTAGGTACATTTTTGCCTCCATTGGTGAACTTTCTTTTATTGTTGGAAGGTGCCACTGCTACTAATGACTGTTCTTCCCCAGTTTGAGACTGATCATTGTGAACTGCATTGGACTGAATCAGATCACTGGACTTCTGTATAACAGCTCCCTTGATCTTCCTTTCTACTTTTAATGTCATGTTGAGGACCTTTTCCATTTCTGGAATTTGATCCATGACCAGCACTCCTGACTTAATAGCATCATATTCTTCATTCAAACCTTCTAGGAATCGGATTATCTGATCCTCTTCCCTTTGTTTTTGCATCCTACTTATTAATGTGCAGGAGCATTTTGGAACACATTCACATAGTAGCAAAGGTCTTAAGGCATTCATCTGCTGCCATAGAGCATTGCTCTTGGTGAAATACTCATTCACAGTTAGGTTTCCTTGAGTATTTTTAAAAATTTCGTTCTGAATCTCAGAGACCTTATGTGGATCTGACTGAGAGTACCTCTTCTGCAGTGCACTCCAAATGTCTGAAGCATTATCGAAGTACATTACACTTTCTACAATGCTAGGACTCACAGACTTCAATATCCACGAGCAAACTATCTGATTGCATCTATTCCATGGTGCGAACTGTGGATCATTCTCTGCTGGCTTCAGAATCTTACCATTTGCAAGTCCGAATTTGTTTTTGACCTCCAGTGCGATCCTCATTGATCTACTCCAGGAAGAGTAGTTGAGCTCAGACAATGGAGGTGAAACTAGACACAAGGTTCGGATTCTCTGTGATGTGTAAGTACAGAGGATTGTCAAACTCATCGTTTCGTTGTGTTTGATTGGCGGAACTCGAAGAGGCTCCTGCATTTTCCGATCCATTTCCGCCACCATTTGCTCCCACTATCACTGCTCCGGCATAGCTCCGGCGCTGCTCTGATACCATGTTGGATGAGCTTGGAGCATACACACAATGCAGGAGAGAAGAAGAAGAACCATGGATTGATTGGAGAAAAGAAGAAAATGAGAGTACAAGTTTAAGGAAGGAAAACGGCAAGCTTATATATGAAGCTTAACAAAAAGAGAAAACGGTTATAACTAACCATTCTAGTGAAAAGACAAAAGAGCCCTTAAAGGGACTAAAGCTTATGAATGGTGCTGCTGCTTGTATTACTTCATCAGAATGCATGCGTGCAGGTGGATTATGGCCAGAATACAATAATGGGACTCGGCCCTCCTGCTGTAATGGTGAAGCATTTAACAAAAATGAGGTATATATATATATATAACTCACTCAAATATATAGGGGTCGTTTACTTCATCTCTCTGTTTTTCCATTTCCAGTTTTCCAATTTTCCATTTCTCCAGTTTTCCTTCTCCATTCTTCCAATTTTCCATTTCTCCATTCCTCTGTTTTATATTTCTCCATTCCTCCAGTTTTTTTTTTTTAAAGATAATAATAAAACCAACAACAACAACAACAACAACAACAATAATAATAATAATAATAATAATAATAATAATAACAATAATAATAATAATAATAATAATATAATACTAATAATAAAATAGCAATAATAATAATAATAATAACAATAAGAATTTAATAATAATATTAGCAAAAATTAATAATAATAATAATAATAGTAGTAGTAGTAGTGGCAATAATAATAATAATAATAATAATAATAATAATAATAATAATAATAATAATAATAATAATCTAATAATAATACTAGTGAAAATAATAATAATAATAATAATAATAATAATAATAATAATAATAATAGTAGTAGTAGTAGTAGTAGTAGTGGAAATAATAATAATAATTTAATAATAATAATAATAGTAATAAGAATTTAATAATAATATATGAAGAAGAAGCTTGAGAAGTTGAAGCGACGGCACGCGAAGAGGAAGAAGGATGAAATCATGAAAACATGGCAAAGGGCGCTACTCAGAGTCGAACACGGGACGTCAGGGTCAAAGGGCGCTATTGTTCACGCGTGTGTTTCCAATTCTCCATTTGGAGAAGTTGGATTTTGTATTCTCCAAATTCCTTAAGAAAGTTGGAGATTGGAGATGGAGTAAGCATTTGGAAGAAGATATTTGGTAAACAACTTCTCCAATTTTTATTTTTTCCACTTCTCAATTTCTCTATTTTTTGGAAAATTCTCCATTTTTCTAAGTTAGTAAACGACCCCATAATGGCCGGAAATGGTGATGTTGTATTATGTATGCTAAGCTAAGAGTTACTAAGTTTGTATTGTTCCATGATGTAGATCTCAGGTTTAAGGAAATACTTGGAATATGAGTGGCCATCGTATAACTGCACTTTATCCTCTGCTTGTGGCAGTCCCAAAGAATCAAATTGGGCTTATGAGGTACCCTACCCGTCTACTGTTCTAATTGTGTTTAATTTCCACCATTATATTATAGCTTAATTTCTTAATTAATTATATTGATTATGAATCTAACTTAATCTCCTTGCCTTTAATTTGCCATTTGATTGGATGATTGGGAAAACAATTGCTCAGTGGGGTAATTAACAATCCTAATTTCTCTCTTTTTCATTACCTATACTTTAAGTTTGTACAAGATGTTAATTTAATTAGAAGTACTATTTGATTGTTATGTACAGCGAAACATGGAATATGTGCCAACTCAGTAATATATCATCACGTATTTAATTACTTCTTCCTGACTCAAATGGCTCTCCGCTTTTACGATGTTACTGTAAGTTTATCACATAAATACTATTGCTGTGGTTTTTTTTTATTTATAAAACATAGAAGTGTGCGGCTCGGCTCGGATCACTTGAAAAACATTATATTTTATATTATATTATAATTATAATATTACCTTACCTTATTCATTATGTTTATCTAATTAATAGAGAATTCTGAAGAATAGTGGATATAGAGCATCAGACTCCGCCGATTACTCAGTGAGAGACATCACTTTTGCCATTAGAAGTAGACTTAGTGCAACCCCAATAGTGTTATGCTATGGCGATGCTGTGAAAGAAGTTCAACTATGTTTCAATAAGAAGTTACAGGTTGGGACCTCAGATCATTATTTCTTTAATCATGAAAATATAATATAGTATAGTATAATAAATCTTCTTAATTACGTACAGCCCATAGACTGTCCTACTACTAAAAGTGGCTTGCTCTATAAGTCAAGCTCAGATGAATGCCCTTCAAGGGTCAGATTACCAAAATTACGAAAAAAGAATGTAATATCGGGTAAGTTTTCTTCATGTACTAAAGTGCTAATAAGCTAGAAATTAATGTGTTAACTGTAGTAGTGGAATTGAACCTCAGCTTTTGCTTAAATTTCTTTCTTTTTCTTTGGGTTACAGAGTCGGAGAAAATGAACGACCTTTCATTCAGTGGTGTGCAGAATTGGTAGATCACCAAATGCGTGCAGATTGTCCCTTGACCTCTCATTTGCTCAATAATATAATGTTATGAGTTGTTGTATCATCAAAATCTATCAAATCATCCTCCTAATGTATACGCACACTCTGGTAAAATGAGTGTTGTAATAATAAATAAGATTAAGGGTTCAGTCATTAATTAAATACTACTACTTTAATTTTGGCAAATTATCCTACAATTCGAAAGTCGAAATTCAAAATACATGCTGGTGCTCATAATCTATTGGTGATGTATGAGCACTAATACATAATAATAGATACTCAAATCAACTTCAATTCAAATTAAAAGAAAAATTTATCCAGAAAACTAGCTAGTTTAATAAGCTAAGTGATAAAATTTATCAAAGTTTAAATATCAGTTCATAATTTATATATTTTTTTGAAAGGATCACTTCATAAATTTTTATACCATTAATTTAAAACCATATCACATAAGGATTTATGTTAACAAGTTTTGGAGATACCACCACCACCACCACCTAATGCTAGAAATTAAAACATGTCTCCCTCCTATAAGTAGTACCATAATAGATGATAAGACGTGGGTAGTGAAGCAGGGGCCAGGGTCGTCATAGAGCCAATATGGAGATGCATTATTGTGTGGAGCATAAATAAAAAGTACATTATTTGTGTATATAAAGTACATTATTTTAGTATTAAAAATACATTATTTTTGTACAATATCAAATAATGCACTTTTAGTATATTAAAAGTATACCTTATTTTAAGGGAAAGTGTATTATATTTGAATACTAATAAAAGTACATTATTTTGTATAATATACATTCAGTACACAAATAATGTATTTTTAGTATATATTAAAAATGTACGTTTTTATGGTCCACATTATAATTTGCCGAGCTTCTATGAGAGTTTTCTTCTTGCTAAAACTTTTTTTCTCTAGTGTATCAACCTATCAATTATGAAACAACAAAAATAGTAGTATGTATTGTGAATAAATATATGTGGACATTACTGAAGGTATTATATTATGATAATATCTCTTCATCCTTGGTAGTATTGTAGTTATACTAGAACTCTGTATATCTTGCATATATTATAGTGAATGATAGATGATTAATAAAAGATTGATGATTTTCTGTGTATCTCTCGTTTTATCCCTAGTCCCTATTGTATATTGTCATATTTGTTCACGCAAGGATTCGTCTGATTTCACAACACATTATTAGCACGCACTATAAGAAAAATCGCGAGAGAATCGTGACGGAATAGTTTCCATTATATTGTAAATTAAGGACGGAATTCGAGACAAAATTTAATTCCCTCGTGATTTTTGGCACAAAGAGAAAATAAAACCCGCAGAATTTTGGCGGCATAATATTCACGACGGAATTTGCGATGGATGTAAGTTATGTCGTCTATTTAGTGACAAAAAATGCGACGGATTTACCTTCCGTCGCAAAATAGCGATTTCCAAAATAGCGATGGAAATCGCGACAGAATTTATTCCGTCGCGAAAGTAAGAAATTTTTGGTAAATGATTAAATATTACGACGAAATTAATGGTCGCAATTGTGTT
Organism: Ipomoea nil; assembly: GCF_001879475.1. NCBI lineage: Eukaryota > Viridiplantae > Streptophyta > Magnoliopsida > Solanales > Convolvulaceae > Ipomoea > Ipomoea nil. The sequence goes on along the minus strand of NW_017617502.1, from coordinate 3,390,702 downwards.
TTTTTTTTTACTTCATTTAGGGTTTGCTTCTTTCTTTATTCCTCAAATGAATTTTTGTCTACAGCCTCCGGTGAGCCGAAGCCACCACCAACCTATATATAATTACTTCACATGCATTCTACTGTTTATTATCACAGCCCTCATAGCTCCCTTCTTTTTCCCAAATAATAACCACCTGGCCTTCATTGCAGTAATGGGTTGACAACCAAGCTTAATTGCTTGCATGAAACACATCGATCTTCCTCGAGAAAATTTCAGTAGAACTGGCTAATAAATTATTAAGTACTTGAATTAACTGATATTGTTTAAGTTTAGTGTTTTCTTTTTTCCCTGGCAAGAGAAATTATTTAGTCTGTTGAAATTCTAATGAAACTTGAGTGTTGTTGACCTTTGAGAAAACAATTTAAATCTGGAAATGACGTCCCAAATGAAACCTGAGTATTGTTCCTAAATATTCACTGCTTACTGGTATTCTTTTGCGAGCAAATCCTGGGCAGCAAGCCTGAAAGTCAGCTACGAAATTTGAGTTAGTCTATGACACTCTATCCTAGTCTTTCTATGACTCTTTATCCTAGTCTCCTACGATTCTCCTTGTATATATATATACCTATGAGCTGTACATTTGTAATTATATTCATTCAATACAATTCTATAAGTTCTTATCAGAAACACATATAAAAGTATTCTTTTTTATTATTTTTTGTTTATCATAATTATCATTTTTTTTATAATTTTTAAATTTAAAATCTTATAGATAATAGTATTTTCTATATATATATATATATATATATATATATATATATATATATTGGTTCCTGTACGAACAGGTCTTCCCATGCGGTCAGTGCGGCATACACCATTAGGTATGCATAAATGCATCATACAGTGTTCGAGAATACACCAGAATGAAATGCCAAAAAATGCACCGCATTTATGCATACCTAATGGTGTATGCCGCACTGACCGCACGGGAAGCCTTGTTCTCACAGGAACCTGACCCTATATCTATCTACTATATATATATATATATACTATACTAATAAGAGCCCAAGAGAGTTAGGCCTATAATGGGTAGAAAAAATGGCGGTCACAGATTTTAATTAAATGAATGGCTCAGATTGATTAAAAGATTGATAAGATTTAAATTTTACACTAAAATTTCCTAAAATACCCACACGCCGTTACTAATTCCGTTAAAATTTTAAGAATTGCCGTTAGTTCACCGTTAACTTACTCATTGATTTCAATTAAAAAAAAAAAAAAAGGTCTTAGGTTCGAACCTCATCCCAATCAAAGTTGGCATAATTAGTACTCTATTTTACTCTTATTAAATTATATAAATAATAATTTAGTAGCTACAACAAAAAATTATAGATATGCATTTATTTAATTTAGAATTATGTGTCCACAATGCCTTTATTCAAAAAAAAATTATTCATTATCAATAAATTAAATAAGAGAAATAATTGTATTAGTTATATTGTCTTTATTTTTTTACAATATAAAAATTCTTTATATTCAAATTTATTAATTGATTATATTCGCTACATTGTCCTTACAATGTCTTAATTCAGTGAAAAAAAAATTATTCATTATCAATAAATTAATTAAGAGAAATATTTTCATTAGTTATATTGTCTTTATTTTTCTCAAATGTAAAAATTTTTACATTCAAATTCATCAATTGATTATATTCACTACATTGTCTATTATCTTTTTTTGTGCACTATTTTTCTAATTAAATATCAAAGTTATAATACAAAATAATGCTATATATTTATTTACCAAGTATTTTATTAATACCATGAAAAAATTAAAAAAAAATATATAATTAATAAAGCCAACCATATTAACTACTTGAGAGATTTTGTGATAAAGAGAGTATTCAAATCACACAACAAATTGAAGTGAGAACTACCTTGCAATGTCCTTGTTTGACAATTAGCAGTTAGCGCGCGGATTATATTAGCGGATTTGACCAACGAATTTATTTAATTATTAACATTGGGTAGAAAAAAGACCGCCAAATTATTAAATCAAATGAATGGTTCAAATTGTTCAGGTTTTAAATAAATCACTTCAATTAGTAACTACCACAGTTTTTTGACACGTTGAACTAGCATTATTGTCCTTGAATCACAATCTCGAGTATTCTCAACCACACTGTTGGACTACACATGCATAATTAATTTATGTCGTACTGATGCTACACACCTACTCATATTTGTTTATATCATTTCTTTCTTTTTAATTTCTCTATAAAAAATCAATATATGTAACATGAATTTTATTCCTTAGAAACTGCATATCATTTTACTTATGCTATTCACATTCCTGAATGCAATACTTGTAAGTTAATAAGTCATGTTGATTCAGTGCATTTAAGAATAATTAAGCGTATTATTACTCTTTAATTTTTATTTATCGAAGTAAAAGTGAGATAATAGAATTTTAAAGTACATTAATACAATTCTATATTGAATCTCAGCTACACATATAGCTATGAAAATCAGCACGTGCTCTTATTATTATTTTTTTGGTGTAAACTGCAATGTGGTTCGAGTCTTTCTCTGTCCGTATAACAGTTCAGGTCCACCTAGTTCGCTTCGAAAGACACAGAAGTGACCCAAAAGAAATCATCACTTGTGAAAATTATACCTGAGTTATCTCAAAATTCTTTTTTCACACAAAGAACTCATTTACCATTTGAGCTGCACTGTTGAGTTACACGTGCTCTTTAAGCAACCAAAAGTCACTCCATCCATTCATGTATGAGTTGGCACTCAGCTCGACAAAATTATTTAATTATATGTACTATGATAATGACAATTTTTATATTATTTTAAATTTAAGATAGTAAAAAATCTAAATATATTTAAAATGATATAAATTAGTAGTAGATATCACTCCGAATAATTCTTCAAAATAACTATTCACACGTCAAGTTTTCAACGTATATAATATGTATGTATAGTAGCTCACTAGCTCCCAGTTCTATCAGTACTATAATAATATAATGGTATTTAATAATAATATAACACTTATATGCGCGTATTTCACAATTAAATTATTCCCCAACACTAATATTAAAATAAATAAATATTTAGTATAATTTTTAAATATTAAATAATTAATAAAAAATATTTATTTTTAATGTAATTAAATTGAGTATTTTCAATTTGTAATAAAAGTAGTCATAAAGATGAGTATTGTTGTAGATAATTATAATTGACAATAAAACGATGTCGTAATAATTTCATATTATAATAAATTAAGTGTTCTTATTTAATTCGATATTGATGAGTCAGTAAAACTTAACTTATTTATTTTTTAAAAAAGTGGCATGATTATAATAGGCTTACTAATGTTGTCGAATAGTAACTAAAGTGCTATGCAATTAAGTTATAACATATGAATCCATAAGTTTTTCATGTGTATATGATTATGACCTCAATTGTTGTTACATATGAACTCTCATTGCTCTTTTGCAATTTTTTTCCTTATAAAACTGATTAGATAATAAAATTATTGCATTTAAATTCCTAAATAGAGAGAAATTATTTTATCTCATACACAGTATAGATTAGCTTGAAATAAAATGTACATTTTAATTATAGAAATATAGATTTGGAATAAAAAAAAAAAAAAATTGTGCTACAACAATAAACTTTGATTTATGTCAAGAGAAAACAATCTATTCCTAGAATAATTATAGTAAGACATTTATATTCTTTTAAGATGAAGATTTAAAACATAAAAATGTTTACTTAATTTGATTTAAATCAAACTAAGTAAATATTTATTTTGTTTTAATTTTTGCCACAAAGAACAAAAGAGTTGAAAAATAGAATAGAAAAAATTGACATGAATATAATTATTATTATTATAATATAAAAATAAAATCTCCATCATTATTGTTGTTATTATTATTATTATTGTTATTAAAAGGTTAGAAAATATTTTGCAATGAGTAATTTAGAATTATAAATAGTTAACTTTCCAATTGTACTTAGAAATTAGAATGACCCATAAATTGTGTTAATGGACTTATTTTGGGCACGTTTGCACTTTGAATGGGAAAAAGGACCATTTCAAGGGTAGTTTGGTCAAAATGGAGTGAAAACGAGAAGGAGACCAATTTTGTTGTTGTCTCGCATAAGTGCACGAGCATGCTAGGTTTCGTACTGGTGATTCCAGAGAGTTGCTTCTGCCGGAGACGAGCAACTGCACGAGTGTGCTAGGTCTCGTGCTGCCAATTCCAGAATGTCTACTTTTTATACCACGAAGGTTGCATGCTCATGGTAGGTCTCGTGCTGCCAATTCTAGAATACTATACGAGCCGACGTCGTATTTAATTATTTTTTTATATTAATAATAAATAAATATATACGGCGTCGGCTTTTACCTAAAAGCTGACGCCGTATGTTAATTAATTTAATTTAAAAAAATATACGATGTCGATTTTTTAATCGACGTCGTATCATTTATTTACGACGTCTTTAAAGTTGACGTCGAAAGATAACCGACGTTAAATGGGGTATTTTAACCGACGTTAAAACTGTTTTTTGTAGTAGTGTCTGCCGCAATCATGGCTTTTGGGAACCACTATCTTACCGACTCTCCTACTGGTGGCTAAGTGAGAATCCACTACCAGTCAGTTCGGTATGGATTCCGAGTGCCCCTCCAACTTTCTTGACCTTATTCTTTTGTTACTTCAGTATTTTGCCCCAAGATCCACTCCGCTTGCTCAATTCCACGCCACAGCATTCCCCTGGCCAGTAGAGGAACAACTTCTGCTGCTAGCCTGGCTGTCGTCGGCCGAACATCGCGCCCGTTCGCTCCCTTAGGCTCCAAGTGCTTTGCTGAGCCGACCAACGCCCCACCCACTAAGAAGATTAGGTTGGGGTTGGATGCCACCGTTGACGCTCCCTTAGGCTACAGTCAGTCGCATACCACACCTACTAGGTAAGCCTTTACTTTGGTTCGCTTACATATTTATTTACTATCTACTAATGCATTTTCAGTATTAAAATAATGTACTTTATATATACACAAATAATATACTTTTTATTTATTGTCCAGCTCCACATAGGCTCTATGAAGACCTTGGGCCCTGCTTCACTACCCACGTCTTATCATCTATTTTCGTAATGCTTATAAGGGGGAGAAATGTTTTAGTTTCTGGCATTAGGTGGTGGCAGGTGTTATACTGTGGACCATGGTGCACAGTTCTAGGTGGACCATTGTCGTCAAATGAAACTATAGTAGAATTAAAATGCTACTTTAGTGTTGCTATAATGAAACTAGTATGTGTAGAAAATGAAACTAAAAAATAGACCTCATTCAACAACGTATATTGTCAAATGAAACTGTTGTATAATTAAAATGATCCTTTAGTATTGTTATAATGAAACTAAAATTCAGAGTCAATACAATAATATATATTGCTAAATGAACCTAGAGTGTAATTAAAATAGTACTTTAATATTACTATAATTAAACTAGTGTGTGGAAAATGAAACTACAAAATAGAGCTCATGCAATAATGTATATTGTCAAATGAAACAGTAGTAGAATTAAAATGATCCTTTGGTATTGCTATAATGAAACTAGTGTGTGAAAAAAAAACAAAACTGAAAAATAGAGCAATATTGTCAAATGAAACTGAAGTGAAATTAAACTGATACTTATTTCATGGACCACATTGCTACATGCACCATGGTCCACATTAAAATTTGCCAGGTGGTGCTACAAAACTTGTTAATGTAAATCCTTTGTGATATGATTTTAAATTAATGGTATAAAAAATTATGAAGTGAAACAGTCTGCGAATCAAGTTTTCTATAGCATTGCTAGGGAGGTTGTTTCTATGTCTGACTGTAAGGAATGTTTGACCATTCCATCGATCTTTACTGTAAACGTTTCAGACTATGATTAATGAATTAATTTCTTTATTTTAAAAAAAAATTAAAAAAAAAAAATGAAGTGATATTTAAACTTTGATAAATTCTATCACTTATTAAACTAGTTTTCTGGATAAATTTTTCTTTTGAATTGAAGTTGATCTAAGTATCTATTATTATCATTCGGTGCTCATATATCACCCATAGACGATGAGCACTAGTATGAATTTTGAGTTTTGACTTTCGAATGGTACGATAATTTTGTCAAAATTAAAGTAGTTGTATTTAATTAATGACTGAACCCTTGATCTTATTTATTATTACAACACTCATTACAAGAGCGTGCTTACATTGGGATGATGATTTGATAGATTTTGATGATACAACAACTCATAACATTATATTATTGAGCAGATGAGAGGTCAAGGGATAGTCTGCACGCATTTGGTGATCTACGAATTCAGCACACCGCGGAATGAAAGGTGGTTCATTTTCTCCGGCGCTGTAACCCAAAGAAAAAGAAAGAAATTAAAGTAAGAGTGAGGTTCAATTCCACTGCAGTTAACACATTAATTTCTAGCTTATTAGCACTTTAGTACATGAAGAAAACTTACCCGGTGTTACATTCTTTATTGGTAAAGTGACAATTGAAGGGCATTCACCTGAGCTTGACTTAGAGAGCATCCCACTTTCAGTAGTTGGGCAATCTTGAGGCTGTACATAATTAAGAAGATTTATTATATTATATTATATTATATTATATTTTCATGATAAAAGACATAATGATCTGAGGTCCCAACCACGAGCGTCTTATTGAAACATAGTTGAACTTCCTTCACAGCATTGCCATAGCATGACACTACTGGGGTTGCCCTATAAGCATTTTTAATGGCTGAAGTGATGCCTTCCAATGGATATTCAGCGGAGTCCGATGCTACATATCCAGATCTCGACAGAGTTCCCTATTAATTAGTTAAACTCAATTCTTAATGAATAAGGTAAGGTAATATTGTAATAATATAATATAAAATTTAATGTTTTTCAAGTAATCCGAGCCGAGCCACATACTTATATGTTTTATACAAAACAGCAACAGCAACAATATTTATGTGATTAACTTACCGTAACATCTAAAGTGGCGTAAAACAATAGAACCGTGGAGAAGTAAGTATATTGGGTTGATAATACTGGGGAGGCACATGTTCCGTGTTTCACTGTAACAATCAAATAGTACTTGTAAATTAACATCTTGTACAAAATAAAGTATAAGTAATGAAAAAGAGTGAAATTAGGATTGTTAATTACCCCACTGAGCAATTGTTTTCCCAATCATCCAATCAAATGGCAAATTAAAGGCAAGGAGATTAAGTTAGATTCATACTCAATATAATTAATTAAGAAATTAAGCTATAATATAATGGTGGAAATTAATTAATGAGAATTAAAACAGTAGACGGGTAGGGTATTAGTACCTCATAAGCCCAAATTGATCCTTTGGGACTGCCACAAGCAGAGGATAAAGTGCAGTAATACGATGGCCAATACCTTTCCAAGTGTCGCATTATAGGTGCGATCTACATCATGGAACAATACAAAATTATTAACTCTTAGCTTACCATACATATATAAAACATCACCATATCCGGCCATTATAATTGAGCGAGTTCATTACTTTATTTGTATGCTTAAGATGTGTGATTTTGTGATAACTGTATAACCGCACGAAAAGTTATCTTTACACATGATTCACTCATTACTGGAAATTATGCAATTTCCGACCACTTGAAAGTGATCAGTTGAAAGAAAAAAATGGTCGGAAATAGCAACAAAGTTTTTTCCAAATACCAAAAGTGATCGGAACAAGACTTTCGACTGATTTAAGATCACTTTCAGGTGGTCATAAATTCCATAATTTCCAGTAGTGGTACTCCCATATATATACCTCATCATTTTCGTTAAATGTGGTACCATTACAGCAGGCGGGCCAAGTCCCATCATTGTAATCCGGCCAGAATCCACCTGCATGCATGCAAATAATGAAGCTAAGCTAAGTACCTCTAATATAACATTGAATTGCTATAATACAGAAAGTATAAATAAGGAACAATTGCGCGGCTTACGGATTGTGAATTCACTTCCAATGTCGGGGCTGCACAAATCCACGCCAAATGTTATTTTTATTAGAAAGCAAGAAAAGATAAAAAAATAATTATCTAAGTACGTTTTTATATATCTAATATATGTTTGTGGGGTAATTAATTAATATTAATTACTTGCAGCAGCCATTGGTGGGACAGCACTCCTTAACATTCAAACACCTGGTGCCAGACCAAGAAAGAGAGAGGGTGAAGTAATCAAACTCTTTCTTGGGTTTGGGTTTCAGGGTCTGGGCTTTTAGTGGCGCAGCTGCAATGCCGAGTAACAGTAGAAGAGAGAGGATGAGTTTGGCGGGGAGAGAAGCCATGGTAAGAGAAAAGCAACAAGTAAAAGATTGTTATGCTTGGGGATGGGATGGGAAACCAGGTTGCATAAACACCACTATTTATACTGAGTTAGAGATAACCACCTGGTCCCGCCAATCGTTATACCCTAAACCACGGTGCACATAGCACTGTGGATCCCGCGCCTCCCAAAACGACGTCGTTTTGATAAGTTGTGTGAGAGGTTGACGCGACAGGGTGTATGTGTATTATGTTATATAATTATGTACATTCTGGTATACAATTATGTACATTTTGGTATACAATTATGTATAATTTTTTATACAATTATGTACATTCGAACATGCGATTTTTTTTTAACAGTTAAAAGTTTATGTACATTCTCATATACAATTATGTACATTTTAGTATAAAATTATGTACATTTTCAAAACATAATTTTTTTTTGAGTAAATACCCAAAATGGTCCCTCGACTATAGCTAAATTCACAAATTGGTCCTCAACTTTTAATTTCAACCAATTAAGTCCTTAAATTTGTAATTTTAACACAATTTGGTCCTCCGTCTATTTGACCGTTTGTTGACCGCGATCTTTGAGGATATATATGTAATTTCACGTACAAAGCTTAAAAGAAATTTGACCGATTCAGCTTGCCTACATCGCTTGGAGTCACGGCTTTCTTGAAGAGCCGCTCCAGGGGACTTCGTCGATCTATCTATCAAAAGCTATAATCTCTCCGGCATGGGGTGCAGCTCCGGCCTGATCTCGATCGATCTCGCACGTGACCTCCTGTACGTGCACCCCAACTCTAACGCCCTGGTGGTTAGCACGGAGATGATTACGTCCAACTATTACTAAAGGCGACCGAATTTGGTAGATTGCTTTCGGCAGTGGATTCAAATGTAACATTGCGATCTGAGAATGCAACCGGAACCTTAAAAAAACAACGATGGACCGTGAAATTACTTATATATCCTCAAAAATCACAGTCAACAAACAGTCAAATAGACGGAGGACCAAATCGTGTTAAAATTACAAAGTTAAGGACTTAATTGGTTGAAATTGAAAGTCGAGGACCAATTTGTGAATTTAGCTATAGTCGAGGGACCATTTTAGGTATTTACTCTTTTTTTTAAACAAGTTAACAGCAAACACGGAAAAACAAAATTTAAAAAATATATATAAAACGACGTCGTTTTGTACTAAGACGCACAATGCAATGAGCGTCCTGGTGCATGATATAAATTGCCGGGTCCCGCACTCCTGTTGTCTCTATACTGCTGTTCACATATATTATTCAACCTCAGCACCACATATAGCTAGGAAAATCAGCATGTGCTCTAATTATTATGAGCAAAAAAAAGTCACTCCATTCATGTATGAGTTTGACACTCGACAAAATTATATGTACTATGATAATGACAATTTTTATAACATTTTAAATTAAAACTACTGAAAAATCTAAATCTATTTGAAACGATCTAAATTATTAGTAGTAGATATCACTCCAAATAATACTTCAAAACTTAACTTATTTGTTGTTAAAAGTGACATGATTATAATAGGCTAGATTACTGATTTTGTCGAAAAATAACTAAAGTGTTATGCAATTAAGTTATAACATATGAATTCATAAGTGTTCCATGTATATATGATTGAGACCTCAATCGTAGACCTCAATCCTTGTGAATTCTCATTGGTATTTTGCAACCAAAAAAAAAAAAAAAAATTCTAAAAGACTGATTAGATAATGAAAATTTTGCATTTAATTAAATTCTTAAAATATATTGAAATTATTTTGTCTCATACATATTATATTAGCTTATAATAAAATGTACATTTTCATTAAAGAAATTGAAATAGAAAAATAAAATTTGTGCTACAACAAATAAAGTTTGATTTACGTAAAGAGAAAACAATATATATATATATATATATATATATATATATATATATATATATATATATATGTGTGTGTGTGCACTAATTTAATTATAATAACAATAATAATATAAAAATAAAATCTCGATCATCGTTATTGTTTTTGTTGTTGTTGTTTTTGGTATTATTATTATTATTATTATTATTATTATTATTATTATTAAAAGGTTAGAAAATATTTTGCAATGAGTTATTTGTTCGAAAAAATACCATAAAATTGTATTTTAAGTGGCTATTTTGTGGTATAATTATTAGTGAAATTCACTTTCGATTTGGGTAGAGTCAAAGTGGATTCGGGTTCTTCGTAATGAGATGAAGAGATTGATGTGGTGTACCCTTAAAATGGATAATGAGTGAATGAGATATTGATTCTCAAAGTAGACCCATTTGAGTTGGAAAATGAAGGGAAAATGATTTAAAGTAGCCTTTGTCCCACATTGGTTTGGAAAGTGGGTTTGCAACACAATTTATACAAGAGCCTTTCTAATGTTTATTGAATTATATATCATAGATGCTCTCTTTCTTGACTCATATATGCTGACCCTACGAGCACGAATGTTTAATGTCATCTCGTATACGGTGCGGGCACGAATGTCATGGCAACATTCGGGGTGCGGGATCTACCTTGACTCGTATACGGTGCAGGCACGAATGTCATGGCAACATCCGGAGAGGTGGAGGCAAATCCAGAATTAATCTACCTTACACACACATATATATATATATATAATTATTTTATCAAATTAATTATGTTTCATATTTTGTTATAAATATTTCTATAAAGTTTTGATGTGCTTTATTTTTCGCTTATATTTAACAATATTTATGGCTAACTTCTTTTGAGTGTTTCACTTTTTTTAACCTATTCATTTTGTTTTAATGTTTCGCCCCCGCTGAGAAAATTTTCTAGGTCCGCCAATGTATATATTTATTTATTTATATTTCATTCTCTACAAATAACTAATGCTCCATAATTTGTTGGAGTTGGTAGAACATATATACAAGGAAAATTATGTATAAAACTACTCTTAAAAATAAAGCTCTCTCATATGTCCTTGTTGAAAGAAAAGGAAAGGGAAAAAAACTATGCTTTGTAGGATTGTACTTTATTCTTAAAATATAACTCCTAAAGCACAACGTACAACGCCGAATGCAGATTAAAATACAATATTAGTATTCTAAAATTTTATTAAAAATTATAATTAATTGAAACATGTCGTGTTATTAAATGGCAAAAATGCACTATTAATTAAGAATAGTGCTACATGTCCTTACAAAAATCATCTATTTTTATGACACGTACATGATGAGACAACTTGTGTAGTAAGTTGAAATTTGAAAAGAAAAAAAAAATACTCTCTCCATTTTATTTGTCTAGTTCAATTAATGAAATTTGACTAAAGTTACTTTTAATCTAATTTTTTATAATATTAATTTTAATATTAATATACAAAATTTATATATTTAGAGACTACATTAAAAGTACTATTAAACACAAAAAATTAAAATTAAAAATAAATAAAAAATACTAAAAAGATAAATAAAAAAATTTAAAATTAATTTAATCAATAAATAGTAAGTAGGACAAATAAAATGGGACAGATGGAATAATAAACTAATCTCGTAAAAATAGTCACATCTGTGAGTAACAAAGTTTGGTTGATTTTTGTATGGTGGGTAACATTTCTCATTAATTAATTAATGAGTGTCGGTAAGAGTTATTGAGGGGGGACACGTGAAATGCATGTGAATTAGCATTGTCCAAATCATCAAACTTAATTATTTGTCTACCTTCCAATCTACCATGCATAATTTATCTGTCTTCTTTAATTCTTTGGTTCTTTTCAGCATTTATTACATATTTTGTTATCTTCCACAATAGTATTAAAATGCATTTTCGATTATCTCTTCACATCAATAATGTAGTGTAAGAGATGTTTTAAAAATTTATTCCATCCATTTTATTATATGCATCTAATTCAATTATCGAGACTTAACTATAATTTTTTATAATTTGTTATAATATTTAATTTACTGTTACTATCAATATATTTAACCATTATATTAAAAATATTATTAAGTACAAACAATTAATTTTAAAAATATACGAAAATATGTAAATAAAAAATAATTTATTTGACCAACCTGTACCTTTTTTTTCTGAATGCAACCTGTACCTAATTAAACATAATATTATGATGTGTCATTTTTAGTAGAGTAGATATACTAGAAAATAATATTATATGTCAATTATTACTATGTAATATGATGATGCCTATGTTACTATTCCAAATAGGTGGTCACAAGATCCAATCCCGATGATATGAGTTTTAGATTCTTTGAACTGAAAATAATTAATAAAGTATAGAACAAATATTATCCTGTAAAGAACTATCTGAGTATTAAAAAAATAATATAAAATATAGAACTTATGAATGATTAATCATTTGGCTGACTTAGCACCGCATATTTGTTTTGGAAGTTTATTTCGAGTGTTGAGTAAATGAATAAATTTTCTACTTAATCTCAATTATGATAATATTTTAATTAAATTTAGAAAATATATTTAAAATACTATTAACTATCAAATGTTGAATTAAATGCTAAATAAAATAAACCAACAAATTATTTTTTTACCAAAAAATAAAATAAAATTACTTCATATGTCTAAGTTTATTTGCCAAACTTTAGTTCATTCTAAACTGATTTCTACTTTTATAATTTAAATACTATTACTGTTGTACTTTAGGGGATGTTTAGAAATCTGGAAAATAATTTTTGAAATGCAATCAAATATTAAAAATGAAAATCTTTTTTTAAAATTAACTCATGTTTTAGAAATCATTTTCCTGATTTTCAACACACCCTATTAAATTTATCATTCGTTCTTTTTAACTGTTATATGTGTTTCTAAAATAATGACAAAGTAATTCATTCTTCATAGTGTTTTTACATGAGATTTTATATTCCCCAATAATCATCCAAGATTAACCATCCTTAGGTTTTAACTTTTAAAGGGCTCCATATACCATTTTAATAAGCAAAATTTTGAAAAGGATATTACATCTTATATGTTTTCTTGAAAAGTTGAAATCATATCTATTCGTAACAAAATTGAGTGAAACATATCTATTCGTCACAAAATATAAACGGAATAAATAATAACTGCCCAAATTTTTCAGACATAATATTATATTCTTTATCAATCATCCAATACCAACCATATTTTAATCGTAACTTTTTTAATGGGTGCAACAAATTAAACCTTCTTTTAGAAGGATAGTTTTAGACGATGTGAAATATGATTTATTTATTAAAAAATAGATGAAACAAAACTACCCATCACATACTAAAATGGAACTACCCCACTAGACTAGCTAGGAGAGTTAGTTCAAACAATCATTTTAAAGTCATGTTCAAGTGACTATTAAGAATTCTGGACTAATCAAAGGAGATGAAGACCCTTTGTCCGCAGAAAAATAAAACGGAGTTGTCTTATCTTGTATGTCATGTTTAATTTATTATTAATTCGTCAAACTAACATTTTCTTATTATAGTTAAATGGAATAAGGTTCAAATTGGCCATTGAACGTAACGTGAAAATGCAATTAGGCCACTGAACGGAAAAAAAAAAAAAAGTGTAATTAGGCCACTGAACACTCCAAATCTATGCAATTTCACCTAATAGCAGATTATCATCAATTTTAGTAGGTTACCTGCTTACGTGGCAGCTGAATTGGCATTTTTAATAATTTTTAATAAATTTTAAAAAAATGATAAGGGTAGCCGGCGGCCACCCCGTCGTTTTATTATTATTTTTTATTTTTTTATTTAATTTTTTTTAATTTTTAAAAAATTTATTATTAAAATTATTAAAAATTTCAAGTCAGCTGCCACGTAAGCAGGTAACCTGTTATCCGATAAAATTGCATACATTTGGAGTGTTCAGTGGCCTAATTGTACGTTTTTAAAGTGTTCAGTGGCCTAATTGCACCTTTTTTCGTTTAGTGGCCTAATTGCATTTTCAGGGGTCACTATATCGTGGACCGCGGTCAAAACGGCGTCGTTTCTTTAAGTAAAGAAACGGCGCGCCGTTAGTGTTAATGGAACGCGCATTTTTTGTATGTTAATTACCAACTGACACTACAGTGTATTTAAACCGACACTGCCTCATGTATTATTTTTATATTATCAAATGAAACTACAATTATATCAAAATGATACTGTAGTTGTGCTGAAATGAAACTGCAGTGTATATAAAATGAAACTGGATAACATTTCACATATTTGAGTGTATATTGTACAATGAAGCTGTAATTATATCAAAATGATCATGTAGTTGTGTTTTAATAAAACTATAATGTATATAAAATAAAATTAAATAACATTTTCACATATTTGAGTCTATAAATATCGAATGAAACTATAGTTATATTGAAATGAAACTGTAGTTGTGTTGAACTGAAACTGCAGTGTATACAAATTGAAACTGAATAACAGAGTTAATTTTTGCGGAAGGGTGCGGAACAACACAAAACGGATGCCGTTTCTTTTCATTAAACAAAACGACGTCGTTTTGATGCGCTGTGCATAATCAATTATGCACCGCGGTGCACGATATAATTTGCCCAGTTTCAAGTTACGTTTAATGACAAATTTGAACATTATTCCTAATTAAATTTAGTTTTTGTATCAAATATTATTTTTTATTTAGTTTCTTCATATATAAGTTCTTTACATTAATACTAAATTGGAATAAGGGTCAAATTAGTCATCCAACATAACGTGAATATTGAATTGGGCCACTCAACTAAAAAAAAGTTCAATTAAACCATGCAACATTGTAAAACCATGCAATTTGTCCCAAATAACCTGCAATAGCAGGTTACCAACCGGTAATTAGTTAAAAACTTTAAAAAGATATTAAAAATTATTAAAAAAAAAAAAAAAAAAAAAAAAAAAAAGCAGGGTCTCCGACCAGCAGCTCTGGTGATGGCTGTTCGTGCGGCCTTCTCCGACCTCTCTTCCACGATCCCGCGATGCATACAGATCAAAAGCCTCCTCTCGTCTCTCTTTCTCTCTCGACCAACGGCGGCGGCCTTCTCCGACCTGAGCCTCCTCTCGTCTCTCTTTCTCTCTCGACCAATGGCGGCGAACTGCGGGAGTCGGCAGCAGCAGGTGTCGGGCTCTGGCTGTCTGCGGCTATGGCTCTCTTATGAAGGGATTTTGAGGGGATGAAGGCAGCAGCTATGGCTGTCTTCATCCCTTCAAAGCTGAAAAAAAAAAAAAAAATTATGAAGGGATGAAGGCAGCGGCCATGGCTGCCTTCATCCCTTCAAAGCTTTATAAAAAAAAAAAAAAATGAAGGGATGAAGGCAGCGGCCATGGCTGCCTTCATCCCTTCAAAGCTTAAAAAAAAAATAAAAATATGAAGGGATGAACGCAGCGGCCATAGCTGCTTTCATCCCTTCAAAGCTTTAAAAAATATATATGAAGCAGTGGCCATGGCTGTTTTAGGATCGGAGACTTTTTTTTTTCTTTTGATATTTTTTATTTTTAACTAATTACCTGTTAGTAACATGCCATTGCAAGTTACTTGGGACAAATTGCATGATTTATTAGTGTTGAACGGTCTATTGCATTTTTTTTAGTTGAATGGCTTAATTGCATTTTCACGTTACATTCGATGATTAATTTGACCCTTATTCCTACTAAATTTAGTATTATGCAAAATTGAATTGTAAATAATTTAATCAAGTCTCGTTAAATAATTAATCATTCGTGAAGTAAGATGAAGTAATAAGTAATAATTGTGTTGATTGAATGGAAGTTAGATTGGTTCAAAATTATATTGGCATAATTTATTTTTCACGGACCTGCATGTGAGGCTAATTTATAGAGTCTAAGACATAATCGCATGAAGCTGAAAACTTTAGAGTATCATCAATAACAACAATAATAGTCCAGAATTTTTGGCACATGATTTAATACTTATCATTAATCATTCAAACTCTACCATCTTTTGTAGTCGTTGTACAACACAAACAGTTTACTTTTTTTTTTTTTTTTTTTTAATTTTTTTATCATTGCTCACCGCTGTGAAATCAATCTTATACCATGGACAGGGTCCACAATGCATTGTGGACCTTGGTCCTAATCGACGTAGTTTTAAATTTTAATTTTAACAGTGACCGCTTGTTGTTCAATTAACGTTATAGCTCTTTTTTTCTTTATTTTTTTTTTTTACTGTAAAACATGTGTATGTGTCTTGTGTTATGTGTTTCTTGTCGCATGTATACAATTCTGTACTTGAAATAAACTAAATATAACATGCGCTTTTGTGTCTTGTACTCTTGTGTTATGCATTTTTGTGCCTTGTGTTATGTGTTTTTGTATCTTATATTATGCATGTAAGATTTTTCCTAATAATATATATTATATCTTATATGTTAGGGCCTTAGTTAAGTGGTGCAAGTTGACTAGGTTTATTAAGTAGTTTGGTTGGACTAAATAATTAGAAATTGTTATTCAACTAGATTCTGTGCATAATATAAAATTGGATTGATGGGGTACAGGATATTCAATTCATTATATAGCACATTCCGCTACCGTACTCATACTGATCAGTAGACACCAATACATCATCTGTGGTTCTGAGTGAAGTATCGGACAAAAAAGGCTAACGGTCTACCGTTCAAGAGACAACACAACAAGACATCAACTGTGGCTGGAGATCAATGTTGCTTCCGCTTTCGCTTATATGAGATCATGTTTCTCGTACACTATTATTCAGTATCGTTATACTATTTAGATCTAACAATGCAATTATATATGTAGCTAAATAAAATTGATTCTTTTTTTTTTTTTTGAAAACTTAAGAATATTGATTTGGTAGCTGAACTAAAGTAAATATAAAACATGTGTATGTGTCTTGTGTTATGAGTTTTTGTGTCTTATGTTATGCAATTCTGTAACTTAAGCATATAGATTCTGTACCTGAAATAAATTAGTAGTTGTGTAACACACAACATATTGTGTGTCTTATTTTGCGAATTTATGTATTCTATTATGAAATTATGTGCATAGAGGACATATATTATCGACATAAATCATATTTGAGACTAAGTAAATATATAACATGTGTATATGTCTTTTATTGTGAATTTTTGTGTCTCGTGTTATGAAATTTTGTACCTTAAAAAGAATTGATTTTATACCTAAAATAAATTAAATTTTGTGTTGAGACATGAGAAACGAGAAACTACAGAATATGTTAAACCTTAAATATCAAAACGTTACAATATCATTTTGATTTAGAATTTACAATACTATATAGATCCTCGTCCACGAAATAAATTGCCCTATCAAATGCTGCTATCTTCTGTATGTGAACATCACATCGTATGGCACTAGATAGTCAGGAGAAACTAATTAATAATTTAACTGAGATGCGCCACATATTTGCAGCTACTATACGTACTAAAATACTAAATAAATCAATTATGGAATAGCAAATATCAGAGTTATATAAATTAAAATTATTGTCCTTTAACCACTCAAACTGATCCCAGGTATTCTATAGCTAATTAAATTATCTATGTACGTAAAAGTGTAAAATAGCCTAAGATTATGTTTGACAAATCTAGTTGAAAAGGTAGTTACAAGCTAAAATGCTATAAGCTAGAAGCTGAAAACTGAAGAGCTGTTAACAGGGACGGAGCCAAAAAATATGTTGAGGGGGGGCAAAGAAGTAAGGATGGATTCAATGGCGGATTCAGAAATTTTTTTTAGTGAGGGAAAAAAATTAAAATAAAAAAGAAAGTTAAAAAAAATGAAATACTTAAAAAGTATAACAATAAATATTGTTGGATATAGCGAAAAATAAAACATATTAAAACTTTATAAAAATATTTATAACAAAATATGAAACATAATTAATTTGATAATACAATTCGAATATAAAACACATTATAAATTACACATTCGAAAATGCTATAAGCTAGAAGCTGAAAACTGAAGAGCTGTTAACAGGGATGGAGCCAGAAAATATGTTGAGGGGGGGCAAAGAAGTAAGGATGGATTCAATGGCGGATTCAAAAAAAATTTTTAGTGAGGGAAAAAAATTAAAATAAAAAAGAAAGTTAAAAAAAAATGAAATACTTAAAAAGTATAACAATAAATATTGTTGGATATAGCGAAAAATAAAACATATTAAAACTTTATAAAAATATTTATAACAAAATATGAAACATAATTAATTTGATAATACAATTCGAATATAAAACACATTATAAATTACACATTCCAAGACTTGAACCCAGGCCATTCCGACACTCAAACACATTAGCTACCACCTTGTCTATCACAACTTTTATTTTCATAATCCGTTTTATAATACTTATATGAATAATGTACAATATATACATATTACTCCATATATACAATATAGGGTAGGGGTGGGGTGAGGGGGGGCAGCTGACCCCCCTGCCCCTCCCTCTGGCTCCGTCTATGGCTGTTAAGCTAATCCTAGATGATTATGCTTAAAAGTATTTGGTAAAATTAATTCTTTAAAAAAATTGATAAATATAAAATAACTAAAAATGATATCTTCACAAAATTTAAATAATTTTAAATTTAAATAGGTGTGTTTATATATTTAAATTTTACATTTTGAAATAAAACTATTAATATTTGTTGAACCCATATTGCTAAATTCGAAATAATAATAATAATAGTAATAATAGTAATAATAGTAATAATAATAATAATAATAATAATAATAATAATAATAATAAAAAGTTGCAGTTTAGGAAAACATTGATGTCAGATTTCACAAGCATTTCTTCTTATTAAAGAGGATTCTGAAATATCACAGAAGAAGCTGATAAGTGCCAAAAATGATATCTTTGTGGAGTATTTGGGAGACATATTGTGCTATAATGGAGTCCTTTGAGCCTATTGTTGGTGATAATGAACCAATAATCGATTTAATATCGTAAAATAATATTTATATATATATACACACACAAAGTATATAAAATATTATTCGATATATATATCCAATATATATATATATCAGACCACCATGGTTATATGCATGAATATCTACAGAAAAGATATATACATATCAACCAAATGGAATTTATAATCCACAGATTATAATTCCAACCAAACTAAAAAAGAAGAGGAGGATTTTTGCTTAGAAGCATAATCCAAAACTGAAAGAAGGAAATATGGCTTATGTTTGGGTAAGGGTTTTTAGCGTGAGTCAAGAGACCACTCTTTCCTTAAAACCTTATTTGCCACCTCCCAGAAGTGCTAGGAGCGTCGTGGCCTAGGTTTCCCAGGATAAAACGAGCTACGGTTCGACGTTCAAGCACCCAAACGAACGAACCCGGCGAACGGAGCAAAGCCTTGAACACAGTTAGGCTTAAGAAAGGAGTAGAAGCAGAAGTGTTTTGAAGCTGAAAAACATAATTTCGTGTTGTGTGTTCTGCTACTTTGAGCTTTGAAAAACTGCCCCTTCTACCCCTTCTTATATAGGGATCAAAGAATGAATAGCATTCATCATGGCATTTAATTTAGTGTTAAAACCAATTTTGAAACTCCTGAAACAGCAAGCCATTACCTGGGGTTTAAATTCAAAAATTACATCTGGAATTAAATAAAAATTAATTCTGTAACTGAAGAATTTAATCTCACTTCTGTCTGTTGGCATTCACCCGTGGTTCAGCCCCAAGGCCGAACCCAGACTGGCTAAGTTTCGGCCCGAGGCCGAAACTTTAGTTCAGTTTCGGCCTCACTGGCCGAAACAAGTTTTGGTTCGGCCTGGATCGAGCTCATCTCGGTCTTGGCCGAACCCAAGTGACTACTAGTGTTGGAAAAGGATACCGAAAGTTGGCATAACTTAGCCATTTCCGGACGACATTCGTGCCCGCAAGTGCCAGCGCACACGAGTTCGGGCTTGAATCAAGCCTTTTTCAATCTCGTCTAGTTGGAATTTGATTTGCACCCCCCCCCCCTGCGCGAGAGAGCCTCTATGCTATACAATTCTACAAGCTTCAAAAGAGCTCTTGTATATAAGGGGGGAAAATCCTCTTTACAAACCAATGTGGGACAAAGCTCACTTTTCTCCTTCATTTTCCAACTCAAATGGGTCTACTTTGAGAATCAATATCTCATTCACCCATTATCCGTCTTGAGCGTACAATATATCAATCTCTTCGTCTCACTACGAAGAACCCAAATCCACTTTGACCCGACCTAAATCAGAAGTAGACCCCACTGATAATTATACCACAAAATAGCCACTTAAAATGCCATTTTAATGCTATTTTTCCAACAATCCCCCAAATGAATGAAAATTGATTTTCGCGGTATTTTGAAATCGGAAACAACTGTGTTCAAAAGGTCGATCTCTGCATAGGATAGGTAGGGAGTCACTATACCCTTTGAACCTTCCCTTGTGAAGATGTGTTTACTCTACTGGCTGTACGGTAGAACGCGATGTCTTTGAACCGACTGCCGTTTGTGTAGACGATGACATATCTCACACAGGAACCTCCCAACCATGCACTGTTCTCATGAGTGTGCCCATTTTGGTCATGGGTCACCGTTCCTGGTTCTGCGAGAGTTTCTAAAGAACTGTGCCCAACAATTCTCCTTTGAAGCGACCCTCACTTCTCTCTTACATAGGTGATTCTTTCTCGAGTATCCCGTATACTCAAGAATCATTAAAGCATCAACGTGCTAGCCTCGTGCGGGAGTCACTGTTTCTAACGAGGAGTGGTAGGGAGTCCGAGACCCCCACAGTGACACGCTCCGTTTCATAATTTAGTTGTCCCATTGAACCTAGGTGCCAGCTAGGTTGGGTATCCAATATAGAACTTTTAGTCCAAGGGCTTTAGACCCATTCCTCGTTCCAACTTCTCCACAACCATTTGCTTACCCTCGGGTTAGCGAGTTAGCGGCCGCTACGTTATCTTTTGACATCACGTAGTCAATAGAGATAACCCCTGTTGTGAGAAATTGTTTAATGGTATTATATCTACGACTTATAAGTCTAGACTTACCATTCCACATCTAACTCTGTACTTAACCAATTTTGTCTTGACTATCGCAATGCACACAAATTGGAGGTACGAGTTCACCACTAAGAACATTCTCGAAATAATGGCATAGTCATTCGGCCTACTCGCTCGCGACACGAGTCTAAGGCTCTCAGCTTTGATCCCGTCATGGATCTTAGCTATCACAAATTGTTTCGAGAATTTCCATACAACCAACTGCAGATGGCCTACGTAAAGACGCAGCCTTTAATGGACTTAGCATCCTTTGATATCCGTTCTATACTTTCCAAGTACAGCTAGATATCCCACGTAGTGCAGTCTAGAGTACGAGCATACCTTAAGTATCTCATAACTCATGCTATTGCCTTCTCGTGCGCAACACTAGGGTTACTCGTATTTCTACCGAGTTCGTTAACCGCTAAGGCAATATCCAGCCTAGTACAACCCATTAGATACAGTTAAACTACCAAGTAATCTGAATGTATTCTCCGTGAGATGTACAATCTTCGTGATTATTGGCTAGTTGTACGTTAGTATCTAACGGTGTCCGAGCCACTTGATTAACATCCTTTGCAAGGATTTAATCAACACAATGAGATTGGCTTAACACGAGACCATACGGTCTTCTCACAATTTTAATCCCGAAGATTAAATTTGCCAAACCCACACATCTCATGTCAAATCTCAAATTTAACATGTTCCGGGTAGATTTGATCAACCGATCGTTACTACCCACGATGAGTTTATCGTGTATAAACAAATAGTGATATCACCGTCTATTGTATCCATTACATAGACACATTTTTCACTTTCATTTATACTAAACTCGTGACACATCATTGTATGATCAAAACCTACATGCCAAATACTAGGCAATTGTTTCAAACCAAACAATGATCTCACCAATTACACACTTTCTTTCCATAGCGCGGAACCACAAAACCCTCGGGTTGTTCCATGTCTATTAAGAAAGCGATACATCCATTTCGATAAACTTCCAAGTCTCGCCAAACGGCTATTGGCAAGTATCATCCTAATGGATTTCATTCTCATCACAAGAGAATATTTATATCGAAGTAACCGTGGCACTCGCGTTGCATGTAATCTACAATTACAAGCCCGGCCATTTTACTCCAAAATAACCAACCGGTTTTATCTTCCGACTGATGATCCGTTTAGGATCTAGAGGTTTTACAACCCGAAGGAAGAACAACCAATTCCAAGTATGATTCTTTAAGATAGAATCTACTTCACTCTCGATAGCCTCTCTTGGGTTGGTCCATCTGTAGAAGTCACCACTTCTACATACGTTCGAGGTTCGTTTTCTAACAACCATGTCAGAAAATTCAATTTATTTTCTAGTAAACAAGTTAGAATATGCGCGTCACATTCTAGCATGTACGTCAGAAAATCTGGACCAAATGATTATTCGATCCTAGCTCTCTTGCTACGTCTAGCTTTGAGCTCGGGTTCTCTTTCATACCCTTCAACCATAGCTACGTCGAAAGTTCATTTCAATGTGCTAGGTCCCTTATTGAACCTTCACAAAAATACATCTTCAAAGAACGATGAATTTCTTGATTCCATTTATTGTGTTCTTACGTACATCCGAACTATAGGACTCGTGTACTAAGAACCAATACACACATTTGACAAGACACCCCCACATTTCAGGCATTAGTAGGAAAATTTCCTACGTACCCACAATTCGTAAGAATTTCATGTGGGTAACCTTATTTAAAAGGTATTTACTTGTCCAAAGTATTGTCTCACCCCACATACTTTGAGGTAGACCCGAACTTATCAACGTCTTGATATTTATGTTCGGCAACAACGTTCGATTGAGGTGAATACCGTACCGTACTCTCGAGTACAATACTAACGCTTGCGCCGATTCACCAATAGGTGTTCCATATTCACTACAATGATCGTTCGTAACCGCATTTATCCACGATTAATTTGGTTATTCTCTTTTATTCTTATAACGAATAAACATGTGTTACATGTTAACACATTTCGTTGAAGCTAACAGATTAGCCTTTACAAATCCATTCGGTTTTGACCGAAAGGCCACAAACCTGAATCAGTGCTTCCGAAATTGAAGCACGAATCAGTGCTTAGTAATGAAGCACGAAACATGCTATACATAGCATGAATCATTGATCCCAACTAACGCACCAATTCCAAAGCAATCTCTATTGCTTTAAATTATAAACTCACAGCAACACATAGTTGCTTAATTTATAATTCCAGTGCTACTTGGCACTAGGATTATTAGTTAATTACACAATTAACCAAACCTCCTTTCGTGCTAATCACATAGCACTTTTACAATGCTAAATTTAATTAGCCTTTTGCATAGTGCTAATTCGACATTTTAGGATGTCCAGTGCTGTTAAGTAGACCTGGCAATTCGTGTATACGGGTTCGTTAACGGGTCAACACGATAACGACACGAACACGATAAGACTAAACACGGACACGACACGTTAAGGTTAACGGGTTAAAATTCTGAACACGAACACGAACACGATTTGTAAACGGGTTAAACGGGTTGACACGATAGACACGTTCTGTTAATAGGTTTCGAGTCGTGTCAACACGATTTGACACGAAACCCGTTTAAACTCACTAAACATATTCAATTATTCAATATATATATATATATATTTAAAAAAAATAGAACCTACAATTCAATACATCAAACAAACTAACAAAATATTCAACTCATAACTTTCATAAAATGATGAAATAACATCCAAAAATCACAATTAAAGAAGTCCATAATAATATTTTAAAACAAAATTAAACACAATAAAATTTAAATTACATATTGTTGAACATCAATAATTCATCCTGATGTAATAAATTCTTCCACAATCATATTCATGATATCTTCTGTAATCTCGTTCAAATCGGTTCTGTGATCTCAACTTCCTTTTGCGTTTCAATGACTTTTGTGGATCTTTTTGTTCTTCTCCAACTTCTTCAACTTCTACACAATCATCTCGATCTTCAATTTCAACATTCATATTAGTAGTATCTCCAATTTCCATTTGTCCTAACCTGTGAAATATAGTATAAATTTATAAACAGTAGCAGAAAGCATGTAAAATTCTAAAACTCTAAACATGTAAATCTATAATATATAATATAAATTATATACGGTAGCAGTTGGTAAAATTCTAAAACTCCCAATATTTAAATCTATAATATATAATATACATTTATACACAGTAGCAGGCAGATTTATTACATATTAATGTTATGATATTATTTGTACTAAATATATTACAGTTCGCAAATGCAGACATAATAATATATACAATATAGTTCGCATACATATAATATATACAATACATTTTGCAAATGCAGATGGCAACTTTATAATATTATACACAAAGAAATTAAACATAAAAGATCACAAGTATTATGAACTTACCGTAAGTGACGATCAAAGTATTAGATTATTTGTTAAGCTTCAACCTTCAAGAAGTATTTGGTGATCTGGACTCTGGAGTAATGGTTTGACAATTTAAGCTTCAACCTTCACGCATTCTTTAAAAATTAAAGCCTAAAGACTAAAATCTGAATTGTGAAAGCATCTAAATCCCTCACGTGAATAAATTTTTTATAGAATAAAAATAACTAAATAAAAATAGAGCATCAGAACTTTTCAAATTCTAAGTCTTTTAGGGTTTTAATTTTTAATTTCCTTTTATATTAATTCTTAATAAGTAAAATAACATTATAAGAATGGTTCTTAGCGGGTTATAAACAGGTTCGTGTAAATGGGTTCGTATAAACGGGTTAACACGATAACATTAACGGGTTAAACGGGTTCTTAGCGGGTTCAACGGGTTGACCCGTTAAGACACGAATCATAACGGGTCTATAACGGGTCAACCCGTTAACAACCCGGGACATGTTAAGACTAAACACTAACCCGTTATTTTCGTGTCCGGTTTCGTGTCGTGTTAACGGGTCGTGTCGATAATTGCCAGGTCTACTGTTAAGCACTCCAATTAGCACTTCAACAATGCTAAATTTAATTAGCATTTTTCGTTAAGCTCAAGCTTAATTTTAACGTCCCAACAATTTGTCTCAAATTATATTTCATACTAGTATAATTTGGATTTTTGATCAAGTTAATTTTAACATAATTAACATTATCAAATCAACCAAAATTCCGACTAGTTGAATCAAACTCATATAATCGTTCTTAGAATATTATATAAAATATTCAACACTTGAGCTGTGACGCTCACGATTATATAGTTATTCCATTTTTTTTGACAAATTGATGCTTGAAATCTGTATCGTTCTACATGAACCTGAACCGAAGTTCGTTACGGGATTTCAACATGTAACACGCTTGTTACATTTTGTTATGGCCGTTAAGCCATTTTAGCATTTTCCACATAATGTCCCGTGATGCACTACGCACCCAGATTGAATCATTTCATACGTTTGACATTATTCTAGCAAATAATTCGTATGTACTAAGATTCAACTCAATGGAACAATTATATTTTTATTCAAATAAAAATATTATAAGGATACTACAACATTTATTCAAAAAAAAATAAATAGGAAAATACATTGGAAACTAATTTCTATTATTTTTATCTCGTAGTAATCCTTCAACCCGTGTGCCTTGTTCCATTTTCCAACCGTCCACTCCATGAAGGGTGGTCCATTACGCACATCGGGGGTACCTCGGTTGTGACCTCACTCGTCCAACCATCCACATGTTTTAAACATAGCGAAGTTGTCCTCAACCTTTTCACCAGGATGACGATTCGCTTCATAGTGGCATTTCTCCTTCTTCTCGTAATCTTCTTGAAAGCTAAGCTTCCGCTTGAGTTTCCTTCGATTACGGTTGAAATCATTGGTAACACTACCATAGTCCTCCGACCATGTAGTCATTACACCATCATAGGATCCTTCGTGGCTTTTAGCCGATCCGTTAGGCAACACAATAGGTACCAATTGTGTGCCATTAGCAATAGGTCTACCGGATCGTGAACCAAAGTTCTCCGGAGCACCATCGTGTGCTTTTGCAACTCCCATGGAAATATAATTTCCAACGTTGCCGCCGTCAACCGGCATCACAGAATGTGCAACATCGTTGCCGTTCTGACCATTTGAATGTGCACCTCCGGCAACATTCACGGATCCAACACTTTTGGAATCCATCGATTTGTTCATTATCAAAAAAAAAATAAGGTTTTAAGATTGTTGGTGATAATGAACCAATAATCGATTTAATATCGTAAAATAATATTTATATATACACACACGAAGTATATAAAATATTATTCGATATATATATCCGAAATATATATATATATATATATATATATATATATATATATATATATATATATATATATATATATATATATATATATATATATATATATATATATATATATATATATATATATATATATATATATATATATATCAGACCACCATGGTTATATGCATGAATATCTACAGAAAAGATATATACATATCAACCAAATGGAATTTATAATCCACAGAATATAATTCCAACCAAACTAAAAAAGAAGAGGGGGATTTTTGCTTAGAAGCATAATCCAAAACCGAAAGAAGGAAAGATGGCTCGTGATTGGGTAAGGGTTTTTAGCGTGAGTCAAGAGACCACTCTTTCCTTAAAACCTTATTTGCCACCTCCCAAAAGTACTAGGAGCGCCGTGGCCTAGGTTTCCCAGGATAAAACACGCTACGGTTCGACGTTCGAGCACCCAAACGAACAAACCCGGCGAACGGAGCAAAGCCTTGAACATAGTTAGACTTAAGAAAGGAGTAGAAGCGGAAGTGTTTTGAAGCTGAAAAACTTAATTTCGTGTTGTGTGTTCTGCTACTTTGTGCTTTGAAAAATTGCTCCCTCTACCCCTTCTTATATAGGGATCAAAAAATGAATAGCATTCATCATGGCATTTAATTTGGTGTTAAAACCAATTTTGAAACTCCTGAAACAGCAAGCCATTACCTGGGGTTTAAATTCAAAAATTACATCTAAGAATTTAATCCCACTTCTGTCTGTTGGCATTCACCCGTGGTTCAGCCCCAAGGCCGAACCCAGACTGGCTAAGTTTCGGCCCGAGGCCGAAACACTGCTGCTCAGTTTCGGCCTCACTGGCCGAAACAAGTATCGGCCTAAGAGGCCGAAACTTTAGTTCAGTTTCGGCCTCACTGGCCGAAACAAGTTTTGGTTCGGCCTGGACCGAGCTCATCTCGGTTTTGGCCGAACCCAAGTGACTACTAGTGTTGGAAAAGGATACCGAAAGTTGGCATAACTTGCCCGCAAGGCCAGCCAATTTTCGGACGACATTCGTGCCCGCAGGTGCAGGCACACACGAGCTCGGGCTTGAATCAAGCCTTTTTCAATCTCGTCTAGTTGAATCTTGATTTGCCCCCCCCCCCCCCCCCTGCGCGAGAGAGCCTCTATGCTATACATTTCTACAAGCTTCAAAAGAGCCCTTGTATATAAGGGGGGCAAATCCTCTTTCCAAACCAATATGGGACAAAGCTCACTTTTCCCCTTCATTTTCCAACTCAAATGGGCCTACTTTGAGAATCAATATCTCATTCACCCATTATCCGTTTTGAGCGTACAATATATCAATCCCTTCGTCTCACTACAAAGAACCCGAATCCACTTTGACCCGACCCAAATCGGAAGTGGACCCCACTGACAATTGTACCACAAAATAGCTACTTAAAATGCCATTTTAATGCTATTTTTGCAACACCTATTACATGTTTAGAATAGCTTATTTTGATAAAAGATAGGAACAAGGACTAATTGAAATTGCATTTGTAGAATATAGGAAAACATTATCATTTTCAGGGTATTCCAGGACAGTTTGGTATTTTGAGCATATCTTGAATTAGGGGTGTCCAAATGAGGTGATTCAAGTGACATTGGAACGGAAACTTAAAGGGCTACAACTTTTATGAAGACCAAAAAGGAAGATTCAGACTATGTCCCGGTCACAATCGTGGATCAACTCGTGACAGGGAACCAGAAAGTGTCACGGAAATCTCCACTATCATGGGCCACTCGTGACTGGAGCACTGAAGCCATATTTATGGATTTAAATGAGACTTGACAACTCTCCTTGATTGTAGAAGATCTCCTCTCCAACATCGTGTAATTGAATATTGCAATTGTGGATTCAAGTTTGGTAATCATTCTTCTTCATCTTTAATTTCATATCTTGATTTCTCCATTTCATCTTCTATAATTGCTAGACTTGATTTCCTACAATTGTGTTTCAATTCATGATGATGATTTGTAGCTAGAATACCTAGGAGTTGGATTCGATGAACCTTAGTGATTATGCATTGATCTTTCAATGTTGATGAGATGAGATGATTGTAATTATGTCTTTGAATGCTTTTGTTGTGAATGATGTTATATGTGGATCCTTTCTTCATTACCGGCAGAGATGAGTGAGGAGTTTGAGAGAGTGGAATTGGCAAGAGATTGCAATTCCACGGAGTCTTACATATTTGCATTCCTCGTCCTTCGATCCGAGAGGGCAAGGCCCAGGAGAAGGCGTAAGCAAGGTGTTTGTTGAAATGCCTTAGTCACATTTAGGTGTGGTCTAAGAGTCTAAGCATGGAATGGCTTAGTATATGCATAACGGCTCCCAAAAGTTAGCCATGATTTGAATTACATCAAGTCCACTATAGCTAAATGCATGTATAAGATCTAGTGATTTAATCCAACTCCCTGCTTTACTTTTCATGTTGTTGTTTTACTTCCTTGTTTTGATTTTTTCATTTACATTCTTGCAAATGTTGTACTCTCCACCTAGTTGTCTCTTGTTGACACACTCCCCTTGAAAGCATTGCACTTAGCTTACTCCAAGTTGTCATCCTTGTGAGATTGAAACTCGGGGATTCCATCCTCGTTTACACTTTTCCACAACACTAAACTACATCCCGTCAAAATGGCGTTGTTTCTGGCGATAGCAAACAGTGTTAAATAAAGTGCCTTTACTTGCTTTCAAAGGAAGTGTTTTGACAAGATATCTTTGTTGTGCATTTACTTTTGTTATTCTCTTATTTTTGTACATATTTGATACTTGTTGTTGACTTGGGAAGTGAGCACACACACATTGTATATCATATATATTTGCTCACAAGCAACTACTTGTAGTTGCAAAGTTCTGGTTTGGTGAAGCTTTGTGCGGGAATATTTTTTTTTTCTTGTAAAATATATCCAATAAGCTCATCAAAGAATGAGAATGTACCTCCTTATGGGTAACAACCCCATAGAGGAGAATCATGGAGACATCTTCTATCTCACACTTATGAACAACACCCTCATTACTCTCCCTTTACACATACTTACCCACCACTCCCACATAACTATCCACCTCCACCGCCATACCAATTGGAAAAAGTTCGTGCTACATATTCATACACATCCCAACATACTTATCCACCCAAAAATACACCCCACTCACCCACCCCATGGCACTTTGATGAAAGAAAATCCTATGAGCCACACAATTATTCAAATTGGAAGGAATCACCCCATGTTACTCACCCACTACCCTACTTGGTTGGTGAATGGTGAATATGAATGCCTAGAAAGAAGGTTGCAAGAGTTTATACATGAGGCCATGGAAGAAACGGCCAATCTCAATGCTGCAATCATGAAAGAAATTGAAGAAAAATTCACGACCTACCGAAATGAAACCTTGCAACCCTTGAAGAATATGGAAAACAACTTGGCATTGATGATGGGAGAAATCACGAGAAGAATCCAATTTGAGACCCAAACTATCACTTCAAGGAGTGGTAAAACACTCCTAGAATCAAAAAGGGTCAAGAATGATCCCATGCTAGATGACACCCCCATGCTTCAAGAGATCCCAACTCATGAGTTGGAAAATCAATAAGGGGTGACTGAGGAAAATGAGAGTAATGAGAAGATTGAGGTACTATGGGAAGATGAGAAGCCAAATGGTGACACCATTGATTCAACATATGGTAAAACTCTCGATCCTACTTGTGTTACTACAATTGAAAATACATGTGCTAAATTTTGTGTTGATAATACTTGTGATTCTTATGAGGATGACTCCCTTGACTCTTGTAATGATCTCTTGATGCTTTTGCTAATAATTATCTTGATGTTTAAGAGGATGATTCCTTGGATACTTGTGATAAACTGATAATGATTCTATGGGGTCTTTTGGTGATTGTCATAATATCTCTTTTTATTCTTATGATGAATTCTATGATTATGAAGATTTTGATTGGGGGGATGAGGAGCTTGTTGAGTGTGTTGATAAGGGTGCTATAAAAGTTTGTGAAGTTGTCACTCTTGGCAACAATGTTGATATAGTCAAGGAGGTTGAGGGTGGAATGGTTGGAGATGATGTAGATGAGATTGGGAAAGGTGAAGGAGCTGAAAATAAGAGTGAGAAATAAAAGAGGGAGAATGGAGAAGTAGATGGTAAAGAAAAAATTGAAAATAATTTGGTTGTTATTGTAAGTGATTTGAGTGATAAAAATAATGAGGGTGGAGGAGAAAAAGAGATGAGAAAGAGAGTGCATGAGGGAGTGAGCTTCATTCTTTATGTGATCCCTCTTTTAATTTAGAAAGAAATGGTGCATTCAGTTCTTGATGGTGAATTTGAGAATGCCCAGCATCAAGGGGCATATCTCAAAGCCAAAGTAGATGGGACGCATGGCAAGGTCCCAACCCTTGTGTGCTTCAACACATGAGGGAAAGTTGCGTATAGCCAAGGACGTAAAACGTGACGCTTCTTGGGAGGCAACCCAAGAAAATAAATAAATAAATAAATGCGTTTTCTTTAGATTTTACATTTGTTTTGTTATTTTTTTAGTTTTGTACTTGAGCTAACCTTGTGCAGGAACATACTTGAGTGGAGCACCATAAGGGAATTTGTGCATAAAAAAAAAAGTTGGAAGTCTTTCGGGACCCTCCTCATGAACGTGGGAAAGGTCGTGACCGGGTCTGATTCCCAGTCATGAACTCATCACGATCGTGAAGGAGGTCGTGACAGGGTCTGGATCCTGATCACGACCCCATTCACGTTCATGACTGGGAGGCAGTAAGCTGCGAAAAACTCCCTCAGTCTTCTTCAATGTTAATAACAGTTAAAATCTAATTGGAAAACTACTTCAAGAACATGATAATACAACAGCCAATCAACCACCTAATGTTAAGTGAAAAAGTTAAGATGTCTTTGTATCTGCAGGTTACAGATTGCATCACCCGGTTTCAGGATATTTCGTCTAACCCTGCAACTTTTATTCAGGTTCGTAAGTCAATTCAAAGTGTTTCCTTTAGTCAAATTTTTTCCATTATTTTACCATTTACTTGATCTTATTCTTTGTTTGCTATGGAGTACTTCTATTTAGAGCTTCTACTGTCAAATGTGTCAATAGAACATTCTGTTGCAGGTAGAAACCGGCACAAATGTCATTATTTGCCACAAAAATCTCTTATATTATGTTGATTCCAATCCTTAAAACAACTTAAAAGAAACATTATAGTGGAATCCAGATTGTCTACCCAAACTCCAAGAGTTTAGAGAATCCTTATAAACATCTGAAGTGCTTCTCCGACCGAGGCTGACTACCTACATGCCCCCGAGCGCCAAACCATATGATTATATGAACCAACTCCAAATTCTGCTACTAAGTCCCTCAATGGGCGAGGCAGACTACCTACGAGCCTTTAAGTGCCAAACCAAATGAACTAACTTCAAATTCTGCTAAGTCCCTCAGAGGACGAGGTAGACTACCTACGAGCCTCTAAGTGCCAACCCAAACGAACCAACTCCATATTTGGTTGTCCCTCAGTGGGCGAGGCAGGCAGCCTACGAGCCCTTGAGTGCCAACCCAAACGAACCAACTCTAAATTATGCTAAGTTGGAGGGGGGACTTCTCCTAACTTGCATGCAGCGTGAATGCCCAACCAAGCTTTGATAGGAATATTTTTGTAATTAAGTTTTGATGAGTTAAATGTATTTTTCATTCATTTTAGTATAAGCATCATAGTGCAAAGAGTCAAGCCAATAACAAGCTAAGTATAAGATCTACTATATGTTTGTGAATTATGGAAGCACAAAATTAATTTTCCAAATTAATTTTGGTTCTACAAGCATTCTCAGAGAAAATATGTTGATAATCATTGTTTAAATAATGGTTAACTAATAGTAATGGCGGGATGGTAGAAAACCTTGGATTTGTTGAAATGCTTAGGTTCAAATTTCCTTGTAAATATTTTTTAAAGATTCAAAATCTGAAGTAGTACAAAGGCTCAAGCTACGGTCAAGGAAGCAAAAAGACGATAAGCACAATGTGTATGCTAACGAATGATCAAATTGGTTAAGATTTTTAAAGTTGAGGGACTTAATTTGTTAAAAAAAAATTAGTCAATGACCAAATCAGTAATTTCGTTATAATCAAGTGACCTTTCATTAATTAGCTCC
This sequence comes from Ipomoea nil, assembly GCF_001879475.1. NCBI lineage: Eukaryota > Viridiplantae > Streptophyta > Magnoliopsida > Solanales > Convolvulaceae > Ipomoea > Ipomoea nil. Next base: position 3,357,831 of record NW_017617502.1, on the reverse strand, counting down.
CATCCAAAATGTAACCTAGCTTGTTTTTGGCTTAATTGGGATCTTCAGCTCTTTATTTTCTAAATAAATAAATTCTTACTAAATTTAAAACAATATTTATAACACCACAACACCTCAAATATTATTTAAACTTTTATGACAGTACATCTCAAACATTAATTACTTATTAAGTTTCCAACAATACAATTATTTGCATGACACATAATGATACAAGTTTTGTGAATTGGGGCTGCAGAATACTTTGCATGAACCCTTGATCCTAATAATTATTTTAGGACATTTTTACAAGAGTTCACATTCCAATGATCATTTGATGTATCCAGATCAAAGAGCAACTCATACAATTGCAATACAAGAATGGGAAGACACTGAAATTAGGCCTCCCTGACTCTCTCTATCAATATAGGCTGTTCACTGGACTGAGAAATGACAGCTTCATTGCTTTCAAGCCCTGGAACCCAAGATAATGGAAGAAAACATGAGATTCAAAGCAACACAGTAAAGCTCTCTTTGGCACGCCTAACTGAAAAGCTAGTTGAAAGATGAAAACTGAAAAGCTGGTAACTAATAAGCTAACTAGTTTTTGAAAGCAGTCATTCTCAAAGCAATACACAACTAACATGACTCCGTCATTAAAAGAGAGGAAAGGGGTTTGGGGTGTTTGGTGCAAAGCTGGGTAGTACACCTAGCCACTTGAATGATGCGTTCTGTCTCGACTAAAAGTCTAAACTAATAGTTGGACTACACATTTGTGCGTGAGCCAATCAATGACTTTGTACATGGGGTTGGCTCGGATACTTAATTGAATGGTGTGTTCCATTTCAATTAAAAGCCTAAACTGATAGCTAAACTGCACATTTATTATTATACATTATATGCTCAACATGAACCTCATCATCTTATCACCACCCAATGTTGCAAAAGGCAGTAGGCACTCCTCGAACAGCCGAGGGGTGCCTAGCACTTAGACCGCCTAGGCGCCGCCTAAGCGGCTGGAAATATATGCAGGAAGTATATGTGCCGCCAAGGTCTAAGCTAGGAGACATATATATGCATATATATATATATATATGTCTGATGTCTCCTAGACCCATGTGCCAAAAATTGGGATTAAATATAATCCCAATTTCCTGTGCGGCATAGGGCTCTAGGAGACTCCTGGATCCATGTGCCAAAAATTGGGATTAAATATAATCCCAATTTCCTATGCAGCATAATGACTTATAATATGGAAAGTTTTGTGCAGTGCCCCACCAGATGTACCTAAAAATTCATAAATACATAGAAATGAAGACTTACATTGTGATTTATCATATATTGGTAAGCTGACATTTGAAGGGCATGACGAGCTTTTCAAAGAGTTTATGCCACTTTCAGTGTTAGATTCTGTTTCACAATCACGGGGCTGCAAGAGAAACCAGAATTAGAGATTCCCCCTTTAATAGGCAAATCTAAGGATATAGAAACCTGATCTAAATGGAATAAACAGTAACCAAGACATCCTTTCCTCCTTATTTGTGAATTATGCTATATGTAGGCCATTTTGACAAACTGATTAATTGGCTATAAAACTGGTTTCTTGGACAAACATCAAAATGTTGAATGGTGAAGTCATCCTAGCCAATGAACAAAAAATAAGTGGACTCTTGACTGAAATAGAGTTTCTACAGAAAATGTAGGTGTCAAAAATGTTTGAGAATTCAGACAATCAGCAGTTCATTGAAGGGTGAATATGTATAAGGGCCTAACCTCAAAATTCTTATCAAAACACAGCCGAAGTTCCTCCAGGGAACCACTAGAGCATGTTACTTCTGGAGTCATATGGAAAGCATTTTGAATGGCTGAAATGATGCCTTCAAGTGGGTACTTTTCAGAGTTTGATGGTACATACCCAGCTCCAATCAAAACCTCCTGTTATTATATGTTGAATAAGTAAGTTGGCAGCCAAGCATTCAATAGCAATACTTCTCCCATAAGGTTGAATCCTCAACCCCAAGGGCCCCCCACACCCCGGTCTGACAGAGCATTTGGGAGAATGTAAATCACAGTAGCTCAAGCCGATGTGCACAAGAGATCTGCCCACTTTGGGCATAATCCCCATACTGTTTCTGCTGAGTTTCGATCCTTGGTCTCTTCTCCCAAATATTGCCTAAGCCCATGCGGGCTTCAATAGCAATACTTATTCTCCCAAAATGTTGAATCCCCAACCCCAAGGGTCCTCCACACCCTGGCTTGACAGAGCATTTTGGAGGATATAAATCACGGTACTCAAGCCGATGTGCACAAGAGATATGCCCACTTTGGGCATAATCCCCACACTACTGCAACTGAGTTTCGATCTTAGTCTCTTCTCCCAAACACTGTCTAAGCCCGTGCAGGCTTCAATAGCAATACTTGTTTCTAACAAAAAATGCATTGCAAAAATTGAAAGGAGGAAAGAAAAAAGATGAAGGTTGACTCACAGTAACATTGTATTTGAAGTAAAGATCCAGAGCATTCACAAAGTATTCATATTCATTTTTAATAATTGGATAGGAACATGTTCCATGTTTTTCTGCAAAATTCGAAAAGAAGCAAAGTTAAACAAATAAAATTCCAAAAGCACCAGAGTTTTCTTTAATAAAGGTTATGCATGCACTAGTAACTCATATGACATTCTCATAATTGATCTCAGACAAGATAAAGTAAAAACAAGAGAAAGATGATTACCCCACTGTGTGGATGTTCCCCAAGGCAACCATAAGGGGAAGGCAAAGAGAATAAGTCAGTTTCATTTAACATATAATCAGACCATCTAGTAAGCAATCTAATGTTCAGAAAGACAGAACACCTCATGAGCCCAAAACAATCCTTTGGTCTTATGGCACGTTTTGGAGGAACCGCATCTATAAGATGGCCAATACTTGTTCAAGACATCAAGCAAAGGTGATATCTACATCAATGAACAGCAATAGACATACATAGGTAAGTATCAGGCTTGAGAACTAAAGTAAAAACAAAACAATAACAAATGTTGGAATATTACGGTTCCAAAAAAACAAGCACAAAAACGAAAGGTCACGGGTTTACAAGTTTGAGTCTATGTGACACTCACACTTAAAACCTTATTTACTACCTCTTTAGGTCCTAGGAGCGTTGTAGCCTAGGTTTCCTAAGATAAAACGAACTTCCAATTTAAAGTTTGAGCAATCAAACAAGAAATTTGGCGAACAAGAACACTAGTAAAACACAGTTTTTGGAGGAAGGAAAGCAGAGGCTTCTTCCAAGTCCACCTTTGTCCCACACTAGTGGGAACCCACTTCCCATTTCCAATGTGGAACAAAGGTTCTTCCAAACCTTTCCACCTTCATTTTCCAACTCGAATGGGTCTACTTCTAAACTCAATTTCTAATTAACCCATTATTCGTTTTGAGTGTACAATATATTGATTTCTTTGTCTCACTTCGAAGAAGCCGAATCAACTCTTACCCGACCTAAATAAGAAGTGGACCCCACATATATTTGTACCAAAAACCACTTAAAATGACAATTTATGCTATTTTTTCCGCAACAAATACACCATCCAAACCAGGTCAAAAAGGCAGTCAGACCATGAAATTCCATACAAAAACAACTAGCTTTGCTAACTAAACAGTACCACAAGTATACACTAACACCAAACAAGATTGCGATTTGCACATACATACCACATTTTCATCAAATTGGGAACCTTCACAGCAGGACGGCCAAGTCCCATCTTCGTAATCTGCCCAGAGTCCATCTGCAAAGCAATGAACCTTATACAATAACACCTCCTACATAACATAAAATTAAGATATATAACGAACAAAAAACTATATGACTTACGAATTGTGAATCCAATAATCGCATTGGGGCTGCACGACAGTGATAATGTTTAATTAAAAAGCAAGAAAATGAAAAAAGGTGTCATCTTTAACCAATCTAATACTAAAGTAACAAACATTCCACTTGATTTCTAAATATCTACGGAAATTACCGGCAACAGCCATTGGTGGAACAGCACTTGGAAGTACCCTTACACTCGGTGCCAGGCCACTGGAGAGCGAGCTTGAACAAATCGAACTCTCTCTGATCTTTCTGCAGCTTCAGAGCTTCCGCATCTTCTCCGCCGCGGGTAAGGGTGGAGCAAAAGGACCCAAATAACAGTAAGAGGGGGAGGATGAGCCGTGCAGGGAGAGAAGTCATGGGCAGATCTTCGCTATTATCTCTTTTGGGTCGAACTGCTCGATTGCTTGAAGAACTCAGAGAGGAACTCTTTATAACGATCACTGAGAAGTTAAACTAGTTCCCCATTGGGCATTGGTGGTAGGTTGAGTGAGTGAGTGTGTTGCTTGTGGATACTTCTATCTACTGTTAAAGCTACCTTCGTTGACTTTAAAAAATATATATATATATCTCCCCCATTTTACATATTTTATTATTTATTGATCAAATTATACTTTTTTTTTATTTTTTTAAGTATTTTTAATTATTTTAAATTTAAATTTTTGGTCTTGTAGTTTCAAAATATATAAATTTTAACCTGGAGGGTGTGGTTGCGTGGAATGGACTAATCCATCATTAATCAAAGGTCAAGGTCAATGGTTCGATCCTTAACTTTGTGAATGGATCGAGGAACCCTTATTTGACGGTGGAAAGGATAAATTTTATATACTAAAGTAAGAAAAAAATATAATACTTTTGAAAAAAAATGTAATACGTTTAAATTCTGATGTAAAAGTATTACAGTTTTAATTTTCATTAAGTATCACATTTTCCCTTATAAGTAATGTTGGCAAGTGTTTGTCACTTATAAAGAAATATAATATAATACTTTTGAGAAAAAACGTAATACTTTTAATCAAAATGTAAGAGTATTATTTGGTATACTTTTTCTAAAAATATTACACTTGTCATTATAAGTAATAAATATTTTATTCTTTATTAGTATTACATTTTCTAATATAAATATTGCATTTGATCTTTATCCGTCCCGTCTCACAGGCAAGGACCGTGAGATGGTTTCACGCAACTTATATGGATATATTAATATTAAATTTAATCTTATTAAAATTTGAATTAAAAATAATTTCAGTCAAAACTCGTTAACCGAATTAGACATATAAAATAGAACGGAGGAAGTATCATTCATTTCATTTTGTCTTGAATAAAATAAAGCTTTCTAAAAAATAAAGGATATTGTGATGGAATATCCCGTACATTATATGCCAAATGATTCCTTTTCGTGATAATTCTAAGGCCCCTCCCAGTCTCCCACCGGCCACCGTATTATTGAATTGAGTGATTGAATGTTGATAGGCCGTTTAGGCTGTCCTTATCCCTGCAAATATCTCTCACTCTAAAAAAATGGGTCCTACTTCTACATCATTCTATTTACAAATTATCTATTATTCACACTACATCCCTGCAAACTCAATCAACCTTCAAATGTGGGCTCAACATATTAAAATAATATTATTAATTATATTAAAATATTAAAAAGTAAAGAAAAAAATAAATAAATAAAATTTAAAAAAAAAAGTACAAAAGCTGCCGCGGCAGCTTTTTAAGGGATTTGCAAATTTGCTAATCTTACAAATTTGCAAATCCCTTTCAATTAAAAAAAAAAATGAAAACAGTGACATGGCCTTGCCACATAGGATTGCAAAGAGGGGTTTGGCTGGGATAATGACAGCCTTATAAGCATTTTTCTTTACCGGCCAATCATCTCTTTAGGCATTAGACTTTAGCACGATATGATGATGAGATTATTAGATTCAACTTTTAATCTCACTAGTATTGTCCCATGCAATGCACGGATTAAATATTAAAAATTTGTTCGTAATGTTAGAATAGGTAAAAAATATTTTTAATAATGGTATTTGAAGTACAGAAGAAGAAAACATGAACCACAATTTAATTGTTTAAAATTACATTTTTATTAAGTATATGACAACATAATTATGATATTGTATTTAGAATATTTCATTTAATAATTAAAAATAGTGTGATACAAAAAGTTACTATTATTAATCGCATCTAGCGGTATACATATTTGATCTTGAGTATGTCTACTCCTAGTATGCTATCCATGCGATGCACGGAATGAATATTGGACAAAATTATAATATTATTATTTATTAAAAAATACTTAACCTAATATCAACATAGTTGCAATTCATATTCATATTCACATATATATTACAATAATAACACTAACACTAACACTAATAATAATAATAATAATAATAATAATAATAATAATAATAATAATAAAGAAAAATAATAATAATAATAATTAATAATATTAATAACATAAATTAATAAGTAAATAAATAAATTATATATATATATATATATATATATATATATATATATATATATATATATATATATATATATATATACCATATGGTCTTGTGAAAATTAAATGTTGTTAATATCAACATTTAACCATTAATATCAACATTTAATTTTCACAAGACCATATGGCTTTATTATAATTAAGATTATTGTCACATTCGGGCATTTAGGTTCTCACTTTCAATTTGGTTACATTTAGTCTTAACAATTCTCCGAATCTATATCTATACTATATCTACTATATATACTAATAAGAGCCCAAGAGAGTTAGGCCTATAATGGGTAGAAAAAATGGCGGTCAAATTATTTAATCAAATGAATGACTAAGATTGATCAGATTTTAATTTTTTCTTTAGGAAATTTTCCGTTAACTTTTCTGTTAAATATTATTTTTTCTGTTAATTTCTGTTAGTTCACCGTTAACTTACTCATTGATTTCAATAAGGTCTTAGGTTCGAACGTCATCACAATCAAAGTTGGCATAATTAGTAATCTTTTTTGCTCTTATTAAATTAAATAATAATTTAGTAGCTACAGCAAAAAAAAAAAATACATATGCATTTCTTTAATTTCGAATTATGTGTCTACAATGTCTTTATTAAAAAAAAAATTATTCATTATCAATAAATTAAATAAGAGAAATAATTTCATTAGTTATATTGTATTTATTTTTCTCCAATATAAAAATTCTTTACAATTCAAATTCATCAATTGATTATATTCGCTACATTGTCCCTACACTGTCTTTATTAAAAAAAATTATTCATTATCAATAAATTAATTATTAAGAGAAATAATGTTATTATTTATATTATCTTTATATTTCTCCAATGTAAAAAATCATTTACATTCAAATTCATCAATTGATTATATTCATTACATTGTCTATTATCTTTTTTTGTGCAATATTTTTTAATTAAATATCAAAGTTATAATACAAAATAATGCTATATATTTATTTACCAAATATTTTATTAATACCATGAAAAATTTTAAAAAATATAATTAATAAAGTCATTCATATTAACTACTTGAGGGATTTGTTGACAAAGAGAGTATTCAAATCACACAACAAATTGAAGTGAGAATTACCTCGCAATGTCTTTGTTTGAAAATCAGCAGTTAGCGGATTATATTAGCGAATTTGACCAGCGAATTATATCAAAGGTTGGTAAAAAGATATTTGAAAAAATTAGCTGTTTAGATTAACATGTGAAATGACCTAAGGGTATACATATATTTAATAATAATAATAATAATAATAATAATAATAATTGTTTTAAAAATAATTAAGCCAATCATATTAACTACTTGGAGAATTTATTGACAAAAAGAGTATTCAAATCACACAACAAATTAAAGTGGGAAACTATCTCGCAATGTCCTTGTTTGACAATCAACAGTTAGCTCTTCAATATTAGTATATATTTAATATTTTATGCCCTAATTTTTATTTGCTCTCCCTTATGTCGCGTATTTGGTTTCAACCATACCTATACAATTATTTTATTGACAATTATAATCAATCTTAACTATATTATCTTGCATTTGTAAACTTAGAATTGTCTATTTAAATACGCAAATTTAACATTCAATTATTATGCATGAACAATTCCAATATAATCTTGCCATGATATACTTTAAAGTACTTATTTAAAAAAAAACATTGGGCATTATCTCAATCGCGCAATGCCCGTAAAAAACTAGTATAAAAACAAAATCCTTAATTTTAACTTTCCGCCTAATTCCTAAAAAATCTCTCTTCCTAATAAAATATATTATTTTCTACTTTCTCATTCGCACTATAATTCTGGGTTAAAATTCTATTCAAATATTATAAAATTGTGTAATACAATCTATCTATACTATATATAAAAACAAAATCCTGAACTTTAACTTCCCGCTCAATTCCTAAAAAATCTCTCTTCCTAATAAAATATATTATTTTCTACTTTCTCATTCGCACTATAATTCTGGGTTAAAATTCTATTCAAATATTATAAAATTGTGTAATACAATCTATCTATACTATATATAAAAACAAAATCCTGAACTTTAACTTCCCGCTCAATTCCTAAAAAATCTCTCTTCCTAATAAAATATATTGTTTTCTACTTTCTCATTCGTACTATAATTCTGGGTTAAAATTCTATTATAATATTATAAAATTGTGTAATACTATCTATACTATATATAAAAACAAAATACTGAACTTTAACTTCCCGCCCAATTTCTAAAAAATCTCTCTTCTTGATAAAATATATTGTTTTTTATTTTCTCATTCGTATTATAATTCTGGGTTAAAATTCTATTCTAATATTATAAAATTGTGTAATACAATTTATACTATCTATACTATATATAAAAACAAAATCCTGAACTTTAACTTCACGCCCAATTCCTAAAAAATCTCTTTTCCTAATAAAATATATTGTTTCTACTTTTCATTTGTACTATAATTCTGGGTTAAAATTCTATTCTAATATTATAAAATTGTGTAATACAATCTATACTATATATAAAAACAAAATCCTTTAACTTTAACTTCCCGCCTAATTCCTAAAAAATCTCTCTTCCTAATAAAATATATTGTTTTTTACTTTCTCATTCGTACTATAATTCTGGGTTAAAATTCTGTTCAAATATTAAATAATTGTATAACAACCCAAATATTTTTAATATATTACAACAAATTAATTCCGTGCTACGCACAGGTGAAAATACTAGTAAAATTATTAGAGCATACACTAATTGACTTAGCTAGCTTAACACAATTACTCAACAATGGTAGCCCCAAATACTTGTCCAAGTCCTCAGTCTGTGCGACTCCCAAAATGCTTGCCATGTTTTCCCTATCCACCGCATGAGTGTTTCGACTAAAGGATATGCAAAAGACTTGTGCATATTGACCAACTTCCCTAATAGTTTCCCATATGCCTTAAGACAACGTTTCACTTTTGTGGCCTCCTGGGCATGGGATTTGAAGAACAAGGGACTGTCATATGCAAAGAAAAGGTGCGAAATTGGAAGTGCCCCACGACTCCATGAGCCACACGACACCTATGAATCAGTTGTTATATTATAGACCGCGGTGCATAATCGATTATGCACCGCGGCCCATATACGGCGCCGTTTCTTTAAGTAAAAAAACGGCCCGCCGTTAGAGTTAACGGAGTCCGTTTGTTTGGTGTATTAAACACCAACTGACACTACAGTATATCCAAACCGACACTGCAGTTATATCAAAATGATACTGTAGTTATAGTGAAATGAAACTGCAGTGTATATAAACTGAAACTGAATAACATTTCACATATTTGAGTGTATATTGTACAATGAAGCTGTAATTATATCAAAATGATCATGTAGTTGTGTTTTAATAAAATTATAGTGTATATAAAATAAAATTAAATAACATTTTCACATATTTGAGTCTATAAATATCGAATGAAACTATAGTTATATCGAAATGAAACTGTAGTTGTGTTCAACTGAAACTGAAGTGTATACAAAATGACACTGAATAACAGAGTTACTTTTTGCAAAAGGGTGTGAAACGACGGAAATAAACACTGTTAATTTTCATTTTAAAAAAAAGACGTGCGGTGCATAATCGATTATGCACCGCGGTGCATAATATAATTTGCCAAGCATGAATCGCGCCCCTTAATTGGGCCTCTTGTAGTAGTGATAGCCCCACGAGCAACACGACACCTATGAATCGCGCCCTTTAATTGGGCCTCTTGTAGTAGTAGTGATAGCCCTCAACACATATGATTAATGGGTAGGGAGACAGGGGTCACCCTACCTTAACGACACGTGTACAGTTATACAAAAACTTTATGCAAAGGAGCAGTAAATAAATAAAAAAATATTTTTGAGTTTTGACCTTCAAAATTAGCTTTCGGGGCAACGAAACCGACATACGTTGGTTAAGGAGTCATTTTCTTTTTACAAAAATATAATGTAATATATAAGCAACCAAACAGTCCTTAATGGTATGTTTGGTTCATGGAATAAGTTAGAAATGAAATAACATTTTCTTGGAATAGATCTATACTATTATTTAGTTTGATCATTTTATCATGAAAATAAGATTCCTGGAAATGAGCTATTCTCTTTACAAGAGGAATAGTCATTCCTATGGGGCCTTGATATTAGCTATTCTCATGCTCTTAGAAATAACTTTTATATTACAAATACCAAAAATACCTGTTATATATATATATATATGTGTGTGTGTGTGTGTGTGTGTGTGTGTGTGTGCACGCGCCAAGGACTTGTAGTCTAATGGCACCAAGTTGCTCCCTCTTAGGAAATGTTGTGGGTTCGAGCCTCGATGGAGGCAATATTGGCTCTTTGTGCTTCATTGGTTGAGAAAGTAATTATGAACCCAGTCCCTCCCCTTATGTGGAAGGTAGGCATAAGTTGTATATGTAGGTATATCTCCCTTCCTTTGTAATAAAAAATATATATATTTAAATAAATTATTTATTAATAGATAAAAATTATAATTAATTAAATACTCCGTATATATATACATAAAAGAAGACAATACCAATAAAAAAGGTAATTTCTTTAGTACTTTACATAAAAGTATCCACCTTTTTTTTTATATACCCAAGATTTTTACTATCGGACAAAGTGACCAATACCCCCGCTGAGTTATAGGCACATAAAAGTATCCACCTTTTTTTCTAGAGAAAAGTATCCACCTTTTTAATTCTACATATTTTTGTCTTCTTCCCTTGGCTTCTGCACAAAAAAAAAAAAAAAAAAAAAAGTCATCAACCGACATTTTTCCTATACAATCTTCCCTTTCTTATAAGACATTTTATAATGAGTAAATACTCAAAATGGTCCCCCGACTATTGCTAAATTCACAAATTGGTCTTTGACTTTTAATTTTAACCAATTAAGTCCTTAACTTTGCAATTTTAACATGATTTGGTCCTCTGTCTATTTGACCGTTTGTTGACTGTGATTTTTGAGGATATATATATGTAATTTCATGGTCCATCGTCGATTTTTTAAGGTTTCGGTTGCATTTCAGACCGCACTGTTACATTTGGATCCACCGTCGAAAGCAATCTGCCAAATCCTGTCGCCTTTCTTCTTCCTCCCTTTGGATTCAATGTAGTTGAGTTCGTACCAGAGTGAAGAAGACAACGTGTTTTCGAACCGGTGCAGCGTCATCTTGGAGGCTCCCATGTGCTCCGATGAGAGCTGCAGGTTCTTCTGGAGATCGTCTATGACGGCGCGGGCGCGGGCGTTAATGCAGAAGTGTTCGAAGGACCAAATCGTGTTAAAATTGCAAAGTTAAGGACTTAATTGGTTAAAATTGAAAGTCGATGACCAATTTGTGAATTTAGCTATAGTTGAGGGACCATTTTGGGTATTTACTCTTTTATAATTGAACAATCAACTTTCATTTCTACTATCTACTATACTAATAAGAGCCCAAGAGAGTTAGACCTATAATGGGTAGAAAAAATGGCGGTCAAATTTTTTAATCAAATGAATGGCTCAGATTGATCAGATTTTAATTTTTCCTTAAGATTTCCTAATTTATCCTTAATGAATATGATTATCCGTTAACTTTTTCGTTAAATATTATATTTTCTGTTAACTTCTGTTAGTTCATCGTTAACTTATTAATTTCAATAAGAAAGGTCTTAGGTTCGAACTCCATCCCAATCAAATTTGCGATAATTAGTACTCTATTTTACTCTTATTAAATTATTATTAAAGGGATAAGAGTCAAATAGACCCTCTAACTATAAACCAAAGTGCAATTATACTCTCGAACTAAAACAACCTCCAATTAGACCATTAAACTTGTTAAATTTTTACAATTAACCTATTTGACCTATAATAGTATGTTACTTCTAGGTCACATGCCACATAGGATGCCACTTAAATTAACATTTTTAAAATATTATATTTTATAAAAATTAAAATAATAATATTTATTTATAAAAATTTAAATTAAATTAAATTTAAAAAAAACTGTCGTCCATCGCAGCTAGGCTGCCATGGACAATAAGTCATGGGGCAACTCCATGGAAGCTGCTGCCATGGCTTCTTATCCATGGAAGCTGCTGCCATGGCTTCTTATCCATGGACGAAGAATCCATGGGGCATCTCCATGGCAGCTGCTGCCATGGTTTCTTGTCCATTGCAGAAGTTCGTACGTCATGGTAGCTAAGCTGCCTGGCAGTCGTCCATGACAGTCAAGCAGTTTGGCTGCCATAGCAGCTCGAAGAAGCTTAACGAAGATGAAACTTTTTTTTTTAAATATTAATTTTTAAAAATTTTAGTTTTAATTTTTTTTTTTAAATAGAATTTCACAAGCCATGTAAGCAAAATTTACATGTTACCTTTTGGTAACCTATTAAATAAGTTAATTGCACAAATTTAACAACTTTAATGGTCTAATTGAATGTTTTTTTTAGTCTGAGGGTCTAATTGAACTTTGATATATAGTTGGAGGGTCTATTTGACCCTTATTCATAAATTAAATAATAATTTAGTAGCTACAACAAAAAATAATACATATGCATTTCTTTAAGGGAAAATCAACGATTTGGTCCCTCAATTGTTAGCGAAATATCAATGTAGTCCCTTAATCGCGTAATCATCGATTTAGTCCTTGAAAATAACTATTTTTAGTTGATTTAGCCCCTCCGGTCGTAGCCCGTCCAAAATCCGGCGATAGCTCCGATTTGCCATGGGTAATTTAGTCATTTCGCTTGTTAGTCTTCTTCTTACATTGTTCTCTTTAGTTTCTTTAGTCAGCAGTTAGCTCTTCAATATTAGTATATATTTAATATTTTATGCATTAATTTTGATTTGCTCTCCCTTATGTCCCGTATTTGATTTCAAATTTTCAACCATACCTATAGAATTTTTTTATTGACAATTATAAACAATCTTGACTATATTATCTTGCATTTGCAAACTTAGAATTGTCTATTTAAATACGCAAATTCAACATTCAATTATCTATGCATAACAATTTTAATATAATCTTATCTTGATATACCTTAAAGTACTTATTTAAAAAAAACATTGGGCATTATCCCAATCGCGCAACGTGCCTAAAAAACTAGTTAACTTAATGGTGGAGTTACTCAATTCATAGGCACCAATAAATTTAAGTCACATCATCATGTGGGAAAATATTAGGGGAATGATTAGGTGGGAAAATATCATTATCCTTAATTTAATTATAAAATGTAAATTTAAGAGATAAAATGAATTTTAGTGTCTCTTCAAAAAAAAAATAATAATGAATTTCCGTGTATGCTCCTCTCCAGGCCACCAACCTGGTTTGGTTGGAAATAAGAACCTCTATTCTAATCATCCATTTCTTGTGAATTCTTCCTCGGCATCACCAGCTACATTTTTCTTTCAAAAATATCATAATCTTAGTGAATATGGAGAGGACGTGTTATCATGTTATGAATGGGAGCTGGAATAGGCATAAGGCACTAACCACTAATTATTTTAAATTAAACTCTGGCGTTGACCAACGAATTCGTCTTTATTTTCTTTGTATAATTCTTCTTAGTTAGTTCTGCTGATCAACAGACATACTCAAATGGCTTACGCTGCTGTAACTTCGCTTATGGAAACACTATCTCTAAATTTCTTGCAATCAGAACCACGCTTGGCTCTTGAAGATTTAGAGGCACAGATGAGAGATGGCAATGAAAATCTTGGCTTACTGCAACAAATTCTTGAGGATATGGCTATGAAAGATGCAGAGGAAGCGTGTTTAAAGGGTTGGACGAAGCGTCTCCCCAGGCTTCATGGAATCTTCAATAATAAAGCAGTAAAACAGAGTGATTACCCCAAGAAGAAGAAGTTGATTAAAAGTGAAAATGCTTGGGACAGTATACTATTGACTTCTCGGCTCAGAGAGGTAGCGGAAGCCAAACAGAAGATGGTTTCTCTCCATCAAAATCTTGGCTTGCTGCAAGACATTATTCTTCAGAAATCTGAGATTTTTGCCAATGATGAGATCAAAGATGTAGAGGCAGAGATCAGAGATGTCTCGTTCGAAGTGGAAGAAAGGATTGAGATGGAGTTGAGTGCCATTTATCTAGCAAAGGATAGTCTTCATATAACAGCTTCCCTGCTCAGGCTTCATGATATCTTCAAAGAAGCAGAAAAACAAACTGGTTACCACATGAATGAGTTGATTAGGATTAAAAGAGAACACCACCAGCAGCAGCATCCAAAGGGTTCATCACAAAATGCAAGAATCAGTGATGATGTTTAGCTCCTTGGTCGGATCCGACGAAGAGGACTACTGCTTGTGGAAGGATCATCACTGCATGATCTTGTACACAAGAACAATATTGTGAGTAAATTTTTCAAAAACTCTTCAAAGTTCGAGAGTAGAATGGTCGGATGCGAGGAGGTGTTCAAGAAGATATTGGATCAGCTCACGCAACAATCAACTAAGAGGAGACAAGTTGTTTCGGTTGTTGGCATGGGAGGAATAGGCAAGACCACTTTAGCGCACAAAGTTTATGAACATCCATCAATTACTTCTCATTTCGACAAGCGAGCATGGGTTAGTGTATCCCAAAAGCATTCAAAGGAACAAATGCTCCAATCTCTAATTGGTGGTGTTATTGGAGCATCAAGAGCTGAACTCCATAAACAGAGAACTGACCAATTAGCTGAGCGTCTGCGTAAATACTTGAAGGAACAGAGATATTTGATAGTGATAGATGATATATGGAGTGAAGAAGCTTGGGATAGTGTGCAAAGGTGCTTTCCAGATGATAATAATGGAAGTCGTATACTTTTGACTTCTCGACTCAAAGAGGTGGCTAAATATGCTAGCTCAGGTAACTATATCATTAACATGCCTTTCTTAGATGCTGGTGAAAGTTGGAGTCTGTACTGCAAAGTGTTTGGTAAAATTGAATTTCCTTCGAAGTTTGAGCAAATTGGTAGAGACGTAGTGAAGAAATGTAATGGATTACCTCTAGCTATTACTATAGTAGCTAGTCTTCTCTCCAAGACAGAGCAGAACGAGGAAAAGTGGAAGAATGTCGCAAAAAGTGTAACTGATGGTTCTAATGATGCATGTTCCAGAATACTATATCTGAGTTACAATCAATTGTCTCATCACTTAAAAGCTTGCTTTTTATATTTTGGAACTTTCGAGGAAGACTATGAGATCCCGGTGAAGAAGTTGGTTAGGTTGTGGGCAGCAGATGGATTTTTGAGCACTGTGAAGCATGTGAATATAGAGAAAGTGGCCATGGAATGCTTGCAAGATCTTGTTGATAGAAGTCTTGTTATAGTTAGCAAACAGAGCTACAATGGGAAAATGAAGAGAATAAGGATACATGATCTGTTGCGAGATTTGTGCTTGAATGAAGCTAAACGTGAAAATCTATTGAATGTGTTTGGATATGAAAAACTTCCATGGAAATCACAGCACCTGTTTAC
Source organism: Ipomoea nil (assembly GCF_001879475.1). Classification (NCBI taxonomy): domain Eukaryota; kingdom Viridiplantae; phylum Streptophyta; class Magnoliopsida; order Solanales; family Convolvulaceae; genus Ipomoea; species Ipomoea nil. Next base: position 3,341,994 of record NW_017617502.1, on the reverse strand, counting down.
TGGTTTCATTACTCAAATCAGGTCAGTGGATAGTCTCTGTCACGAATCTAATTCCTTACACTTTGCTGGTTTTTACTTTCATAGCTTTGATCATCTATTTTCACACTTCAAACTGCTAAGATTAGTAGACATTGAATGTGGATTATATTCTGATCAATATGTGGCTCTAACTGTGCTTACCAATCTTGTTCATTTGAGATACTTTGCTTTGACCGTATTATCAAGCTCTATTGGTGACGATGCTTCTTTTCGTGTAAAGCTCTTTGAGCATAGGAATATGCAAAGCTTTATTGTTCGTGGAAAATCTGTTAGATGGGATTCCTATGGGGCATTTAGAATTTGGACAATGCCACTATTAAGGAATTTTTGTGTTGAACAAATTTATTCATTAGAAACTCGGTCAATTGTTCATAGAAACTTAGAGAATATATCTTGGTTGAGTTATGGGATTTGTACAAAAGATTTGCTCGCAAGAATTCCGAATTTAAAAAAATTAGGGATTGAAGGTGGATATACTAGTAGTCCAGATTGCTTTTATAATTTGGGGCACTTGGGGCAGCTTGAGACATTAAGCATCAGAAATTGGAATTATCTCAGAAGTATTCCATGTAATGGCATCCCATGGGCAACTAGTTTTCTACCAAATCTTAAGAAGCTCAAATTCTTTTGGACTCCATATCTCCTATGGAGTGCTATGAAGCCTATTGGTATGCTACCAAATCTAGAGGTTCTAATTTTGATACATGCTTGCAAAAACTCAAAGTGGGAGCCAACTGAGGGAGGATTCCGTCAATTGAAGAGGTTGGTGATTGAAAGTAGTGATCTCAAATATTGGAATGCTAGTGGTGACCATTTCCCTGTACTCGAATGTTTGGAGTTACGTAAATGTAAGTATTTACAAGAGATTCCTAGTGGTTTTGTGGATATCACCACACTAGCATCGATTCAGTTAAGCTACTGTCAGTATTCACTTTTGACTTCCGCAAAGTGGATTCAAGATGAGCAACTCAACAACTATGGAAACACCATCCTTGTTCGTTCCGAAAATATTAGGTCTCTTTCTATCCATCTAATATATCTTTGAACATTTCATATTTCATTCAACTTGTATATTTGCAAGGAATAGTCATCCGTTTTCTCTCACAATCATCTCATTTTTCTCTATATATTTCCTTGCCTATCTACTTGATGTTTGTTCACCAATTTTTTTACTTAATTTACTATTTCCAGCCTAAAAGAGTAAACATCTCAGAGGAAGAATGTGATGAGGATGAAGGGATCAGAGTGATGAAGGAGAAATTGTTTGAAGACAAATTTTGAAGGCTATGTCCAGGGTGACTACTCTGTTATAGTATATATTGAGCTCATATATATATATATATATATATATATATATATATATATATATATATATATATATAGGGACGCACTCAGGTGCGAATAAGTGCCCAGGAAGGAAATGCGAACAAATCAGCGCGTGACACGTGTCCAGATCTAATAACTTAAAAAAAAACGCGGTGGCATTTTCGTAAATAATTGAACATCGAAGTGCAAGTAAAATCTCTTATAAGTGCACCTATTTTCACCTATAAGTGCATGTAATTTTGCCTTGTTAGCATTCACTTTCCGCAACCATTCATGCACCTGGGTGTGCTTATAACTATATGTGCAACTATTTATAACTATAGGTGCAACTACTTATAACTATATGTGCACCTACTTTCACCTATAAGTGCATGTAATTGTCTTGTTAACATTCATTGATCTGAATTCAGCGGGTAGTAATACTCCTAAAAACCACTCGCAAACATTCATACACCTAGATGCAACTACTTATACCTATGTGTGCAACTGCTTAGAACTATAGGTGCAACTACTTAGAACTATAAGTGCAACTAAGTATTGATGCTCAGTGTAAACTTTTACTTGCACCTATAATACATTTTACATGCACTTGTAATACATTTTACTTGCACTTCGATGTTCAATTATTTACGAAAATGCCACCGCGTTTTTTAAAAAAATCAGTGTTTCTCATCCATTAGATCTGGACACGTGGACGAACAGAATCCATTCCTATTTCGCGCCTGGGCGAGCCGTTCGCACCCGAGTGCAACTCTATATATATATATATATATATATATATATATATATATATACATATATATATATATATATATATATATATATATATATATATATATATATATATGTTTTATTTGTTGTTTCGAGTAAGGGTATTTTGTCATTTGACCACATATTTTTTTTCAAGTTCTTAACGAACCAAACATTTGAATAAATTTCTAAAAGTCGTGTAAATCTTCAAACATGATAAGAAAAGATGGGTCAAAGTACTTTTTATTTTTCCCGTTAAGTCTGTCCACGTTGTAAAAACATTGCCATGTCAGAAAAAATTAGAAGTTGGTTTGAAATCTTCGGAGATAAGAAACCTTCACAACAATAAAATTAGAAGTTGGGTTTGATATGGAGCGCCTACGGGGCTGTAGAGGCACGATGATGATTTCAAAATTAGAAACAACACTAATTGTGGTTAACTATGATTTGTTATAATTTGTTATTCCCTGCAGTTGTGCACAAGTTCCCATAAAATTTGTTACGGAGTATTTCCCATACATACATACATGTAATTATAATCCAAAATTTGAAATGCACATTATCCTTGTATCTCAAATCCAAGACACAAAAACCTACACCAAATTTCACATCAGAACAAATATTCTTACACCGAATTTTATTCATCCCTACCCTATTAAACTAAATTTTACACCAAATGTTATTCTACACTAAAATAATTTTGATTTTAAAAATTTAAAAAGTTATTAGCTTGAATTTAATTAGTTTAATATACAATATAATCTGTGATAAAAAAAAATAGAAATTATTTTAGTACAATTTAATTTTTAAAAATTATGGTATATGTAATTTAATTTTTAATTAATATATATTCAATATTAGTCTTGTTTTAATCGTCTTAATATATAAAATCTTTCAAATGATATAATTTATGTTTAATAATATAAAACATAGTTAACTTAATTCATTGAATCCAAGCAAGAACATCAAGAACGAAAGGAGGGGCGACATACCACTTCCTCGGATTAGACAAAGAAACAGCCTTCTTAGCAAATGCATGGATAGCCCAATTCGCAAACCTTCTAGTAAAATTGAAGCACATCGCTAAATTGCATTGGAGCTTCTTTAATGTCAGAAATAATAATACCAAATTAAGAAAGAAAAACGTCAATATGTAAAGCTAAATTGAAAAAAAGAGTTAATTCCTTTTTTGGTCCTAGACTTATTAGGGGTTGGACACTTTTAGTCCACTATAAAAAATTTTGCCACATTTTGGCCACTCTTATTGTGTGAGTGCCAATTTTGATCCTCCGTCTAATTTTCTGTAAGTTTACTGTCAAAATGAAGGACATTCTTGTCATTTCATGTATTTTTCTTCTCAACTTTGTCTTCTCTTTCTCCACATTGAGTTTCCTTCATAGATACATGTAATTAACCACGATGATGAAGAATTTTTTGGATTTCTTGTGGGGAGAACTGTTTCGGGCTCAACGGAAGGGGGAGGAGAAGAGGAATTTTGGTTGCACGGCGGCAATGGGCCGCCGCAGAGATCAATGTTTCCAGCGAAAGCAGACGCCGAAAACTTCGACAATGTAATGGTGCACTCCCTACATTGAAGCAATTGGTTCCTTGATTCTTCAGACAAACCATTTGGAGGGACCTTTGGAAATGGTAACCACCATTTCTCTTCAAGCCTAATCGAAGGCCTATGAGAGGACAGAGAACGAGGGCGTGTTTCAATCTGTTCTCCACCTGCAACAACTATTCCTCGGTCAACATAATGAAATTCAGAGTTGTGAAAGCCATCCAAGATGTTTATAAGAATTGCATCCAGAATCGTAGCTTATTTAACAATAATACAACGCATTTCATCCTAAACTCAAACATGAGATGCAGAATTGAAACCAACTGCTAATTAAGTAAATCAAATGTACCAGCAAGATTTGTAATTGCATTAGAAATAGTAGCAAGAGCAGTGCACACTCCTTTTCCTCCACCAGACATATCTTCCCCTAACAACAGCTTTGCAAACCGATTTTTCATCAATTCAACTTCTGCAAGCAGCAGAATAAAACATAAAATAGTTACATGCTGAGTTGTGCCAAGCTCTCAAGTCTTAAACCAGACAATAAAAACATACTTCCTCCCTCCCTCTATCCTATTATCGGTGTTGCTACAGTCTCCGTTCATGTCTGATTAACGCAAAAAGTCAGTTTAGTTGAATGAAAAGAATGCAGCTTAGCTTAATTAAGCATATCGACTTTTTACCTGACATCCCTGTTTCAGATTTAGGGGGGCTTCATGGTGGGAATGAAGGGGTGTCTGCCACCGACGGCTGCAAGAAACATGATCGGAGCCGGCGGCGGATAATTAGAATTGGAGAAGAAGGCGACGAGTGGGGTGGTGGAAAGAGAGGAAGAAGGGGCGTTGCGACCGCAGGAAAAGGTAGTGGCATTCTCACATGTATCTGGAAGGAAACTCTTCTTACAGGAAAAAAAAGGACATAAAGTTGAGAAGAAAAATACAAGAAATGACAAGAATGCCCTTTATTTTTGACAGTAAGCTAACGGAAATTTAGACGGAGGACCAAAAGTGGCACTCTCACAATAAGAGTGGCCAAAATGTGGCAAAATTTTTTATAGTGGACTAAAAATGTTCAACCCCTAATAAGTCTCCCGCAATAACTTCATACTTATCCTTGTGAGAATTCCTACCTAGTCATCTCTAGGGTTTCACGTCGATTTCTCGACCTTTACGTACGGAGCAACTCTTCGGTTAATCAATTCACTTTTCCGACGCAAGATCGTGCGAAGATGGCAGCGAACCAGAATGGAAGCGGCGTAGCAGGTTTGACAGCGAGATGGGCTGACCTAGTTTTGGAGGAGGAGGCGGCGACTTTTATGCCGACGGTGGACGTAGGCGACGGCAGTGGTGGTACCGATACCGCGCGTGGAGGAGGAATGGGCGGTGGTTGGACGGTTCCTAACACGGAAACTAGTTAAACTGGAATTTATGAGCCAGGTTATGGCATCTGTATGGCAACCGTGGTGTTGAAGCTACGGAGGTAGAGCCTGGCCGATTCTTATTTATCTTTCATCATGTGACGGATATGCAGCGTGTTCTGAATGATGGCCCATGGTCTTTTGATAATAGCACTTTAGTATGCAAGCAGGTTCCGGATGGAATGTCGCCGTGTGATGTTGAGCTTTATTCGGTGGATCTATAGATACAACTACATGGGTTGCCAAAGGGGTATGCGTCTGCTGTGATATTAGAACAGATTGGGAATTTCTTGGGAAAGTTTGTCAAGGTGGATGATCGCTTCGATAATGCACCGTGGAAGATTTTTCATCGAATTAGGGTTTCGTTGGCTGTTGGCAAACCCTTGAGGAGGCGTATGAATTTTATAAAACGAGATAAGACAAGCTGCTGGGTGAATTTCAAGTATGAACGCCTGCACACATATTGCTATTTTTGTGGTCTTTTGGGACATTCATACAAATTCTGTCGCGGGGCGAGGGATTCGGCACTACCGGTAGAGGAATATTTGTATGGACCGGAACTAAAGGCGGGGGGGTCTCGTGGTCTTCGACAGGTCGGAGGGAGCTGGTTATTGCCGACCGGCCGGCAGATGGTGGCGAGGCAGATGGCGGATGTGGCTTCGGGTGGTAATTGTGCGCCGGCGGAAGGTAGTCGGGCCGGTAACGCCAGGGAGGCGGAGCTGGTGGCGGTATCTAAGCGGCGCCGTGAGATGAGAGACGATGGTGGGCGGGAGATTGTGGGGGAGGATGTTGTCATGGCAGAGCAGTCAAAAAACTTGCAGCAGGCGGGTTCTGGTTCCCAGACCCGCCCGACCCAATGAGTACTTTTAGCTGGAACTGCCGTGGCTTGGGTAATCCACGGACAGTTCGTGAAGTTCTGGACTTTGCGTCCCGTAAGAAACCTGACTTTATTTTTTTGATGGAAACTATGGTCGATCGGTCACATGCTGAACGTTTACGTGTCAAATTAGGTTTTGATGGTCTTTTCTGTGTGGATAGTGATGGTGTGAAGGGTGGTATAGCTTTGTTGTGGCGGAGAAATAATACAGCTAGTCTACTCAGCTATTCGGATAATCATGTGGATATTGAGGTCAGTATGCAAGGTTTCCCTAAATGGCGAGTGACTGGTTTTTATGGGTTGGCACAGCGGCCCAGACGTGAGGAATCATGGGGAATGTTACGGTCTTTGGCTACCAAGTCTAACCTGCCTTGGGTGGTAGTTGGGGATTTTGATGATCTTCTTTTTCAGCACGAGAAAAGAGGAGGAAATCCACACCCTGATAGTCTCCTACGCGGTTTTGGGGAAACTATTAAGGAGTGTGGCCTATCCCAAATGGCTATGCAGGGGTATCCGTTTACATGGGAAAGGGGAAAAGGAACGGCTGACTGGATAGAGGAATGTTTGGATAAAGTTTTGGCCTCGGATGAGTGGCGCGAGATTGTTGCAGGAGCGAGAGTATCTAATCTATTAACTCGCAAGTCTGATCATTCGACTCTCTTTCTAAGCATCCATGACTCTGTAGGGAGGGGTGGGGCTAGTAAGAGGGGCTTCCGTTTTGAGAATGCATGGTTGTATGATGAGGGATGCCGGAGTGTTATGGAAAAAGCATGGGAATAAGGAAAGGACCGTGGACTGCAGGATTGCATTGAGTTCTGTGGGTCTCGGCTATCTCGGTGGGGGGGGGGGGGGTGACATGTTTCATATGTTCGGGGAACAAATTATGAGTTTGCGAAAAGAGCAGCTGCGTCTGAGAGGAAAAACGGATCCCGCCTCGTTAGCTGAATTCCGATCTTTGGAGGAACGTTTATGCCGAACGGAGACACAGGAGGATGCCTTCTGGAGACAACGAGCTAAGCAACACTGGCTCAAGGGTGCCGATGCCAATACCAAGTTCTTTCACAGGTATGCCTCTCATCGTATAAAGAAAAATAATGTTGATAAGCTTATGAATGATAATGGGGATTGGGTGGAAGGTGAGCCCATGAGGGGGATTATTTTGCAGTACTTCCAAAATATTTTTGCCTCGGAAAACCCGGAGAATGGGGAAAATTTCTTTAACAGCATTACACCGCGTGTCACTCCAGCACAAAATGAGTCCTTAATTCGGCCTTTCACTATGGATGAGGTGAAAGCTGCTCTTTTTTCTATGTATCCTGATAAGGCACCAGGCCCGGATGGAATGAATCCTGGCTTCTATCAACATTTTTGGGATGTGGTAGGGGGGATATTTCATCTTTTATGGTCAATTGTTTGGATAATTGCAGCTTCCCAGTTACTCTAAATGAAACAGATGTGGTATTGATCCCGAAGAAACAAACCCCGGAAAGAGTATCTGATCTCAGGCCAATTGCGTTAAGCAATGTGATATATAGGGTAATGGCGAAGGTTATGACTAATAGAATGAAACCCTTGATGGATGAGATTATATCGGAGTCCCAGAGTGCGTTTATACCCGATAGACTTATAACTGATAATATATTGATAGCATCGGAGGTTGGCCATTATTTGCACAGGAAACAGTGTGGTGCTATTGGATGGGCTGCCCTAAAATTGGATATGGCAAAGGCATGTGACCGTATGGAGTGGTCTTTCTTACATGGGATGCTCATAGCCATGGGTTTTGATAAAAAATGGGTGGATTTAATTATGTTATGTGTGTCTACTGTATCGTACAGGTTTTTGATAAATAGCTCTCGTACTGATTCAGTTACACCTACTCGTGGTTTGAGACAGGGAGACCCATTGTCTCCGTATCTATTTATTATCTGTGCAGAGGGACTCTCTATGATGTTGCAACAAGCACAATTGAATAATAAAATCCATGGATGTAGAGTGGCTCGGGGAGCTCCCCCAATATCCCATCTATTTTTCGCGGATGACAGTTTGTTATTTTTTAAGGCCAATTTGCAGGAAGCAGGGGTGATAAAAGAATGTCTAACTGCATATGAGAAGTTGTCAGGACAAGCAGTAAACTATCATAAATCTAGTAGTTGCTATAGCAAAAATACTACTGAGGAGAATAGGGACATGGTGGCGCAGGCGCTAGGGGTGTTGCAGGCCCCGAATTTTGGTAAATATCTTGGACTCCCGTCTTTTATTGGTAGAAATCGAAAGGCAGCTTTCTCGTATATTGAGGAAAAGATTAAACAGAGAATTGGTTCATGGAATAAGAAGCTACTCTCTCAGGCTGGTAAGGAAATATTGTTGAAAAGTGTGGCTCAATCTATGCCTACCTTCTCAATGAGTGTTTTTTTACTCCCTATGAATGTTGTTTCTTCTATTGAGCGAACCATGAATAGGTATTGGTGGAACTCAGGCACTAATCAGGGGATACATTGGAAGGCATGGGATAAATTATGTATCCCTAAAAAATATGGGGTTTGGGTTTTAAAGAACTCAGAGCATTTAATTTAGCAATGTTGGGGAAGCAGGCATGGCGTTTACTGACAAAGCCAGAATCCCTAGTGGCACGTGTTTATAAGGCCAGGTATTATCCGAAAGATACTTTCTCAGAGGCATATCTTGGGAATAATCCAAGCTTTTGTTGGCGAAGTATTATGGCAGCAAAAAGCATGGTTTGTATTGGTGTGCGGCGGAGGATAGGGAATGGCCAGGATACAAGAATACGGGATCATCCCTGGCTGCAGGATGAGCAGGATCCAATGATCCAAACAGAAATGCCACCACAACTGGCTAATGCACGAGTGTTTGGTTTAATTGATCAGGATACTGGGACATGGGATACTTCCATTTTAACAGATATTTTTGTACCAGAAGATGTATCCGGAATAATGAAAATTCCAGTATCACCGGAGTATGAAGACACGTGGTATTGGCATGATGATTCAAGATGATTATATTATGTGAAAAGTGGATATAAGTGTATTGTTGGCAGATATGATAATACGATTACCCCTTTAATAAGTGGCAAGTGCTATGGAAACTCAAAATCCCCCCAAAATGGAAAACCTTTCTATGGAGAGCCTTGAGTGACATTCTCCCCACTACTATGAATCTGCGCAACAAGAGAGTTGATATTGAGCCTAATTGTGCTATGTGCGGAATGATATATGAAGATACCATGCATGCGCTGGTCACGTGTGACTATGCCAAGGCAGTATGGGGGCAAGCTAACCTCCCAATCCCTGTTGTTCAGACGAATATTTTTAATGACTGGTTTAATATGATTTTGGATAATTTAGACACTGATGGTCTGGTGTATGCAGCTGCAATCTTATATCATATTTGGAGAGCAAGGAACAACGCGGTTTGGGACGCCTACATACCAATGCCGAAAAAAACACTAAGGACGGCCACCATCACGATGCAAGCATGGCGCGCTGTGCACCATGTAACCGAATGCCATGCCGCATCGTTTCACGCCAATGCAGTCACAGCCACATCCGCCGTACCCCATGTACCGCCTCATCCGCCGGGGCAGCTCACTCGCAGGTGCTATGTGGATGCGAGTTATCACCACGCCACAAATACGGCCTCGGTAGGTGCAGTTCTTTTGGATGGAAACGGACAATATATCTCTGCCTATGTTTCTTCACTTCCAAGTTGTTTCTCGTCTCTTATGGCGGAAGCGTTTGCATGCAAGGAAGCTCTGCCTTGGCTTAAGAATCGTGGTGAGGAAAGTTTGGAACTACTCACGGACTGTTTAACGGTCAAACAATATCTAACTACTTCAGCTCGTACCGATCGATCATATGTTGGCTACGCAATAGATGGTTGCAGGAATTTAATTAATTCTTTACATTCTTGTTTAGTTGTTTTTGTCCCTAGATTAGAGAACTATATAGCACATGCTTTAGCTACTTCAGTTATTAGTCAAACTACAGCTATGTACTGGGATGCCATCCCACCAGCTTCAATCTCGCATTACTTTGAATAAAATGCCACCCTGGCTCCTTTCAACAAAAAAAGGAATTAACTCTTGAAAAAAATTAATTGAGCATCAATTCCCAAATCCACATGATCATAATTCATCTCCTTGAGCCCGCTCATAGCTTCTCGAATGTTTACTACTTCCGCCACCTTTACCGGAAACATCCCACCCACGAGATTGATTTTCCCGCTTCAAACGAACCCACGAGATTGACTTTCCCGCTTCAAACGAACCCGAGCTATCACGAATGATCCAACTACTAAGAAAGAATAAAGTCGCATTAACCGTATACCGGCTGCAAAATGTGACGCCATTCCAGCAAGCTTCATTTCTTCCTCTCCAAATGCCCCAACATACCATTGCAAATACACAGAATTCCTCATTCGTCATATTAATCCCATGTTCATGCACCCATTCTACAATACTTGCACCACCATTAAAATTAATATTCAATCCCTGGGTTAACAACCAGAAAGCTCTGGCCTTATCACAATTTATTTATAAGTATTTAACAAAATATATAAATACATAAAAATAAAATAAAGGATATAAAAAGAATTGACAAAGAGAAACATAATATTTTATTATAATTTAATTTTGTTAAAATTAGGGTTTAGGTAATTTAATTTTTAATTAAAATATGTTCAATATTACACTTGTTTTAACTGTCGTAATAAAATATTTCTAATGATATAATTTATATTTAATAATATAAAATTTTATGTATAAGTATTTAATAAAAAATATAAATACATAAAAAATTAAAGGATATAAAAGGATCGGAATTAACAAAAAAAAAAACATAATATTGTAGTATAATTTAATTTTGTTAAAAATATGGTTTAGGTACTTTAATTTTTAATTAATATATATTCAATATTAGTCTTATTTTAGTTGACTTATTAAAATTTTTTAAATGATATAATTTATGTTTAATATATAATATTAAACTTACATATAAGTATCCTTTATCAAAATATATAAATACACAAAAAAAAAAAAAAAAAAAAGAAAGATAGATGATAGGGAAATGACACTTTTTTCCCCTGAGTTATATACTTATAGCACTTTTCCCCCCTCAATTATTTAGGTAAGCACATTAGCCCCTTCAATTATTCTAAAAGTGGTGGTTTTCCCCCTAATATATTAAATTGACATTTATACCCTTAAAATAAACATTTTATTTATTTTACTTCTCCAACAAATTATTGCGTATACGTAGGGATGACCACGATTCGGTTCGAACTGAATCGGACACTATAGCAATCGAATTAAAAGTTTCCGGTTATGATTCAGATCTAGCACCCAATATTTGGATTTCAATTTATTAAAATTATGAATCAAAGAAATTGGATCCTGAACCGTGAACCAGCGGTTCCGGACCCGATTCGCGATTTTGAACCGTTTTTATTTTAAAATTTTATTTTTATTTTAAAAATAATCTAAATTCAACAATAAATGTATTTTATTTTTTCAGTTCGGAACATGAACCGTCCGTTCCGGGATTTTAATAAACTCTAAATATCGAGTTTCGATTCTAAATTGTAATTGGAATATTTCGGTTTGGTTGCTATAGTGTTTATTTGGTTTGAACCAAATTATGGTCATAATTTGTTGGAGAAGAAAAATAAATAAAATATTTATTTTAAGGGTAAATATGTCCATTTAACATTTTAGGGGGAAAAACAGCCACTTGAATAATTGAGGGGGGAAAAGTGCTATAAGTATATAACTCAGGAGGGAAAAAATGTCATTTCCCTAGATGATATTAAAGGATTTTTAAAAAATACATAATATGACCAGAGGAGTTGAAATAATATTGGTAACATGTAATTGTAATAATATCATCAAAGGAGTTGAAATAAGATTTGTAACTTGTAATTGTAATAATATGACTAGAGGAGTCGAAATAAGATTTGTAACTTGTAATTGTACTAATACGATCACAACAGTCGAACTAAAATTTGTAACTTGTAATTGTAATAATATGACCATAGTAGTCAATGTCCGCATCGGTAGCTCAACTGGTCATAGAGGTGAAACTTTGGAAGAATGACCATAGTAGTCAAAATAAAATTTGTAACTTGCAATTTTAATAATATAACTAGAGTAGTCGAAATAAGATTTTTTATTTGTAATTTTAATAATATGACCAGAGCAGTCAAAATAATATTTTTAACTTGTAATTGAAAACTTTTTATTATTTATTAAAAATTTAAAAATAAAAAAGTAAAAAAAAAAAAATAGATGAAACAGCCACTAGTGGGACAACCGATGGTTGTTGCTGCTTTTTCTTCTTCTTCCCCCTCCTCTAATTTTAAAATTTGTAATGAGAGGCGACATGTGTCAGCCCCATAGTGGACGGCAGAACGGAAGCGATTAACATGACTATTCTACCTCGAAATTAGTGCAACATCATGATCAAAATGGTGTAACTGGCAAAGGAGTTGGTCGAGAAGCCCATCGGTCGAAAACGTCACAACATCACAACACAATCCCTACAATAAGAAAGAATAACCCAACAAAAATTCCCAAGGCACTAAGTCAACAGAAATAGTGAGTGATCGGACATTAGGAGGGGCAATCTCTAAGATACTTTCCTGAGACATTGTCTCCGCGAAATCTAAAGAAAATGAGGGACTAGATGATGGATGGTGTGTTATAATAATATTATAGTATATGTTTAATCGACTAGTGGTGATAGTTTAATTGACTTAGCCTAGCCTATTCTATAGGAGACTATTATGTTAGTTCTCCCTATAGGACTCTACTGTTTGTAATTGAATTTCAATCTATCGATTTTGAACATGTTACGCTCATCTGGTATCAGTTAGCCAAACCTTCTCTCTCCTAAAAATTCTCCCTTCCCTTCCGATGTCGACGAATTCCTCCGAGAGGACGGTCAGTGCCGCCGCCGCTCCTTCTCCGGCCACCACCAACTCCCTAAGGTGTACCAGGTTGACTAGTTGGACCACCCGAGGACAACTGGGTTGACCAGTCAACTATGAGATTTGAGTCGCAGAGATTGGCCCAGAAGGATAATTAAGAACGAAAGAGCCTAGCGAATAATATCCACTGCGAAACAAATCAATTTAACTAGGCTCATTTTGCATTATATTAGGATTATGCCCGCTACTCATAATATAAAAAGGATAGGGTTTCCCTATTCCCGAAATACAACAATGACTCCCAATTTGAGGCAGTTTAAAATTTTTATTCTTTGTAGGACTGCTAGCCCAAAATATGTATAAATAGTCCCCTACCCTATATGATGAGTGAAAAGAAAAATTTTTATGCATTAATAGAATGGAAAAATTGCTCAAAATGTGGAACAATAACTTGGTAAATTTCCCCTCAATGCCTATTCCAGATTCAAGTGCCAAGTTAGTGAGTAAGAATCGATTATTATATGCGGAATTGTCGTATGATTGTGATGATCTTAAGAGGGCATGATTGCTTGGTTAGCCAATTAACTAATGAACAAAAACATGTGTACGACACTATACTTGGTGATGTTGAGTCTGATGAAGGTGGATTATATTTTGTGTATGGTTATAGAGGTACAGGAAAAAATTTGTTTGGAGGACGTTGTCTGCTTCTATACGTTTTGAGTGATATATTGTGTTAAATGTTGCCTCAAGTGGTATTGCTTCTTTTCTTATGCCTGGTGATAGAACTCCACATTCTCAATTTGTCATATCCATTGAGATTAATGTGGATTCAATATGTAACATATCGCATGGTAGTGATCTTGTTGAATTAATTATAAACTGCAAACTAATCATTTGGGATGATGCACCTACGACGCATAAACACTACTTTGAAGTATTAGATCGAACAATAAGAGATTTGTTAAGGTTTACAAATCTCTTGAGTTCAAGTATGACTTTTAGAAGGAATACAATATATATTAGTGATGATTTCTGACAAATATTAAATGTGATTCCAAAGGAAACAAGACAAGATGTTGTTGGGAAAGCTTCAACTCTTCTTATCCGTGGAGTAGTTGTAAGGTTCTAAGATTGACTAAGAACCTAAGACTACAAACAATTGATAGTTTTGCAAAGTGAATAGCTACTACAGGTGATGGTCAGCTTAGTGCAGAAAATGATGGGCATGCAGAGATAGAAATTTCAAAAGATAATTTGTTAAAGCCTCAAGGTGATCCAATTGAAACAATAATTAAGAGCACATACCCTATGTTTTATGTGGGTGTTTGTGATATGGAGTATCTGAATGGTCGAGGTATATTGGCACCAAAACTAGATGTAGTAATGAAATCAATGAGTATATAAATAGTTTGAATCTTGTGGATGGTAGAATGTATTTAAGCTCTAGCGTTGTTTGGCGGTTTAATATGTGTACAGATACATTTGCTGAGTTGCACAACCTGGAGTTCCTAAACGAATTGCAATGCTTGGGCATTCCTTACCATTCTCTTGCTCTACAAGTTAGATCTCCACCGATGCTTTTGCGAAACATTGATCACTCTCTTGGGTTGTGTAATGAATCGAGATTGGTTATTACTAGATTGACAAATCATGTTGTTAAAGCTAATATATTATCCGGAATGAGTGTGGGTACATGGGTGTTGGTTCCTAGATTGTCAATGACGCCGTCAAATCCTCGATTGCCGTTTAGGTTTGAAAAGAGACAATTTTTACTAATGTTATCTTATGCAATGACAATAAATAAGAGTTAAGGGCAAAATTTGTCTAATGTTAGGTTATTTTTAAAAGAAACATATATTTGTACATGGACAACTTTATGTGGCTCTATCTAGAGTTACAATCCTAACGGCCTTTAGAGTAATAATTTTAGACGATAATAAAAATTATTATTCTTCAACATCAAATATTGTATACAAGGAGATTTTTAAGAATTTGTAACTCTAATACTTAAATTGTAGTATTTCGTTTCAGAACTTCTGTAAAATATTTATGGAATGTATTTTAATACAGAGTAATTTTGTATTACAACATATAAATTTATGTATATATTAATTTGTATATT
Organism: Ipomoea nil; assembly: GCF_001879475.1. Taxonomy (NCBI): domain Eukaryota; kingdom Viridiplantae; phylum Streptophyta; class Magnoliopsida; order Solanales; family Convolvulaceae; genus Ipomoea; species Ipomoea nil. The sequence continues at coordinate 3,326,954 of NW_017617502.1, read as the reverse complement.
TTCTTCTAATTTTTATTTTTTAATATTGATAATATTCGTACTGTGCATCCCACATGTGACATACTAGTATATGAAAAAGGGACATGCAATATTTATTTTCTCCATATTTTTAAATACATATTAATTTTACAGTAATTTTAGCCAACTGTTGACTACCCAAAAGTCATAAATCAATAGTAATAATAATAATAATTTAAAAATTAACTTTAAAAAAGAACAGAGTGAATAAAAAAGATATTTTCAAACAAGTTAGATTGCTTTCGTTAATCAACATGAATATTTTTCTAATTCATTTCTAGAATATCCAAACATTAAAAAATCTAAAAAATAATTTTGAAAAGTTATTTTACAAATTTCCCATACAATTTCTCTCTACCAAATCTAAAAAATAATTTTGAAAAGTTAAGGGACCTGCGGACGAGTGGAATATACACAGTGCGGCTTTGACGATATCTGAATTTTTGGATATACCCAATCAAGAAACATTACCATAACAGGACAGTGTGTCCTTATTTCTCTATCCATCCAATTCTTTTTCAACTCCCAGGTGCGCGGGGATTAGGGTTTTGCCCAACCGGAGAGCGCCAGTCAGGATACTCACCACCACAACCCTAACTCTCCTTCAGCTTTGTCTTCCCCACTCCGATTTGCTCCTTCAGGAGCATATTCAATTAAATTGAACCAAAGGACCGGAGAATCCTTGTTTTACGGAGCCGAAATTTCTGTGTGGATCTCTCGTTCCAATCCGGTAAACTTGTTTTACTTTGGTAAGTTGAAGTTCTCTGCATTTCAATTTTCAATCTTGTGGCACAGAAGGTGTCTATGGTATTGAATTTGGAGATCAGGCCGTTTCGCGGGCATACAACTGTTGGAATAAGTGGTAATTGTTTAAATATAGGAGTTTAATTCGTTCTAGTAACGTTATCTGGCGCCTGGAATGAAAGGAAAGCTAGTGAAATGGCTTCTTTGGTACATTTTATTGGTGGAATTTTTTAGTATAGTTTTAGATATGAAGTCAAGGTTAATTACTTTTATTTATGTATCCGGTATACCCAACTATAATTATTGGGTTTTGCATTTGGTTTGGGGTTTCACCACCGAGTGTTTGTGTCTGTTTAATTGTTTTAGCTTTTTCAAACAATTTTTTAAAAGTAATTTTTGTTTAGAGTGCAACTTTGTCCCTCTCTATAAAAGTTATTTTGTGTAAAGAACTTTTTCATGTTCATTTCACGAATTCAGAGTGTGGATTGATTGTTAGCATAATTGCATCGTGTCATGTTATAGCAACTTCTAGTTAGTGCCATATTTGACTTTTTGAGTTTTGATCCATGCAGAGTGCCCCATTGCATCAAAGGTGGATTTTTTTGGGAGAAGAGAAAAGGAAATCTCATAATAAAACCCTTAGGCTACAGGCTCTTTCTTGATCTGTAATGATCCCACTCTAATGTTGTATTCTTTGAATGTGATATTATTTTTACTTTTTAGATGATTGTGTTGGTAAATCCAACCCAAGGAGAATTTCACTGCTGAATTAGAGTTTTAGACTATATATACATACTTTTTATTTTATTTTATTAATCTCAGGAAAGAATTGTCTTTTCATTTACTTGATGCAAATAGATGGATGCAGATAACAAGAAATTTGGGAGAGGTAAGACATTGATTACCTTTCTCCTAAATAACTGAGACATTAATTAGCACATCTTTGTATCTTATGTGGTATGGATTGTGGTGTTCAAATGGCTTTGTTCAAGCTCTTGCTCTGTGTGTCCCCTTGCTTTTGACTCAAAATCAAATACCCCTTCCTTGATATGGAATAAATATTTATCCTAAGAACGTACATATACGCCTTTTAGTTTTCTCTGTTTTTGGTTTATTTCGTAACTGAAGAGTATGCTTTAAATTTATTGCTAGTCAAAATTTTCCAAAAATGTTCTTGCATTATGAATGATTCATTTTTCTCTAGGAGTGGCAATGTGGTTTTAAATCATTTAGACCTCAAAGCGAGTGTTATAGAAATGCTTTCATAAAGAACTGAGTTTTCTGTCAATTCATCTATTGCTGCCAGATTAATGCTCTTAGGGGTCAGAGATAACCTGTGTATTGATAAAGCTGTTTTATAATAAATAATTTATAGGTCCTTTTCTGTACAGTATTGTGTGCGTGGGTTTTTGTTGTAACTTATCTTTCTTTGATCCTTCAAAGTGATGTTAACTTGGTTCCATTAAAATATCAGGTCCACGTGAGCTTTCAGGTTCTGTGGACCTTATACGTCATTTCAAGTTGCAGCGTCATCATGAATTCTTCTGCAAGAATTCACTTCCATTGTCAGTATCAGATACATATTATCTGCATGATGTAGTGGGAGATGCAGAAATTAGGAAAGGGGATGGAATGCAATTGGATCAACTTATTGAGGATACTTCTTCAAGAGAGACAAATGCTCGGATTCAACCATTTAATCTAGATGTTCTGGTAGAGGCCTTTCAACTGAGGGAAACAGCTCCAATTGATCTCCCCCCGGTAATGAACTGCTTAGACTTTTGTGAGATTAGTTTTTCTGGAAAGCAAATTTGCCCTCCTTTTCCTATTAGATTCTGAAGTTGGGACCTACTAATTGTGGTTTTACAGATGTACTTATCATTAGGTCTCTCTTGTGGTATTTTGTAGTCTGAGAAGGGCATTCCAACTATAGCGGCAAAATCTAAGAGTGAGTCTAAAGAGAAGGATAAAAAGCATAAAAAACACAAGGACAAGGACAAGGACAAGGACAAGGAGAAAGATAAAGAGCATAAGAAGCACAAGCATCGCCACAAAGATCGGAGTAAAGATAAGGACAAAGATAAAAAGAAAGACAAAAGTGGGCATCATGAGTCTGGTGCTGAGCATTCAAAGAAACATCATGAGAAGGTTTGATAACGCTATGCTTATTTTTCCAAAATTCAAATAGCTACAAGCATGAAACCCTTGTTTTTTTCACTTGGTCCAAACATCATATAGTACTCATGTTTGCATGATTTAATTCTGGAGGATATATCCCATAGTGTCCAAAGTGATTCTTTTTAATTATCAACGCATGAGGATTTTTATATTATATAAAGAAAAGTATATGTGGAAAATATCTTTTATTTTATTTATCATTAGGTTTATTGATGTCTTGCCTTTGCTCAAAAGTTAAGGTCCATATTGCAGTCACTCTATTTCATCTTGCAATGTAATTTTGTCAAAGTATTTTTAGTGTAAATGTAGCAGTTCCACATGACGGGGGATTATGGGTATTAACTCCATTTTTGCAAGGATATTTAGTTTCCTATAATAATATTTAATTCTTAAAATACTGCATATCTTATAGTTTTAATAAAATGATAATTTGTTGCTCCTTATGTCATTCTAACTTTCCATTTTCCTTTTCAGGCCTTGTAATACTATTTTTCATTAAGAAGGTTTCTTTTATTATATATTGAAAATTTGAAACAAGATAGTGTTTTTGCACATATTGCTCATCTTTGGTATTAATTGTATGTCCTTAATGGAAAGTAAACATATTAAACCAACTTTCTTGGGAGTTGCCTAGTGCTTTTTCATCTAACTTCAATGCTAAGTTTGTGATCACATGCAAATAAATTTGTGCATATATGTCTAGATTTATACTGAAGATGCTACAGATGGTGAATAATAAATTTCTCATTTGAGTTAAAGAGTCTACCTTTCTATTTGCATCACTTTCTTGATGCAGTGGTTTATAGAATTATAGGTGCTGAGCTCATTTGTTGGTCACCTTTGAAAACTCTGAGGCCAGATTTAGATAATTGATCTCCATAGCCTGGCAGTTGTTGCTTTACCTTTTGTATTGATGCATCTACTGAATATGTATCTTTAATGACTATAGAAAAGGAAGCATGAAGGAGACGAAGACCTCAATGATGTTCAGAAACACAAAAAAAGCAAGGTAACACTGAAGTGTTTTTTTTTTTTTTCAAAAGTTTTTCCCCCTTCTTAGTTGGTACATCTTAAAACTATATTTTGAACTTATTGTGCAGTAAGTAGGGGTGGGCGTTGTTTGGATTAACTAAATCAAGACCCAAAATCTGAACCAAAATTTGGATTATGGGTGAACCCAATTACTTTTCAGGTGTGAAATTTATCCACACCCAAACCTGAAACCCAAATTATGTTTATCAAAGCATTTTAATTATTATGATTTTAACCTTAAATTATATTAAATGTAAATATAAATGGTTAAAATCAATGGATTAAAGTGTTATTATATATATCTAAATTATAGTTTGGTTTAGATATTGGGTCTCAAAAACACCACCACAAGTGTTTTAGATTATAGATTTGAAATATCACCCGAACTGTCCTGGCGCCCACCCCTATGCAGAAGGCATTTTGGTTAAACTTTATGTTTTTTTTTTTTTTTACTAATTTGGCTGCCCTCTTTATGCACTGACTTGCTGCAGCACAAGAGCTCAAAGATTGATGAAATGGGTGCAATAAAGGTAGCAGGATAAAGTGGCATGTGGTTCTATTGTTTAATTTGTCCTCAGATTTTGAACTTGAGAGTTTGGAAGGATCCTTTACTTACTATTATGAAATTATCTGAGGTACAAGTTTTAATGCATGCTACCCACTCTTGGTAACCCTTACTGCCTGACCTTTTGTTTCCATTTGTATTCTACCTGTGATTTATGTGCATTCTGTAGGACCATGGCTTCTCGTTCATGGATGTCTTTTTTTTTTTTTTTTTTTTTTTTCCCCTTATGTTAATAACCATTGTGATTTGAACTTTTCTTGAGTGAAAATACAAAGCTTGAAGATGTAAGTGTAAGTAACCAGCCTGTAACTATGAAGGACCAACATCTATAGATGGATATTATTGGGCTAGGTTAGACCGTTAGACATTGCATGTAGTCTTCTCTTAGTCAGTTAGTCATCTATTAAGCTGTGTGGAAAGGGTAAATATAGGAAGAATAGAGTAGGACCTGATAAATCAAAGACTGCCTAAAGAATCATAAGGTAAACCAGCAAAGCTATTTGGAAGCATGCCATGAAGGTATTAATACCTTCTCCTGCTGTATCTGAATGAATTAGGCACCTCAATAGTTATCATTAGTACATGTCCTTAATTAGTGATGTTTACCTGATTCTGCTATGATAGTAGTAGATATGTGCAAGTATGCATTTGCATTGTGTTATCAATTTTTGTTGTCTATTGAAACTTAACCAAGTAGAAACAATGATTTAGGCTGGTCATGTGGCCAAATGAGGAAGTGATAAAATAAGTCATAAATACTAAAAGAATTCAAACTGTTAGTCATTTGTTGTTACTTTTTTTTTTTTTCCTACTAGTGATTTTTTTAGGTTAGAACATTACATGGCAATACTTGAGTGTTTGAGCTCAATTGCTCAAATATAAAAAAACATGACTAGATTCTGTTTGTTAATTGGGATATAATTGTCTTATTGAATTTTCTCTACCTGTTTACACTGCAACATTGGGAAGTGGGTTGTGCATAAGTTCAGAAGTGTGTTTAACTTGAAAGCAATTACTAATTTCCTAATGGAATATTCTTGTTGCAGATCTGCATTTAAGACACTTAATGTGCCATCTTTCACGCAGATCTTCATTCATCCTTATAAAGAAAATGTTTATGTATGTATTCACAATGAGTGTGTCTCCTGTGAGACCGTCTCACACATCCTTATTTGTGAGGCATCAAAATGTAATATTTAGGGTTGAATAGTTATGAGAAAATGTAATACTTATAAAAAACCTCACCCGTCTCACGGATGAGGATCCGTGAGATGGTCTCATAGGAGAATTTGACATACAGTATAGGCTTTTCATAGTCACTAGACAGACCTTATTGAGAACAACAACAACGATGTCTTGCTAGTCCTAAAGAACATGTATTAGAGATCAAAATATATGATTTGGTAACCGAGTTGGCTTACAATATGTTTGGTTCATGGAATAGGTCAGAAATGGAATAACATTCTTGAGAATAAGCCTATTCCACCGTTTATTAAGTCCTTTTATTCATGCAATTGAGCTATTCCCCTTGCAAAGGAAGTAGTTATTTTGAGGGGTCTTCATATTGGGCTATTTTTAAGTTCTTAGGAATAGTTTATTTTTGCAACGCCTAATTTTCCCTTAACTCTTTTATTATATATTAGGAATGTATTTTATAATAATAATATGATTATTATTATTATTATTGTGTCGATATATATATATATATATATATATATATATATATATATATATATATATATATATATATAGGGCAGATTCAAATGAGAATATATTTTTCCGTAAAAAATACAAAATAATCTCAACCATCCATTTGGTATGATCAAACAGACAATGGTTGAAAATAAGGGGGAAAATGTTGTTTCATTTTCGTAATTATTACAAACTTTGGTCGTATACTGGAAAAACTTGAGAGTGCATCCCGTTTATAACTAATAATGTACTCAAGATTTAAAACGAGTTCATTCAAGTTTGTTATACTCGTATGTTACAGTGCAACAAAGTTGAGTGCACTCTTTATAGATCTTGAGTACATTGTTAGTTATCCGCAGGATGCAATTGCAATAATTACAAAAATGCAATTGCAATTTTCCTTTTCCCCTTATTTTCCAACCGTTGCTCAACCTAAATGGATGATGAGGTTATTCCACATTTTTTTATGATAAGACATGTTCTCATAAGATCTTAATTCTATATATATATATATATATATATATATATATAAAACTTATTTTGTTAATGCCTATTTTTCCTTAATTAATACTCCCTCCTCATTTTGTGTCTGGTTCGGTTAAAGAGACTGAAGTTATTTTTAATTCATTTTTTCATAATATTAAGTTTAGTATTAATATACAAAATGTATATATTTAGAAACTACGTTAAAAGTACTATTAAACACAAAAAATTAAATTTAAAAATAAATAAAAAATACTAAAGAAAATAAACAAAGAAAAACGAGCTGGTTTGACCAATAAATAGTAAGTAGGACAGATAAAATGAGACAAGGGGAGTATATCCATTAATTATAGAGGGTATTTATATTTTTTGACTATTTATTCCGTTTCTATTCCTTAAACTAACCTAACATTTAAATATAATTCATTAAATCTATTACTTTCACAAACCAAACAATGGAACAAAATTCATTTTCTATTCCTTGCATTTTCTATTTCCCATGGAATAAGATCCTATTTTTCCAAAATTCATTTTGTGGACCAAATGTGTTGTTCACTTGTTCGTGTCCAAAGTCATAAAAAAGGACTTACATCTAAGGTTCACTGTTAGGACTTCACTACGTGAAATGCCAGACCATTGTCCTTGTGGTGGCAATAGAAAATAGGAACAATAAACGATTGTAAATTAAAATATTTTTTGGAAAAAGAGTTATTTTCGGGGTTTCCAAACGGACCCTTAGGTCTTCACTGATGAGTACATTAATTTTAGTATTTCCTATGCTGTAACAATACTTAATTAATATCAATTGCACAAAGATCTATACAAGGAGGACATGGTTCTATTTCCTAAAACGCTACAATAAAACAGATTTAGTTATCAATTGCAGAGAGATCCATACGGGTCTGATCTGGTATGCACAAATCTTTTATAATGTACTGTCTAGGGAAGGAAGCATATACAGTTATGTACAACCTCTCTTGACTCTGTTTTTGCAGAGGTTATTCTACATAGAGCCTGTAATAACAAGTAATTCAGCATGGCGCACTGCTATGAGAGCTTCGAATAGTTAGTTGCAAAGAATTCCACATTTAACTTGTCCATTTTCTTACACTTTCTTTAACAAATGTGAAGTAAAATAAAGAATGAGAATAAAATTGGAAAATGGTAAAGAAAGGTATGATTTCTCCGTAGGAGTTTTAAAGATGTGAGACATAACTCAGGAAAGAGAAACTGTATAGCCATATTTGAGGATAATTTCTGAAAGATGGGCTTGTGTAGTAGCTGAGTGCTTAGCTGTCAGGACTGTCAGGTTATGTCATAAAACACAAGATCTCTGAAATCAAGGTATTCTGTTTTTTACATTTTGTAGCTGAATGCCGATACAACCCTCTTTTCTCATCTACATGAATCTTATTGCATATTTGCATTATTAACTACAATTATAGGGCCCTAAGTTTAGAAGTTGGTTTACTACTGTTTTATTTCAGCTTGCTTGGTCACTCAAAAACTTCTTATATGACCATCATAAGATATAGCTGCTAAAATATATTGTATCATTTGAGTGACAACTCTGATTTCCTGCTTTCTCTGCCTACTTTTAGAGATTGACATAGTTATAGATGACCCTAAGGGGGCGTTTACTTCATGTACATGATAATCTTGTATAACTTATTTAGTTCAAATTATGTGATATCCTCTGGTATTGTAACATTACTGATTTACTGCCGCATAAGAAAATGAGTTTATGTGAAGGTAATGTGATTATCTGCGTTGTCTTAGGTATTGTAACATTACTTTAAAATATACCAGTTTTGTCATTTATACTGCATATATCGTTTTTGTAGAAATTTCAAGATAATATTACACTCTCAGTCTTAACTAAACATACAAGGTAATGTACTCACATTCCTTGAACTAAATATCCCCTAAGTGTCTTGCAATTATTTCAATCTTCACAAATATTATGTTAAAGAGTTCCAACACCTGCTTGACAAGGATATTATCTGGGCAATTTTTGTTAAATGCTAGAAATGGTGGTGAAAAGTTGAAGCTTAAGCTGATATTACTGACATTATTCTATAGCTTTTCATGTATGCCAGCTTCCATCGCTAATTGTTTTTAGTTTTATAACTTCAAAAAATGTTTTTATGTTGTACAAAATGTGTCTATTACTTCAGTAAGCAGCATATATTTCCTGGTGATTCTAATCTAGGGGAAGTCTTCCCTATCATTGCATTCACTTGTATTGCATTTCCTTTTCTGTGCAGAATAGTTTGTGAGCTAACTAAAGATCGCCAAGACGGTGAATTCAACCGTTGAAGTAGATTTAGTTCAAGGTACAAACTACTGAAAAGAACATTGTGTCATAACAAGTGCTCCCATTCAAAACATAATCCCATCTTATGGTTCTAATGGCATATTGGATATCACAGCCTTTTACTGTTGTATATGTTTTTGCCCTTTTCAAGTCTTACTAATAGGTCTAACAAGTTTGCAGCTTTGCATAGTAAAAAGAGGATGCTGAGTTGAGTGTTTCTATTCATCATTTGTCTTTCCTTTGAGCTTGAAGCTGGCTTCTGATCTTCAAATGTTAGGTGGGATTCATATAGAGGTTTTGTCGCTACTGATATCATTATAGGACCTTCTAACGTTGGGAATAGGAATTCTTTTTGTATATACTAGGAAGAAATGAAAATCAATTTATTCTTTCTGATATTGAGTAGGGAGAATGGCATCAGTTTGACATCTGTTTCCAATCATAATAGTTCATATCTGAATGTGTAAATCTCTGTAAAATTTTGGTACTTGAGTCCCGTTGCCTCTAATTGAGATGCATGCTCCTAGTATGACTTAAACCTAGGTTGTTCTTGTCATGTTATAGAAGTACTGGTTGTTGCTGTATGTTTATTATTTTCTTCGTGGGAATGATCTTATGGCGCTGTGTTTTGTAGTTAGTAAGTTGTATTTCTTTCTTATTTTGTTAGAGGTATGTACTACCAGAGGATACAATTCTATCAATCATAGCTTTCCTGAAATTTTTCCTTTTATGAAGGTGGGAGAATTAAATTTATATAGTTTAGGTGTGTGGTAGTACTTTTTATGTTGCCTTCTGGGTTTGGACTATGGAGTTTATGTCATGAAAACTGAAGCGTGGCATCGAAGATATTGGGAAGAATGAGAAATATGATTATGTTCCATGTATATAGCACATTGAGTGTGTTTATTAAATGAATTGCTTTATAAAACAGGAGGCACCTGCCCTTGTTGCCATTCTATGGGTTGGGTTTTGGAATTCTGTAATTGTACGTACTTACAATATTCACATAGTTATGAGTGATGTTTTTTTTTTTTTTTTTTTTTTTTGTAAGTACATTTTAATGTATCACAGTATCTGTTCAACAAAGTATGTCAATTCTGATTAGGGTAAGATTTAAACTTGAGACTTTCATTATGGAAAGTAATAAATGTGTGTTGTTTCAAGAATGTTTTTAGATAATGTGATATTGTAGAAGGTTTTTTTTGAAAAGGGAAAATGACAATTTTGGATTTTGTGTCCTTGTGGTTATAAATGTGGATCTTTTGCCATCTTGGTTGGAGTTATCATTTTTAGTGATATTTTTGAATTTATGACCTTGTGGTTACAAGCGTGAATCTTTTTCCATTTTGAATGTGTTGCCCCTTTAGTGATATTTTTGAATTTATAATTTCGTAAGCTTGTTCTTTGCAAGTTAGAGTTTGAGTCTAATGGTCAATGGTTCAAGAGTTATCCTAGAAGTCTTGCTCCAGTTCTCATTGAAGACATGCGGTAATTGGGAGACCTAAAGTTAAAAAATAAAAAAGGAAAAAAAATTGATTAGAGGTGATGAAGACTTTGTGCAGAGTGTACAAGGAGAGGTGGAAACTAAGGCTGAACACAACTCTGCAAATCTCACATTGGCAATGTGACATGGCAAGAGAGAAAATTATTTTTTATTTATTTTTGAGTTGGCTAAATTAGCAATAGGAGAGAATTTGCTAATAAGAAAAAGCCTGCAAAACTGCTGAAAAGGATGACCATGACACAACTTTTGATTTCTTTTCTATTTTTATTATTTTTTATATTATTTTATTATTATATTTATAATACAATAATATAATATGAATGTGGAACCCATTTTTAAAAGTGATAGAGATTTGCAGGGATGTGGAATAAATAGTGTAGAATTTGCAAAAATTGATGATATGAAAGTGAAATCCATTTTAGAAAGTGAGATATTTACAGGGATAAGGATAGCCTAAGAACTGACTGACTTTGCACAGAGTGTACAGGGGGAGGTGAAAACTAAAGACTGACTGTGTGACTTGTAATTTACCTCATCCAGCATTTTGAAAGATCTAACGTATCCAAAAAAAAAAGAAAAAAAAAGAGTTATAGTTGATACGGACATTCTATGTCACAAAATCAGGATCAAAATATGTATTCTACTACCGGTGGCTAGGGAGGAATTGCAATTTACAAATGGAGATGGAAACCAAGACCAAACACTATATTTTTAATATACTAAAAGTATATTATTCGTGTATATAAAGTACATTATTTGAATATTAAAAGTACATTATTTTATATACTAATAAATAATGTACGTTCAATATAAAAATAATGTACTTTTAATATATTAAAAATGTACTTTGTATTCATGATCCACACGACTATATGGATCATAATCTACACGATAATTTGCCACCACGACCAGCCCTCAAAATTAATAGAAAAGCCCCCAAATCAGAATATCAATTTGCTAGATCTAATTGACCCAACCCAAATAAAATCGGGCTGTTTTACTCCTCGCATTGCCAACCGGATTCAATTGTTACACCATGGCAAATTATTTTATGGACCCGGCTTCACGTTGCAAGGTGAATTCGTTTTTAAGATACACAATTTACATACTAAATGTTCACAATTTACATTTTAAAAATTCACAATTTTTTATGACTCTGTATTGTATTTACAAATTTTCAAAACTTAAAAGTACAATTTATATTCTAGATGTTCACAATTACAATACTAAAAATACACAATTTAGAACCAGGGTCCACTTTGCAATGTGGACCCTATAACAACTGTTATACCATGAACTAGGGTTCATCTTGCATTGTGGATCTTGGTCAAAAAATTAAACACATAATTTATTAACTACAGACACATAATATGTTAACTATAGACGGTAATATGTTAACGGCATATTATGTACATGCAGTTAATATTATGTGCCTTCAATTTATTTACAAACACATAATCTATTAACTGTAGACACATAATATGTTTACATGCATATAATTTGAATATTATTTTGGACCAAAGTGCTCAATGTAAGGCGGACCTTGGTCCATGGTATAATTTGTCATCTTGATTGGGATGAGACTCAAACCTATAGGTGTCAAATTGACGGGTTAGCCTGAAGTCCAGTCCAAACCCGGTGATGTGGTAAATATGGAGGCATTCACTAATAGATATGGGTATTAGGGTTGGATCGTTAAAAGATCCTAAATTAGTCTGCTCGTTGGTCTTAATCTTGAGCTTGAGTAATAACACAAGGTCAGAGACTCCTGAACTATAATGTAGTATGTGAAAGAGATCAAAAGTCCCTCCCACTAGCATTGAGTGCTGTATTTATAGTGGTGGGGAGGGGACACATGCCGGGTTCTCGGCATGACTGACACGTGTCGCACATGTAATCGGTGGGCTTGGGAACAACGCCTTAGTATCCACGTGTGCTTAGATTCCTGATCGTTCACTGAGATTGGACTGGGTTAAAGCCTAAAATCAAAGTCCAAAATCTCAAGTAGCCCAGCTCGGGATGGCCGTTCTAACCTGAATTGATCTGGTCCGTCCTTAAGTAATGGAGTGCTGCTGCAATCTTTAGTTAGCCTGGTTATAGCGTTTAGGTCAGGAATATCATATCTGTGGTCAGGGGAAAGGTCAGTTATGGTTCATGTTCGTGACTTGACTGAATACCGAACAGGTGTACGATGCGTATAATGAGTTATACATGGAGAATATTCACTATCACCCGACTTATTTTGGCCGAGTTGGGCTAGCCCTTTTTATACTACATATAAGGGTTGAACTTTAATTTTTGACCCATGGACTGTTTTATACTACGAACATGAAGAATAGATTTTATAATTTCTGTTTATTGATTTCTTTATTTTCTTGTAATAATTTTAAAGTTAAATAGTTGAAAACAAATATGTAAATTTGTGAAGCTAATTTAGAAAGAAAACATAACTTAAATGAGTCCATGCATAATTTTAAATTTTTTTAGGGTTATAGACCAGATCAAAAAAATAAATAGGCTTTCTTATAAAAAATAACCCTAAGGGCCCCCAACACCCCGACCCGATAGAGCATTTGAGAGGATATAAATCATGGTAACTCAACTGAACATGAACCACAGAGGCTGGACCTGTGCTCACTGCGCAAGGAACCCCCCTCACTTTAAGAGGTTGCTCCCACACTGTCACTGGTGAAACTCGATCCCTGGTCATTCTTCCACCAAAGTTTCACCTCTGTGACCAGTCGAGCTGCCCATGCAAGTATAGTGATGCCATCATAATTGTATATGAGTCCAATCACAATAAAAAAGTTATGATTTACACACTTTTAGATATGGTAATGTTAGGGTACTCAAAAAAAAAAAAAAAAGAAAATATGGTAAGGTTAGGGATATCAAAATTTATTAATGTAGCTAGTTTTACACGTGTATTGTGCGACTGATTTAATGTCTAATGTTTGTATTTAAATATGTAATTCAAAGTATATCAATGCAAGATTATATAGGAGAAGTTCATTATAGTTGGCATTAAAATTAATATTTAATTTGCACTTTTCTAAAAACAATTATCTAAATACTTATTGTAGTTGGTTTCGGATTAGGTAGTAGATACTACTTTTAGTTGGAATTAGACTAAGTTTTGTTAATTCGCTTTTGGATATGTTTGACATTGTCTTTGTCTTAATCGTTTGTCTTTTTTTTCTTTTTTTTTTTAGTAGTGTCTCATGTGCAATAAGGTTACAGGTGCTAGTTTGCAAAAAAGAACATATTTGGTCTAATTAGTTTTGTTACTATACGTTAAAGAAATAGATGCATGCCACCCCTAAGTGGATTCCCTTATACTAATATTTATAAAATTGACCCTATTATTTTTTAGCCATTGATCATCATAAATGAATGGATCAAATTAGTTCACACGTATCACGAGAAACTTAGTTTACATTTGATCATGATCATATATAGAAAAAAAAAAAAAAAACCTTAACCTAGGTTTGTATTTTTTTTTTTAAATGCAAGAAAATGATTTTCAAGATTCCTTATTTGTAATCTTTGATGCTCAACTTTGAATGCTTTGTATATAGTCTAGTTAATTAATTAACCAAAGTTCAAGTTAAATTTTATATTGTATTTTTTTATATATATTCTAACGTATTCATAATATATGTTAAACAATTATGCCAACTCTGATTAGGATGAGGTTCGGACATAAGACATTGCTTATGAAAATCGATGAGTAAGTTAAAAGTTATAAATAGTTAACGGAATATTCCGTTATAAAGTTTACATTACCGAAATGCAGGGTATTTATGAAAAGTAAATGATATAATAGAGGTAAAATAGAAAAAAAAAATAATAATGAAAAAAATACCAAAATCTACTATACTAATAAGATCCAATAAAGTTAGGCCTATAACGGGAACTAAAAAAATGTTTGTACAATTATTTAATGAAATGAATAGTTTATATTATTTTTATCTGAGTATTCTTTTATTTTTCTACTTTACCCTCTAGTATATCATTTACTTTTTCTAAATATCATTGTATTCCGTCAGTGTAAACTTTAGTAATGTAATATACGTACCGTTAACTATTTATTGTTCTTAATTTACTCATTGATTTTTATAAGGAAGGTATTAAGTTCGAACCTCATTCCAATCAAAGTTGGCATAATTGTTGAACATGTACTATAAATATGTAAGAGTGTATTAAAAAAAATACAATATAAAATTTAATATGAAATTTGGTCAATTAATTAGTCAGACTATATACATAGCATTCAAAGTTGGGCATAAAATATTACATATAAGAAACCTTGAAAATCATTTTCTTGTATTTTTTTAAAAAAAAATCTATGTTAATCAAGTTTCTTTTTTCTTTTTCTTTTTTCATTTAATTATCTTCTTTTGATTATTTTGAACAAAACTCAATATTTTAATTATGTTTTTACATTATTAGGAACGATTTAAGTCATTATGGTATTAATAATTTTTGTCTGTATTTCTATAATGGTACAATTATAAATTATTTTACAAATATGTACTATTATTTTTTTATTCGACATAATTGTCATTAGTGGGAGAGAGAGGGGGGGGGGGGGGGGGGGGAGGGGGGGGAGGGGTTTGGATAACAAAGCTATATATAAATGGTATATTATTTAAATGTAGGGAACTCGAGTTCAAGCAATAGTGTTTAATCGCGACATTGGAATGTATGATATCACTCTACAGACCAACTCCTGGTATACTATTTCATATGCTATTGTCATACCTGCGCGACCTAACTACAAAGTTATTGATTAGAAATACAACTACACCTGGATTTTAAACCGTAGGACCATTGTCCAAACAATTGATGATGAGACACCTCACCAGCTCTAATTGAACAAGTTTACACATCATTCTCAGATTTTTATTTTTTATCAATGCATGAAAACTTCTAACGAAATTTGTAAGTTAAGTTTTACTATATCATTATAACAATATCTATTGTAACTATATATTTCAAATTATTTATCTTCATCCTATATTGACAGTCATTGTAGCAATTGTCATTGATAGACTCCCAAAACAATTTGTCTTAACAACGAATAGAAATAAAAAAATCAATGACTTCATTGTTGTTGATGAAAGTTAAAGTAAGTTTCCTACACTATATATTATTGTTATTAAATTAGTAGTTACAACAAAAAATAATACATATACATTTCTTTATAAACCATTTATTTTAACAAATCATTCGACCAATATTTTTTAATTTCTGTTATAAGAACTAATTTTATTGGGTCTTATTACATTAGTAGAATAGAAGAGAGATTTTCAATAAATATAAGAATGATTAGTGGATGGTAAATTCCCTTTTGGCTTGTCTTTAGTTGTTATCTCTTTTTGGCATCCAGTTTTTCCTTTCTGGTAGCATCCTAAGATTCTCTTCCATTTTCATGGTTAATCTGAATGTCTGATTTATAGATATTGTATTGTTGTTAGATAAGTGACACCAATTCAATACATAGAAATTTGCTCTGTTATCAAACGCCATTAAAATCTAACCATAACTTTGACCCTATAACATTGTAGTATCTGTTCAAACATACTTTCTCAACCTAATGAAACAGAAAGAGTCAACAACACATTTACTGAGGCTCGATCTCATGACCTCTCATATGAAAGAGGCCACTACATACTATCTGAGTACAAGGTGCTTGGCTGCTACTGAATGTTTAGTTCAACTGATTTTAACCGTTACTTGCAGGTTTAAATAATTATTACTTATTACTTACGAGAATTTTAGGGAACCGATTTCGGATTGAGTGACGAGAAAATTCGTAACTATTATCTGAATGTGTCTATTAGGTAATTGGAAAATATCACTTCATGATTTTAGTCGGTAAAAGATCGTAATGAAGTTAGGTAAATTGGACAAATGTCATCTTGTAATCCTAATCGGTAAAAGATTACAAAGAGATAAACCAGCCTAGGTTACTTATATAGCTAACTAGCTCAAATCAAGAAGGCCAAAAGATCGCTACATCTGAGAATCAAACTTGAAACGTTTTAGTTACCAATCCAACAGTCAGACTAACTTGATTGAGGTTGCTCTTTGTACAAGTACTCTTGATATTAGTGTTGGTAATATATACCTAGTACACCTAAGTATAATTTGGCATGAGTAACAATTAGCACCCTACAGAAAACCTAAATATATAACAATATTTTTAAAACGCATACTTATAGCTGTAGTGTTTTGTTTTATTGTTATTATTTTTTAATTTATGTATGCTTATTTGTGAAAAAAGATTCGATTTATGTGTTTAGATAGTCATAAACAACTTTTTAAAGTATATAATTTCATACTAGAGTTAATACATGATTTGATCTCTCAACTATTAGAATTTCACCATTTTAGTCATCGATATCTAAACCTGTTCAATTTCACCCCAATTATGCAATTATTAATCAAAATGGTCCTAATCATGACTATTTTAGTTTGGACAAAAGACTATTTTAAGTAAAAATTGCATAATTGGAGATGAAATTGAACAAGTTTAGAAATCGAGAACCAAATTGGTGAAATCCTAATAGTCGAATGATCAAATCGGTTATTAACTCTTTCATACTAAAATATGAAATATTAGTACAATTTAAATTGATTTATAAAAATAGTTCAAATCATCTGACCTAGTCCAAATGGCTTCCCTCATTATCAATTTAAATGCAACCACATGTTGCTTTCAGAGGGATTCTTGAAATAGTTCATAAAATTCTAGTCAAACTTCTTAAATTAACATTTACTGGAGTTAGGATCTAGGACTAGCGAGTTTGCAATTTTGTATCTAACAGCTTAATAAAACACAAATCATCATCATCATCATCATAATAAAACACAATAAAGTGATATTTTTATAAAACTAAGGCTGTATTTGTTTCATAGGTTTACACATTAGAAATGGATTCAAAATCATACTTAGTGTTTGGTTGACAATTAACTTTTTGAAACACAACTATGAGATTCGATTACTCCTTTATTAAAAAATTCATTCCTTAATTAAAAAGGGGTATCATTCCATCTTGGTAATCTAATTTTTAAGTTCGGATTAGTATTTTTAGAGTTTTATTTTGATTTTTTTGTTCATATTATTGATGCTTTGGATGTCAATATATTAAGATCAATTGCCTTGTTTTATTGTCTTTTAAAAACTTTTATTCTCATTATACGGTCATACACAATCAAACATCAATATTGATAATCATTCCAATTTCACATTACTACCAAACATGCAAAATACTTTCACCAAAATCCATTACCATTACCAAGTATTTGATTCTCATTTTGAATCTCCCATGTGCGAACCAAACACACCTAAGGGTGTTTTAATTTGGTTCCTGGGTTTACACACTAGGAATATGAATTAAATTCATAGTTAGTGCTTGGCATTTTGGTGGACAACTAACTTTAATTTTTAAAACACAACTATGAGATTTGATTACTCCTTCAATTAAAAATATCATTCCCTAGCTAATTAAAAATGCATTATATCTTATTGGTAATCTAATTTTTAAGTTCAGAAAAACACTTTTAGAATTTTGCTTTGATTTTTTTGTTCATATTTTATATTTTGGATGTCATTATATTAGGATCAATTGCCTTTGATTTTTTTTTTTTTACTTTTATATTTTTAAAACATTTATTCCCATTATACAGTCATACAAAACGAAACATCAATATTGATAACCATTCCAATTCCGTTTACTACGAAATATGCAAAATACTTTCACCAAAATATATTACCATTACCAAGTATTAATTTGATTCTCATTTTGATTTTGATTCCCATGTGAACCAAATACACCATAAGTTATGAAAAAGGAAAAAAAAAAAAAAAAAGAATGTTTATGTGTTATTTCTGTGGTGTAACTGAGAGGATATACATGAAAAGAAGAAAGGTAAACATTGTTCACTCATTTCTGTTGACAATAAAGTTTTTGTAGGAAAAGAGGAAATGCCCATGAAAACTACTTTTTGTGCAGATATTCAAATTTATATTTATATAATAAAAAAAAACTTTTTTTTTCCGTTTTTGCAGTAGAAAAGGCTTAAAGAAAACACCCAAAAAAAAGTTTAAAAAGACAGTGTTGAAAAACGCCTGGATCTTTAAAATATCATCATGAGAATTGTGCCCCTATAAAAGTCCTAAGCTACCCAAGCTAGTCCCCCACCAACAAAATACTATGGTCCAAATTTTTTTGGAAGCTTTTGCTTTCCTATTTAATATAATTATTCTTTGTCCTTTAATTTTTTTTTTTTTTTTTTTGAAGAATTGTTCTTTAATTTATTGTTACCAGAATCAATCCTTTAACTTTTGGTTAAAATACTGAAAGAGTACTTCACTTTTGAACGTTAAACATAATCCAAAATGCCAATGAACTCTTATTATTAGCTAGGGTGCATGGACGTACTGATAATGATTGAAAATTTTAATGATTTGAGCAATTAGAGCAGTACAGTATATGTATATCACTCCAATTGAATGAGTGTTTGGACTGCTCTAATTGTTTTTTTTTTTTTTTATCAGACTATGAAATATCCTGAGCAGGTCCTAAGTGTAGGAGACATTCCGTACCATACTCAGACTAATCTCCATTCACACTGGGCCGGTCCAAATAAGAGACAAAGTGTTGGTCAAATTAATTTTTCCATGTAAGAGGAGGTTCAAACTCCCGACCTTTCTTAAAAAATGAGAGTGTACGGTCACTCACGCAAACCAAGCTAGTTACAAGCCTTCTAACTTTAAAGTTGAGGGTTCAAAAGTTTCACTTTTGAACAAAGTTTGAGTGTGTGGTATTAGCTCATTCATTTAGAAAACACTATAGCTCCTTTATTTAAAAAACGGTAGAATTCTTTTTTATAATAAAAAGGCAAAAATGTCAAATATGCCACTTCATCTCCAATCGTCTCCCCGGCCATGAAGGCAGCCTAAGACGAAGCCACCTTCAACTCCGCCTAACTTCTTTGCCTCCGGCAGAGATGAAGGATTTTTTTTAAAAAAAATTATTTTATTTAAAATTATTTAAAAAATATTTTTAAATTCTATAACTCCCATGTCAGCATGTTTCCAGGTAAACATGTTATTTTTGGGTTGAATTGCATGAGTTTGTGTTGTTCAGGGATTCAATTGCATTCTTTTTGAGTTTGATGACCCAATTACATTTTGGTGTGGGGTTGAGTGATCTATTTGACTCTTATTCCTATAATTTATAAATTATAATATTTTAATTTAAAAATCACTATTTGATCTGCTGGAACTCTAAATATGTATTTCTAGATTTAAAAATCAATAAACTAAGACAAAGTACCCTTTTATCCCTGGATTTCACAGTGCAAACGAGAGAAAGTAAAGAAATGACTGCAGAAGGTCAAATTTCGAAAGTCAGAGGACTACGTTAAGACAATTGAATGTTTAGAACTATAGATGACAAAACCATCAAACTTGATGGACCTTGGTTGGTATTAACTTTTTTTAATTTCAACTAATTTGATTATTGAATTGTTTAAAATTTTGTCAACCTTTCAAAAAAAAAAAAAATTGTCAATTAAACTCTTTCAGTGACTAAAATTGACGAAATTTTAAAAATGTAAAAATCACCATTTTGGTCACTGAAATAGTTTAATTGACGAAATTTGAAATAATTTGAGAATTAAATTGCTTAAAGTTGAAAACTAAAAATTACATTGACAATTGAAAAATAATCGAGGGACCAAAATAGTAATTAACTCTTAGTTGATTGTCAAATCATGAAACGTCTTAATTCAATAATCAACACATTAGAATATACCATGGCAATATTTTCATCGACATAGTATCGGTGGTGTTTTTACTTCTTTATTTTATGTGGTACGGTGAGATTTAATTTATCAAAATTTTAAAGGGAAAATACAATTTAAGCTCCTAAATTGTTCCTTGTTAGTAGTTTTAGTACATAATTTTTTATAATTGCAATGTATACCTTTAAATCTTCAAAAAGTTACATTTCTAACGCTTGAAACAACAAAACTATTAAACTCTATTAAAATTTTACTTAATACTCGGTACATATTTATTTTAAAATTTTATTATCTTTATTATTTATAACCTTGTCAGTTTTGATATTTAATATGCAAAATAGAAAATTAACAATCTTCTTTCATACATTTTTCTTTTTAAATTGTGACACATCTTCCCTATTTCCCTACACAACCCAATTACAATCATGTTATGTATTTTACAAATGAAATATCGAGACTATACACAATTATAATTAAAGAAGAAATATTAAAAGTAATAAAATACACTACATGTACTAAGTAAAATTTTAATATAGTTTAATAATTTTGTTACTCCAGGGGTTAAAACTGTAACTTTCTAAAGAGTTAAGGGTGTATATTATATTACAACAGTAAAAAGTTAGGGACTAAAACAACTAACAATGAATAATTGATAGAGTAAAATTATATTTTTTTTTCTAAATTTTAAAATATTAATTGTAATATTATATTCATCCTACCAAACAATATCTTATTATATGTATATGTATATATAGCACTACTCATCATCTAGAAGATCACATGCTTGTCTTGAACATGGACTAAACATCAAAGTCATTTGGTAGATTTAATAGTCCTAACTTTTTTTCTTCATGTACATAAAGGCAAGCATGCATGGCATTTAATTTGCTAATGGACCTGCGCACTTTACATTTTATTTTTATTATTAACACTTGTCTTTTTCAAAATGCTAAAAATTCACTATCTTTTAAAATTCTTTAATTTATTGCCCATAAGCTGTACGTCACTTATTATTATTATTATTATTATTATTATTATTATTATTATTATTATTATTATTGTTATTATTATTATTATTATTATTATTGTTATTATTATTATTATTATTATTATTATTATTATTATTATTATTATTATTATTATTATTATTATTGTTATTATTATTATTATTGTTGTTATTATTATTATTATTATTATTATTATTATTATTATTATTATTATTATTATTATTATTATTATTATTATTATTATTATTATTATTATTATTATTATTATTGTGCAAGTGCAGTTTGATTTTTTTTTGGGGTTAGTCTAACGCATTTAGTTCAAGTTATCTCATATATCTTCGAAAATACGGATAATATAATACCACATTCTCTTGTTTGGTTCAAGAGAATGTAAAATCACTGTAGAAATTGTGAGATTTCTAACATTTACTTTTTTTTTTTTTTTTGGATAACATTCACAAGAATTACATTTCACACACTATTTCAAAAAAATAAATTTAACATTCAAAAACTTAAGGTCTTGTGACCCTAGTCAATAAAGGATCACAATGAGGTAATGTAGCTTAGATTGCCTATAACTAACCGACTCAAACCAAGAAGGTCAATAGACTGCTCCCATTAGGAGTTGAACTTAAAACCTCCTTGAGTCCTTGTAATTGATACTTCTATTTACGGAAAAGGCCTAAGGGTAAATAAGAAAGTTCTATGAGAATAAAATTGTCCTATCAAGTGATAAATAGTTCCCAATGCCAACGAGAAAAGATATACCAATTTTAAGTTAAGAATTCTTTTTCCTTATATTTGAGGAAATAAAATTCTGGTGAAATTTTTTTTCATGAACCAAAGGGCACAAAATTCAAAAATTTCCCTCAAATTTTAGAAAATTTTGTTCCGTAGAATTTTTCTCGTCTAACCAAACACCGCTTTAAAACTTGCCACATCATAGAGTGACAAATTTGTGAAATTTGTGAGTGGTAAAAATGTAGAGGAAATTAATTAGCATTTTTTAAAAAAGTATTGTGAGACACCTAAGAAGTCTCCAACAATCTTAATATTTACTTTAGATGTCTTTTAAAAGGAAGTTTAACGACACTTTGAAGTAGTGTCTATTCGGTATATTGCTAGGTCAGTGAATAAGGCTGCTCATGCGTTGGCTAGGGCATCTCGTTCTTTTACTGATCCCATTAGTTGGGTTTCTTTCATACCAAACTGTATTGCTCTTTTGATTTAATAAAAGTCTTGTTCGGTGGTTTTCAAAAAAAAAAAAAAAAAAAGGAAGTTTAACTGTTCTTTTGAAAAAAATAATTAAAATAAAGTTCGAATATCTTGTATTTTAATTGTAATAATACTTAAGCATGTATGATATATAAATGAAATCAGGAATTTTTTTTTATAACATCTCGATCATAATGTTATCACGTATTCTTAAATAAATTTCATTTATTATAATTGATTAATAGTTTTCGTTTTTAAGGACACATATTAATATCAAAATTGGCAATGCATTGAAAGAACTGAAACTTATTATGAATGTATTATTTGTATGTTTATATAATTAAGTTATAAGGTAATATATGAACAGATACTACAATGTAATAGAGCTAATGAGTTAGTAGCATTCAAAAAAGTTATAAGGTAATATAATAGTGGATTTGATAGATCCTTGTGTTATGAATATTGTCACTTTCTTCAAGTTTTTTTTAGTGGTGTTTTTGGTCATTCTATTTTAATGAATTTGTCAAATTTTACTCTTCAAATTAAAAGTTTTAATTGACTAAGACACTAATGAAATTTTGTCTCATATTTCTCTCTCTCATAAATAGCTCTCAAACTCCACTCTTTAGTGGCCAAAAACACAATTTATAACCTCGATTAAATTTTTTAAATTTTCTATTAGGTTAATTTAATGTAGGTAAGTGGTTTACATTTTTGTTTTTGGTTGCATTTCTAAACAGTAGATCATGATATTGGATTGCAATTTAGGTGGAAGAAGAGAATATATAAAGTTTAAAATATTTATTATTAGCTCTTAAGTAAAAATTTTAAATAAATTTTTTTAAGAATAATGAAATTTTTTATAAAAACATTAATAAAATGACTGAAAATATCACTTTACAAACAACTTTGAAACTACATGTTGTCATAACATATGAATTAAATTCATTAATTATCTTATAACTCATAAACCAAATATAATATTCTTTTTCTTTTTATTGACAAAATATATAATATCTTGATTAAATATGCAACGTCATCATTTTGTATAACGAAATATAATTTACTAGGACAATTCTCAATTAATTTAGTTAAATAATTAATTTGGTAATTATAATGTTTTATGTTTGGTTTTTCGAAGGAACTGTTTATGATTTTTTTAATTTGAGTCTATCAATCATGTACAACTTAAATTAATTCACCTTTTTATAATTCACAATTAACTAAAATCATAAGATAAATTTTACTCAAAATATACCTTCAAATAACATATGTTAGCTTTCCGTAAATCGATATATTTCTAATGAACTAAAGTACCAATCGTTATGCTATGGACCCGTGTCCAGCATGCATGCTGGATACGGGTAACAGTGCCGTTAGGCACTGTTATCTTTTTTTTTTTTTAATTTTTTTTATTTTATTTTAATTTTAGACCGCTTCGTTATAAGAGTATGTGTTCATAATTTTATTACTATATGTTCATAATTGTAAGTTCATAATGTCAGAGCTCTATGTTCATAATTCCATAATTGTACATTCATACTTCCATAACTGTACATTCATAATTCCGTAACTGTACATTCATAATTCAATAACTGTAACTTCATAATTTTCGAAGCTCTATGTTCACAATTTTAGAGCTCTATGTTCATAATTTTATCACTATATGTTCATATTGTAAGTTCATAAATGTCAGAGCTCTGTGTTCATAATTTCATAACTGTATATTCATAATTGCATAACTGTATATTCATAATTCCGTAACTGTACATTCATAATGCATAATTGTAAAATCATAATTTTCAAAGCTTGATGTTCACAATTTTAGAGCTCTATGTTCATAATTTTATCACTATATGTTCATAATTGTAAGTTCATAATGTCAGAGCTCTGTGTTCATAATTTTATAACTTACATTTATAATCAATAACTGTACATTCATAATGCCATAACTGTACATTCATAATTTCATAATTGTACATTCATAATGGCACAAACGAATAACGCTGTTAACGGCGAGACAAAATCAATTTTTTTTTTAAACTGATATGACGCGTTTTCCCTGAAAACGACGTCATTTTGGACTCGTGACCACAATTTCACCGCATAATTTGCGCTAAAGTACTAAACACGGTATAATGGACGGTATAATGGTGGGTTGCAATATCACATCTATTATGATTGAGTGGTGGACCCGCACAAATTAAAGAGTAGGAAAGTTAACGATTACGATGAAGGAATTGGAATTATTAATTGAGCAAATACCAATTTTGGTCCCACGAGTATTAGCAAAATGACAATTTTAGTCCACATGTTTAATTCCTACCAATTTTCATCCTCGACTATTACTTTAGTACCAATTTTCATCCACGACTATTGTTTTAATACCAAAATTCATCACGCCAATCACACATTTGTTTAAAACATGTCGAAATATGAAATTATTAAGGGTATTTTCGTCTGTTTAAAATTAAGATCCCAATTTGAGCATGAATAAAAAGATTTAAGCCCTAAGATCTATCGCGATTCGCAATTTTTCTCCTCAAATTAAAGTAGGATGATGAGGAGAACTGCCAATTGGAATTGATCTTAGGGCTTACATCCCTTTATTCATGCTCAAATTAGAGTCTTAAGTTGAAAATGACGAAAATGCCCTTAAAATTTTTAGATTTCGACATGTCTTGGATGGAGGGGTGACCGACGTGATGAATTTTGGTACTAAAATAGTAGTCATGGATGAAAATTGGTACTAAAACAATAGTCGTGGGATGAAAATTGGTAGAAATTAAACATGTGGACCAAAACCGTCATTTTGCTAATACTCGTGGGACCAAAACTGGTATTTGCTCTTATTAATTTCTCTTGTCATTGATGAATTGATTGATACCCGCAGAGTGATGAGTGAATGAATGATGTCGCTTAATTAGGAAATCAATTCAACTTGAAATTAATTGGTTGGTTCAAGTCTCAGTGGAGGCGTTATTGGTTCTTTGTGTTTTAATAGGTTGAGAAAGTATATGAACAAATACTACATTGTAATAGAGTCAGTAACATTCAAAAAAAAAAAAATTGGTTGGTTTGAAAAGATCGAAAATATTATAATTTGATAAAAACATTAATTTGAAAGGTTGAATCTCCAATCCAAAGGTCCGACAGAATATTTGAGAATATTTAAATCATGGTGACTCAATGGTTCAACAGACAGGGTCCTGTCATTTTAAGTGTAAGATATATTAAATATAATATATATATATATATATATATATATATATATATATATATATATATATATATATACATATATATATATAATATCTATGTATTTATATATAATAATATATAAATAGGAAGAGAGAGAGAGAGAGGAAGATTAGAATGAATAATGTTTATTCACTGGGATGTTTTAATTCTGGGGCTTCTAAGGCTCCTCTTTACCCACCAAAAAAAACTGGGATGTTTTAACAAATGAAAATACACCACATATTTATACTAAGAGAAAGCTAATAAATAGGAAGCTAATGCTCCATGTACTACTCCTATAATCTAGGCATGTTCCACATTAACATACATGACTCACCCATGTTTGTTTTTATTAAATTCTTTGACTTGGTTTAATTACTAATAATATTAATTATTATAACATTGCCTCCTTTAAACCAAGTTGGACATATTGGTCATCCCAATTTCCTTCTTCAATTTGAAAAAATGTCCCCGTCTTCAAGTTGGATATACTGACTTGTATTTCGTTTTGTAAACCCACTTGACTCCAATTGGCTTTTTTCCAGGAGGTAAATATGTTAACTCCCAGGTACCATTCTTCTCAATGGCACGTATCTCTTCATCCATCGCCTTAAGCCAATGAGTTTCTGTAGCAGCCTCCTCAAAAGTTAAAGGATCACAATCTGCAAAGAGAGCAAATTGAACAATCTCTTCATCAGACAGGTCATTATCATGACCCAAAACATAATCTTGCAAGCGAGCTGGTAAATGGCGTTCGCGCTGAGATCGCCGAACTGACGACTCTGGCTGTGAAGGAGACTGGACATTATCTGGAATCGGTTGCTCATCAACAATATTTTCAACAACAGGAAAAACAACTGAACTTTCATCTTTAGCTAACCAATCCCAGGCACCATATTCATCAAAAGTGACATCACGATTTATAACAACCTTTTTAGTTTCAGGATTGTATAGTTTATAAGCTTTTGAAGCGTCACTATAACCAATGAATATGCACTTCTCACATTTATCATCCAACTTCTTTCTCAATGGATCCGGCACGTGGGCATATGCCAAACATCCAAAAACCTTGAGATATTTGATAGAGGGTTTTCTCCCACTCCAAACTTCTTCGGGCGTTTTATCATGGATACTCTTAGTTGGACACCTATTCAACACATAGACAGCACAAGCAACAGCTTCTGCCCAAAAAGGTTTAGGCAGATCCTTGGATTTCAACATGCACCCCACCATATCCATGATTGACCTATTCTTCCTCTCAGCCACTCCGTTTTGTTGTGGAGTGTATCTAGCTGTCATTTGGTGCTGAATACCCTTTTCTTTCATAAAATTATCACAAGCAATATATTCTGTACCTCTATCAGTTCTCAAGATTTTTACTTCATAACCACTTTGCTTTTCAACAAAAGCCTTAAATTGTTTGAAAACATCACATGCTTCAGACTTTTGCTTCAGAAAGTAAACTCATGTTTTCCTACTGAAATCATCAATGAAAGTAATAAAGTACTTACAACCTCCATGTGAGGGAACCTCCAACGAACATAGGTCTGAGTGAATAATCTCCAACTGTTTTGTAGCTCTCCTTGACTTGCCCACGGGAAAGGGATCTCTATGCTTCTTCCCAATCACACAAATCTCACAGATACGATCAGGGACATTCACAACAGGTAAATCAGAAACAAGTTCCTTTCTCGCAAGATAGTTTAATCCAGAGAAATGGAAATGCCCAAATCGCATATGCCATAACCAATTATCATCACAAACTTCAGAATTAAAGCAAGCAAGGAGAGTATGCTTAATTTTCAAAGGAAATAGTCGATTTTGGAACATATTTACCTTTGCAATCAAAACTCCTTTAGCATCTGCAATGGTACAACACCCCTGAGCAATATGTATCTTATATCCTTTTTCTGACAACTGACCCATACTCAACAAATTTTGGTGTAGTTCAGGAACATAGAACACATCGGATATAAAATTGTGAGTACCATCTTTTAACTGAATAGAGATTTTACCTTTTCCCAAAATTGGCACTTTTGACTTGTTGCCAAATGTCACTTCAGACCGGACTGATTCATCCAGTTCAGAAAACAATTCTTTCTTCCCACACATATGGTTACTACACCCAGTATCCAAGAACCATATGTTCTTATCTGCAGAAAAACTATCGCTGGCTAAAAGTAAAGTTTCAGAACTCTCACCAGACTTTTCAGCAGTGTTTTCAGCAATGTTTGCTTGATTTCCACGATTGTTGTCCTCATTATACCAACAATCTGCAATCTTGTGCCCACACTTGCCACAATTGTAGCAATGAAATGGAAATTTACCTTGTTTGGTATTACCTCCACCTCTTCCTTGGTTGGAGTTACCACGTGCTCCTCCTTGATTGAAGTTACCACGACCTCTTCCACTAGATCCTCCTCTTCCTCTTCCACGACCTCTACCAGATCCTCCACCTCTTTGATTAGTGCCAGCCACATTAAGGGTGACTTGACTCTTCAAAGCTTCTTCTGCTAGTGGTTCCGATTTTGACGCAATTCTGTCAATATGACTTTCTACCATACCTTTCAGCTCTGCAATTGATAAGAGCTCGGTTTTGTGTGACTCTGTTATTGAAGCCACCACATGGTCATACTTCATCGGCATAGTTCGAAGAACTTTTTCAACCACTGCACCATCTTTAATTGTATCTCTGTATAACCTCATCTTATTCACCATATCAATAAGACGAGTGAAATACATATCTACTGTTTCTGTAGAGGTCATCTCACAATTATCGTACAACCTTCTCAACGACTGCAACTTAGACTTCTGTGCCGATCGACTCCTTTGTGTGACACCTTTAAGATGTCCCAAGCTTGTTTTGCTGTTTGAGCACGAGCTAATTGTCCAAAAATGAAATAATGAACACCTTGGTGAATCTGACCCAAGGCCAATTTATCTCGCCGTATAGCGGCTGCATCAGCTCCTTCGGGTAGACCGGGATCAACAAAGCTCCAAAGATTTTGAGCTTGCAAATGTGTGGACATCATAATTTGCCAATAATTGTAATCGAGTTTCCCGTCCAATTTGGGACCCGACCATACAATATTGAAATTAGTTGCCATATTTCACTACGAGAAATATTTCGGGGTTGAAAGGTTGACTGGCTTTGATACCAAATGTAAGATATATTAAATAGAATATATATATATTATATATAATATATCTATGTATTTATATATAATAATATATAAATAGGAAGAGAGAGAGAGAGGAAGATTAGAATGAATAATGTTTATTCACTGGGATGTTTTAACAAATGAAAATACACCACATATTTATACTAAGAGAAAGCTAATAAATAGGAAGCTAATGCTCCATGTACTACTCCTATAATCTAGGCATGTTCCACATTAACATACATGACTCACCCATGTTTGTTTTTATTAAATTCTTTGACTTGGTTTAATTACTAATAATATTAATTATTATAACATTAAGCATAATCTTATACTATTGTCGTCGAAGTTCAAACATTAGTCTCTTCTCTTAAATACTGCCTATGAATCATTGAGTTGAGTTGGTGTGGACATTAATTTGATTAATTCGATATGATAATTTGATGGTCCGAGCATGTTGGTCACTCGGTCCAAAATTGAGTTGAGTGGTTCGCAATCGAGTGAGATAATATTGTTTGAGTTTTTCTTTTTATGTTTTATGTTTACATTTTTTATTTTTAAAAATTGTAATATGAAGATTTAGAGGGAGTTTGAGTAAGTTGTTACATTATCTTTTTGTGAGTTAGAATTTGAATTTAGAAACTCAGGTTAATTAAATAATGTTTTAAGTGTTATAAATAGTGACGTTACGTTCCCCTCGTCAAAGACAGTATAGTTATTCATCATGACTGCCCTATATCTGGTGATGTGTGTTCGCAGTTCCGTGATCCCCGAGTATGCTTTGATGGTGGGAAAACGAAAATTTTTGGGTAAGAGTTCCTCCATAATAGCGCTTACGAACGGGGTGGACAACACGTCCTGGGACTCTGGAGACCCGTCTTTCTCATCGATCTTCTTCTGGAGCTCGCCCATCCTCATCCAGAGCTGTTCGACCTCTTCGCGATGGGAGCTCGGGGCTCGACCATTCGTTTCCCCTGATCGCTCAACCCGGGAGGCCTGCTCACGTCGTGGTGGAGCTCGGGTCCCCTGATCCGGTAACCTACGTGAGCCCGCCCCTTGTCGCGATTAGGCGCGGGGCCCGTGGCTTGGCGACCTCCGAGTGATCGATTCTTGTCGTGGCAGCTTGCGGGAGCACGATTCTGCCGCCGTTGGCCCATTGGCGGTTGGCCGTGATCCCAATCTGTCCCGGGCCGGCACGCCATTGCCCAACCTCTCCAGGGCAGGCCTGGCTTGGGTTGACCTCCTTCCATCGTCATCTTGGCGGCGGTCCCGCCGAGAGTCACCTCTACCTCGCATATCCGTTGGTCGGGGCGAATTGACCTCCCCCTGGGTGGCGAGTGCCTGGGGCGGTCGGGTGCTCGGACCACTACGCCCCTTAGAGAGATGTGGAGGAGGGGCCGGCACCCTTTGGGTGACGTCCGGGCCGGCTTGCGCACCTGCTCGAAGGCCTTCCGCCATTCGGGCTAGCGCCGTGGAAGCCTGTTGAAAGACCGCCACCCCCTCCTGGAAGAGAGCGAGGTTCGGGACGGGGGCGGCGGGAGGCGGTGCACCTCCGCCTGCGGTGGTTTATGAGTCGGTCCCTCATGTCCCCCTGACCTGATGGAGGCGGTCGGTTGGAGGCCGGGGGCCCCGTTGGGGTCGTTCCCGGTCGCAACTAGCTAGGTGTCGCGGGAATCGTTGGTGTGGCGAGAGTTGAATCTCGATCTTGCCATGGTAGTTGATCGTGGTAGACCAAAGAATAAAGAACACGCTTGAACGATGTCGTAAACGATGTCAACAAGAGCACCAATGATGGATTTAATTAACCCGGGGTGGCCGAATTATTAAACTCGGATAAGAATGTAAATAATAAAAGGATAGAACGATGTCGTAAGGTCGCGGAGACCGTATATTATATTAAATACCGTAAAATAGGCTATTACAATGATCTGTTAGGACAAAAGTGTGTGAGATAATGAGAATGTGTCTTAAAGATACAAGGTGGGGGGTTTTTATACAACCCCCTACCCATAACCGCCACCCCCTAAAGCGGGGGTGGTTGGATCCGAGTTGACCGTGCCTGGTTGACTGGTTCCCAAGTCGGCCCTGTTTATGGCCGACCCCGTTTACAGCCGACCCCTTTGGGGTCGGCACCTACTCCTAGCCGAGGCCTATTGGGTTGAGGACCTATGGGTTAAGGCCTCATAGGCCGAGCACGGGCCTTAACCCCGGGGTCTCGGGTTTTGCTCCACCTCCACGGGTCAGTTTACTCCGGTCGTAATATATCCATCAAATAGTATAATACATGTAATAAGATATGTAAAAGACTTGAGAGGAAGAGGAAGAGAGAGAGAGAGAGAGAGTAAACGTTCATCCTTCAATACAAATACACAATATATAGAAATACAAGCGTATAGAGTTCCAATTTAACTACAAGTTTACAAGGGATGGAGAGATATCTTCATACTATAATTTCTCGAGTAATGTTCATATTTATTTATTTACAATACTCCTTGTTGGTTTTATCGACCATCAGAGTAGTCAAACGACGGGCCAACACTACCGGAAAGTTTGAATGAAAGTGTACCGGAAAAGATTCTTATTGCTCCTAGTGCGTGAGATTGGAGTTGCTTAACCCTTTTCCAATGTACCTTTCTCCTATTTATACAAGAGATAAGGGGTCTAATTTAGGTAAATCTAATCAACCATAAATACAGTTGATCTTCTTTCCTTAGTTTATTTCCTCCGGATTTTCCTCATCCTTCCGCGAGATCCGCCCCAAATCCCTCCTGGATACGGCTAGTAGTTTAACGTTTGTTTGAGTTCGCCTCGGAGTCGGCCAATTCCCATCTCTAACCACCCAGTCTATTCGGTCGTACACAAGCACGGTTATTCAGCCCAAGAGTGACTCCTTTATGCTCTCGATCTTCTGCTCTCCCCTGCCTCTCTGGTCTATTCATCCTGACCTGGCGATTTGCGGAAAAGATTTGTGGATGCCACATTGCTCAATAAGGGATATGCTCTACAAAGGGATTATTTTCTCTATCCCTTAATCTCTTATATGCCTCGATTTTTTGCTTTAAAGTGTGGAAAAATGGTTTTTGCACACATTCGCTAGCACACGTATCTCATCGACAAAGGTTTTCGGTTTCACACCCCAAGTCCCGTGCCCACTTCTAAAGTGTGGAAAGGGACTTTTTCTTTGCTTTGACTCGTGCTCCTTTTTCCACCTAGTCCTCACGGTAACATCGAGGATGATGTTAATCTAAAGTGTGGAAAAGGACGTGCCTTGTGCTTAATTGTTGAAATCTTGACTTGTGAATGGTTCTTGATTGATGGTTGTGTGTGCGATGGAGAGTGTGTCATTGTTCATATCATCTTAGAAGTGTGTTAGTGGTGTGCCAATAAAGTTTTTACTTGTGGAATATCCTTTGGAAATGACCTCTTTACCCCAAGTGAGAAACTGCATAGAAACCCAATAGGTTTACATCTTTTGTAAGTTTGCATGTTATTCACATTTTATTTTATTTGGACCTTAGTCAAGGATCTCTCAAAGTGGGAGTGTGTACCCCTCAACTTTAGAAAGATAATTGAAAGCGAAGTTCGAAATTAAACCAATATTGGTAAGGCATGGGGCAAAAGGTGAGCCTTAGGTGAGCTTGAGTGTGAACCCTAATCCCTAGAAAAAGGCATGCGGGTAGTCATGGAGAAATAAATGAAAAAGGCAAAGACAAAAGAATGGCCCCCCAATGAGCGGTAATATCCGAGGAGAGCTGTCTCGCTAGGATTCGGGCACCCATAGCACCATCTTCGAAAAGCGTAGAGCTCTAGGTGAAGCTAGTCAGGTCGCCCCAACGATGTTATCTTAGGAAACGAGAAAACAAGAGAGGAGGTGAGCTACCCTGCTATGATTCGGGCACCCATCACACCGTCTTCGAAAAAGCGTGGAGCTCCACGTAAAGTCGGGTCGTCCGATGACGTTATCTTAGGGGGTTGAGAAGAAAAGAGAGCACGCCTAAGCCATTGGCGGGTAGAGGCTCATGTCGTACCTTCACTTTACTTTATATATTGGGCTTTAGCGTATGGATGGATGCTTGGTGTGCACATCGTTCCCACTAGGTGGATCAGCTCGAAGGCCCTCGGAAAATAGGAGGTGAATCGAAATTGCTTGCTTGCTTGGCAAAATGTGTGGAGAATGTGTTCCCTTGAGCTTAATCATAAACCAATTGCTAGGGGTTTTTGTTTCCTTTGTATATTCCTTGAGTTGCATTGTATGACACATGGTTAACACATTTGTTTGATGATATGAGGGATTTCACCCCCTCCGTTCTCTCACACAACTCTCTTGATTGACCATTTGCTTGTTGAGATTATCTTGAGCTATCTTTTTCACTTATCATTCTTTGTATTGAATTGATAACTTACTTGAGGACAAGCAAGAATAAAGTGTGGAAATAGTGATAAGTGCCAAAGATACTACCTTTTATGGGTCATATAGGGATTGTGTTGTGCTTACTTAGAGTCCTTTGTGGATGATTTATGTTGGAAATGCTTTGGAATATGCTAATGTGGTTGCAAAGCATCGTCAATATGTACACTTTAGTGTTGTAAATGTTTTGAGTTTAAAGGAGGTGATTCAGGCGACAGTTCGGTAGTTCGAGCATATCTTAAGCTAGGAGTGTCCAAATGAGGTGATTCAAGTGGTATTAGAACGAAAACTTAAAGGGTTACAACTTTCATGAAGACGAAAATGGTTTATTCTGACCGTGTCGCGATCCACGAAGCCTCCATGATCGTGGAGCATTCGTGGATCGGGATTAGAAAGTTCCACGAAAATGGGAGCTCGTGGACTGGGCACTAAAGCCAAATTTCAGCACTTTAAATGTGACTTGTTGGTGGGATTGACTATCAACTTTTCATTCCATCTTTCCAATTAGAGTTTTGTAGATTAGATATTTCTCTATCTAGGTTAGATCATCTTCTAGATCATGCTATCTTCAATTCTCCATTTCCTAGCAAGAAGATCTTCAAGGATTGTAGGAGGAATTGACTACTTCTCTTGGATTGGCTTCTTCAATGATCATTGATTGCATTTTCTATTGATTATGTAACTTCATTACATTTAATTTCCTCCATTAATTGCTCAATTGCTTTTGTATCTCAATCTAGATCAATGATGCTTGGCTAGAATCTCTATGTGAATTGGATCATATTTCCTTGTGTTGTGTATGGATTGATCGAGGTAGTTGTGGCTATGTGTTGATGTCTTGTTGTAAGAGGAAGTTTGTATGGACTGTTGTGTGTGAAATGCACCACATGCATGAAGGTTTGAGTAGGACTATGCTTGCAAGAGATTGCGGCTTAATCCTGGACTTGTCCCCCTTGCAATTCCCTTCTTAAAGTTCCGAGAGGCCTAAGATTGGAATGAGATGTAGACAAGGTATTCGATGAAATGTTCATAAGGAGCGTAGTCACTTAAAGGTGTTTCTATATCTATGATAGACCTAGTAGACCGAGAGGTGAACGACATTAGAAGTCATCTCACATGGACTCATTCACCACGTCGTTTCACTCCTAGGCTGATGCATTTCACATGCACAAGGGATATGGAAATCCAATTCACCTCACATCATCTTTGTTTATTTCATTGCTTTACATGTTTTCATTTAATTTACCTTGCACTCTACTACCTTTGAATGCAATACTTTCTCCTAGCTTTCTATTGCAAATGTGTTCTTGTGTTTGACCACACAATATTCAATTCCAATTGTCCATCCTTTGAGAATGACATTTCTCGGGAATCTTCTTTCCCAACCTTCTTTCATCCCACACTTAGTACATCTTGTCAGACACTAAGCAGCAACAAGCAGATGTTTTCTACAAGGGCCATTGTACCATGTTGTCTTGTTGACATGGAAAAAACATACGTCCATATCACAAAGGTCATTTCCGAGAACAAAAATCAACTGTGAAATTAACAAAAAAGTTCCTGAACGAAGGTGTCAGAAAGATCACGGCAAGCCGCAAGAGGGAAAAAGAGGCAACGGGAATAATAATGGGCAGCCGGCTATAAGTGCATGTAAACATTTAACACACAGTAGTGCGACCATAAAGCGGTCATGTCTTCCATGCATGTCACACCATGCACGTAGTAAACACTGAATCCGAACCAAGGGAATGCGGGGTAAAAACGATTGACAATGAAGTAATACAAAGCATTGCGAAAATGAACAGGAGGTCAGTCGCATGAGGAGCGGCAACCGAAGACAGGGACCTCAACAGCACAGGTACACACTCGTAACGACATAAGACATTCTTGAGAAGTGATTACAATAACCCACGATGTAGTGTCATAAACCGTAAAATGTTTCTATAAGTCGAATACTGTCAATAGAGATTTGGTACAAAGCCACAGAGAAAGTAACAAATAGTTAGTTCGCAACACATTTGAAGATAATCTGAGTGTATTTTTTACCAAACCGAACAAAATAAAATGAAAAACAAAGATGTACAAATGATTTCGGAGTCTGATCCGACCGAAATTAGTAACGGCATACAGTGGCGTATAAACGAAGATGAACAATGACCGACGTCAGTAAAAGCAATTAATCACAAGACCGATATTTAAAAGAAAACATAACAGAGAGCAAAGCATACCTCATATTGCCGAGGTTAGACCATCAAAAGGAGATAAGCATCGAAAGAGTGAACTCAATTACCAATTATCTATTATCTATCTATTATTTGTGTATATGTATCCGTAATATATATAAACTGATGAAATACATAATAAGTACATAATAAGCAAACTTTCAAAAGCGATCACTGGCGGATTTCGCCAACAACTCCACTAAAATCTCGAAAATCAAGTACGAATGCAGTAAGGTGCAAGGTAAATAAAATGGATAAAAGGACATCTAAAACCGGAAAAAATATGTAACCAAATAAAAATAATAATAATTTTGTTCAACATCAGTCCACGGGAGTACAATGAGTATGGGCAACACGTACGTGATGGCGAAAACGTGACTGAACAAATCACCGCAGAAACGTAGACCCCCACGACCGGAATAGTATCACCTTTGGCGTCTAAACAGTTGTTTCACTACCAACGTTGATGCATCGACAAGGGCAAAATAGACTGAGTTTTGTCGTGGTACAACAATCAAAACGTAAAGTACAAAAAATTTCGCCTGATAAATGTTGGAAAAATAGCATTAAAATGGCATTTTAAGTGGCTATTTTGTGGTACAATTATCAATGGGTCCACTTCCGATTTGGATCGGGTCAAAGTGGATTCGGGTTCTTCGTAGTGAGACGAAGAGATTGATATATTGTACGCTCAAAACGGATAATGGGTGAATGAGATATTGATTCTCAAAGTAGACCCATTGAGTTGGAAAAATGAAGGGAAAAAGTGAGCTTTTGTCCCACATTGGTTTGGAAAGAGGATTTGACCCCCCCTTTTATACAAGAGCTTTTTTAGAGCTTGTAGAATTGTATAGCATAAAGGCTTTCTCGTGCGGGGGGTGGGGGGTGCAAATCAAATTCCAACTAGAAACGAAATCGGATATGCTTGAATCAAGCTCGCGCCGGCACCTGCAGGCACAAATGTCGTCCGAAAACTGGCTGGCCTTGCGGGCTAAGTTATGCCAACTTTCGGTATCATTTTCCAACACACTATAGCCATTGGAGAGATGTGTTGTTTCGGCCTTGGGGGGCCGAAACTGAACATGGCATTGTGGTTTCGGCCTTGTGTGGCCAAAACTTGTTGTTTCGGCTATGGCTGAAACATGGGACAACATGGGTTCGGCCTTGGGAGCCGAACCAGCAACAGGTTTTTTGCCTTCTGCTTTTAGACCGTTGTGAGATTAAATTCAACCGTTACGGAATTAAATTCTCTATTAATTCCAATTTTTAATATCTGAATTTAAATCTTGGATAATGGCCATGTTGTTTCAAGTGTTACAAAATTGGTTTTAAAACCAATTTAAATGCCATGATGAATGCTATTCATTCTTTGATCCCTATATAAGAAGGGGTAGAGGGAGCAGATTTTACACAAGCACATAGTGACAAGAACACACAACACAGGAAGTGTTTTCTCTCCTCAAAACTCTGCTTCTACTCCTTTCTTAAGCCGAACTGTGTTCAAGGCTTTGCTCTAGTTCACCGGGTTCGTTCGTTTGGGTGCTCAAACGTCGAATCGTAGCGCGTTTTATCCTAGGAAACCTAGGCCACGACGCTCTTAGCACTTGTGGGAGGTGGCAAATAAGGTTTTAAGGAAAGAGTGGTCTCTTGACTTACGCTAAAAACCCTATACCCATACACGAGCCATCTTTTCCTTCTTTCGGTTTTTGGATTATGCTTCTAAGCAAAATCCGTTCTCCATATTTGTTTTGCCGTTGGATTGGACTCATAATCTGAGGATTATTTGTTCCAATTTTTGGTTGATATATATTGGTATATCTTTTCGT
Organism: Ipomoea nil; assembly: GCF_001879475.1. NCBI lineage: Eukaryota > Viridiplantae > Streptophyta > Magnoliopsida > Solanales > Convolvulaceae > Ipomoea > Ipomoea nil. The sequence goes on along the minus strand of NW_017617502.1, from coordinate 3,289,526 downwards.
AGATATACATATATATATAACCGTTGGATCCGCTTTATATATATTTGTGTGTATATATATATTTCGGATAAATATCAAATAATATTTTATATACTTGTGTGTGTATATATAAATATTATTTTACGATATTAAATCGATTTTGGTTCATTATCACCAACAATAAAGTCGTGGACAAAAATAAACTGGACCTTTATAATTTACAAAGATTGGGATGGGGCCGGGCGGGCGGGGGAGCTACGTTGGAAAAAGATTCCTCTCTACTTTGATGACAGCACCCATTAATTTGGATAAATTAAGTCGGTCGGCATACGGCATGTAGTGCTCGGGCGTCGGTGCCACTGTCCCTAAATGCCTATCACCAACAAGACTGCACACTCTTATTAACAACAACGCTTGTCTTCACTTTTCTGTTTTCTCTGAATTTTTATTTTTATAAATATTTTACATAGGATCAATGCATTCTAAATACAATTAATTAATTGTGGGAAATCTATTCCAAAATTATATATATAAGGAGTTTGGAGTAATATCGGATATTACAATACATATACTTTGTGATATTTTGCAATTACTTGCATACCACATAAAAAAGGTAAATTGAACTATAAAAAATTGTGTATCGGGCTCGGTCAAAAAAATGTTAACAAGAATGAAAGTACTACTGATTCTATTAATTGTAGTATGTGTTTATACATACTTTTTCATCCACTGATGCTTGATCTCATGACATCCCATATGAAAGAATCACTACATGCCATTTGAGCACAAGGTGCTTGGCCATTAAATTTTTATTTATTTGTATGTAGCTATTAAGTTAGTTCATTATATTCATTTACTATTTATTTATTAGTTTATCTATTCTATTTATTTAATAAGAAATGCAATTCATGATTTGCAAAACTATGAGCTTTTGTTTTGTTTTGTTTTTTTTTTTTTCCTTTTTCGTTTTTCCTTTTACGTATGTACGGTAGTAGTACTAGTAGTAGTAGTATTACTATTACCATTACTATTACTATTACTATTACTCTTACTATTACTATTAAATCTGTTGTTAGATTCATGGAAGATTGACAGTATCATCTCGGTTTGAAAAAATGTTACTAATCCTTTGAAAACCCATAATCCCTAATCTCCCTTTAGGGGCTTTTTTTGAAAATATTGCTTAATGAACCATTTATGTTATTGCGTATTATTGTATTGCATCTTTTCAAATGGGATTATGAAACAGTTTAAGAAAAGGAATCTTTTGACAATTATATGCAGAATGTGCCCTGAGTCATGAAAAAGGTTGTAAGCCACTAATTAAGGGTCGATTTTATTTATTTAGTTATTTATTTTTACTTCAAATATCCTTAACAGTTAACACCGCATGTCATAAAAAGAATTCACGGTAATTAAATATAAATGTTTCATAAAAAAAGTAAAAATCAATATACAATTTTAGAAAAGAAGCGTAGATAGACCATTCAAAAAATAAATACAGAAATAAGATCACGCAACAAGGATAAAAAAAAATACCAAATAATGTGACAATATAAATATATTCATTTATGTAACTCTGAGTGGGATCGGTCATACATGGTAACAAACGAAGAAAAAAAAATTCTATTGTCACATCAAATAGTAAAAATTTTAATTAAAAAAAATTCCTATAACATTATCCATTTAAATATTGTATTATTGCAAAATGTATCAAAAATCATCCCTTTTTCTGTTCTCACCAAGTCAATATACAAAATTTATGTAATATTAATGTTCACACTTATTAAATGTACTAGTTCTTTTACGCATTTTGCACGAATGAAATAATGTCCAATGATTATTTTTATATAAGTATTTCAAAGTATATCAATGCAACATTATATCGGAGATGTTCATGTATAGGTAAATAAATATTGAATTGTTTATTTAAATTAGTAATTTAAAGTATATAAATGCAAGATAATATATGAGAGATTGATTATATTGTCACTAAAATAAATATTTGCAATTTTGTAATAACGCTAGTCTAAAAATAATAGTCTAAATAAATACTACTTTTGGTATAAATTTCTATAATTCTTCTTAATTCTCTTTTGGGTAGCATTGTCATTGTCTTCATCTTTAGTATATGTCCTCTTTTTTTTTTATTGGTAGTGTGTCATGTACAATTGGGTTACTGGTGGTAGCATAGATGGATTCATCGTGCAATGAGCTACGAGATTATGGTGTAGGAAGGTTTAGATTTGCCTTGTTGTGTATATGATGGAATCTTAGTTGTACTATTAACTCTTTATCTTACAAACACCTATTGATATATATTTGGTAGTGGTAGTTTTTTCCCTACATGTTTCATGCGTTGTGAGATGTGTGTCGTAGGTTATCACGTGGAAGTATTGAACAAAATATTAATATTTATTATATTTGTATAAATTACTTGGTAAAAATATATATAAAACATATTTTGTATTATAACTCTGCTATTTAATTACAAGATAATGTAAAAAGAAGACAATGGACAATGTAGTGAATATAATAAATTAATAAATTTGAAGATAATGAATCTTTGAATTGTAGAAAATAAAGATAATATAACTAATGAAATTATATCTCTTTTTAAATTTTTTATAATGAATAATTTTTTTTAATAAAGTCATTATAGACATATAATTCTAAATTAATTAAATGCATATGTATTATTTTTTAATTTGTTGTAACTACTAATTTATTTAATTTAATAAGAGTAATAAAGTGGCATACATACTTTTCATCAACAATAATGAAATCATTGATTTTTTTTACATTCATTGTTTGAGACAAATTGTTTTGAGAGTTTATTTGTCAACGACAATTGTTACAATTTCTGTCAAAAGAGGATGATAATAAATAATTCAAAATATATAGTTATAATTGATATTGTTATAATGATATAGTAAAAATTAACTTACAAATTTCTTTAAAATTTTTCATGCATTGATAAAATTCTGATGTGTAAACTTGTTCAATTGGAGCCAGTGGGATGTCAACATTGTCAATTATTTGGAAAATGGTCCTATTGTTTTAGAGTCCAGGTGTAATTGTATTTATGATCAACAACTTTGTAGTTAGGTCGCGCAGGTCTGACAATGATGTAAGAACAATTTTGTCCGATAAAATAATAATAGTATAATATTTGTAAAGTAATGTACAATTGTACCATTATAAAAATACATACAAAAAATATTAATACCATAACGACTTAAATCATACCAATAATGCAAAAGTATAATTGAAATATTAAGTTTTGTTCTGATCTGAATAATCAAAAGAAGATTAATTAAATGAAAAAAAAAATTAACTTTGAATGTTATGTATTTAGTCGGACTAATTATTTGACCAAAGCTTATGCTAAATTTTATATTATATATTTTTTAAATACATTTTAACATATTCGTAGTATATGTTTAACAATAATTATGCCAACTCTAATTGAGATGGAGTTCGAACCTAAGAAATTAATGAGTAAATTAAAAATAATAAATAGTTAACGGAATATTCCATTACTCAAGTTTATACTAACGGAATTTAGGTTATTTAAGAGAATAAAATAATATAATAGAGTGTAAACAATGAAAATCATTAAAAAAAAATTACTAGAATCAAAATAATATGAACCATTCATTTTAAGTTCAATGCTACCAACATTTTTTTTTCCAGTTAAGAGCCTAACATTATTGGCTCTTATTAGAATTGTATATGTAGATTGTACCAGGACTATGTGGTCTAATGGTATCCGGGTTGGACTTCCATTTGGAAGGTTGTGAGTTCGAGCCTCAGTGGAGGCGTTATTGGCTCTTTGTGTTTCAGTAGGTTCCAAAGGCCACTAAATTCTTTAGTTTGGTTGGAAAGAATTGCAATTACATTCCTTCCTTTTTAAGGAAGTAAAATCCCATGTCCCTCTTCGGATTTTAATTCCATGGAATTTAGGAAGAAAAAAAAGAGAATCATGAGACAAAATTACCCATCCCTTTAAAAAAAAAAACAAAAAAAAAAAAAAAAAACAACAACAACAACAATGTGCATTTTGGACTTTATACTATTTATTGCCTTTCAATTCTCATGTATATCAAACATTGAAATTGAAATTTCCAGTAATTATATTCTTGTAAACCAAACACTGGAATTTAAATTATCATTTTATTCACAGTAATTCATCTCCCATGGAATTACAATTTCTTTCCCACGTAATTTCCTCCCTCCAACCAAACGCCCCATTATATAAACAGGTTGGAAGCAGGAAAATGACACTTTGACTTTGTTTGGTAACATAGTTAGCTTATCAATCAATTTTGACTTATTTGATCATAATTAGCTGTTTGACTTGGTTAAGCAATCGATATGAGCATTCGATTAATTAGCTTTTTGTAACAGTTTATTACTCTAAAATGCTCAAATTCAAAAAGATACTCAAAGTAGCTTTTTTGATCAGTTTTTTTGAAAAAGTCATTTTGCATGCATGTAATCAATTATTAGCTAACAACTAATTTATCAAAAACTTTTCTACAATCAGCTAATACTATCAACTAGTCAAATTCACTAACTCAAACAGCTAACAATTATTAGCTAATAGTTATTTACCAAACACCCCGTTACTTTTTTTTTTCTTACTTGAAATTAGGATTTCATTATAATTTTAAAGATCAAATTTGCCATTTCATAATGTCAATTTCATTATGAAATTATAATCTTTCCTGTATGAACCCTCTAACAAATCATAGTATATAATTTTTTACAAAATAAATGATATGATATTGTAATTTATGAAATTATAAAATTTTGTTAATCTAGTTAGTTATAAAATTGAATTAAATCTTGGTTTTGGTGTAATTGGATGTTTTGAAAAAATATACCTCTAACCGTACGGAATGGAATGGAAAACCGACCGCTTTCGCTGACTTCTTGTCGAGAGCGCTACTTTCGGGATATCTTTGACTCTGTGGGGTCCAATAAAATCATTTATAAAAATATTTTTTACCGTGCGTAAAACTAAAAAAGTACGCTATGATTAGGTCCGCTATGCATTCTTGCACACACAATGGGGGATTATTTTATTAATATCTTTTCTTTAAATTATAAAGATAATATAAAAAAACTAAAAGTATTCAATTTAAAATTTTGTAGTGACACTTTTATCCTAATAGGTGGGATTAAAAGTGATGATATTAATGTGATTATGTATCAAAAAATAAGAGAAAATAAAGGATGAGGTAGAAAAAGCAAGTTGCATGGAACAAATATTTTAAATGAGATTGAATTTAAATTTGATAATAAAAAACATAATAATATACCAAAGCTATAATATGACTTGCATTTGTATTAAAGGTACTAAAACATGTTGATGGTTTTAACCGACTATGAATGGTTAACTTAACTACAGATAGTAACAATTTGAAAATTAAAAGATTATGTGTGATCAATTTGAAAGTTTAGAATAAAATATGGCAAAATCACTATACTCAGATGACCTTAGATGGTATTAACTCTTAAAACATTACTAATTATCAAAAAATTAAACTAAAAATATTAAAATTAAGAGTCACATTTTTGTAAGACCGTCTCGTGGATCTTAATCTATGAGACATGTCGAATCTATAATAGTTATTTGTTATTTATGATAGAAATCGTAATATTTATTATAGAAAATTTAATACCAATTTAAAATAAATAAATTGTTACTTATAAAAAAAATATTGTAATATTTATATGTAAAATTGTGATACGAGTTAGGGTAAAATGATTGTTTCTAGTGATAATATTGTAACACTTACATGGTAAATGTTATTTATGAAAGAAATTATAGTATTTATTGTAGAAATTTTAATACCAATTTGAATTAAAAATAAATCATTACTTATAATAAATATTGTAATACTTATATGTAAAATTACAATAATAGTTATGGTAAAATTGATTGTTATATACTAATGATAAATATTATAATACTTGTAATTGAAATTGTGATACTTACACACTCAATTGCCTACAACCCGACTTGTCTCATGCGTAAGGATATGATCAATAAGACGGTCTCATTCATATTTTTGCCTAACACTAATAATTAACTCAACACTCACAACCAAGACTATGTGGTCTAATGGTATCCGGGTTGGACTTCTATTTGGAAGATTATGAGTTCGAGCCTCAGTGGAGACGTTATTGGTTCTTTGTGTTTCAGTAGGTTGAGAAAGTATATGAACAGATACTACAATGTAATAGAGCCAGTAGCATTCAAAAAAGAAAAAAAAAAACTCAACACTCACAAATAAAATAGAGGTGTGAATTTCTCTTCAATTCAAAAAGAGATTTGCAGTGCATAGTTAACAACATGCAAATGGGAGCATAAAGCTCTCTTGTTTAAGAGGAGCGCTAAATTTATTTTCTTTTACGTACACCTTAATTTAAAATAAAATAAGAATTAAAAAAGAACATAAAATTGTGAAAAAGTGTAGTAATGTAATACGAGATCAGAAAAAAAAAAAAAAAAAAAAAAAAAAAAGGTTGATTGGGTTATGAAGAATCAAGCATCGTTCAGTTTGAGCAACATAATACATGCAAATGTTTTTCAAATCCATAAATATTATGCAACATGCTAATGTGATTATTTTCTTTAAAATAGTCATTAATCTCTATTGGTAGAATAAATAAATTAATGTGTAGTAATATTTATTTCTCCAAATTAGAATTTAAAAAGATATATTTAATAAAAATTGAAACAATTAAAATAACTTCTTAAAATAGTGAAGTGTAAAAAAGTTATAAAAAAATAATTCAATACTTCTTCAATTTTTAATTGCTTTTAAACTTTATGTTTGACAAATGAACCTAGCTGAAAGTTGAAAGTTATAAACTAGAGGTTAATTAAAAACTAATCGCTCTTTTATGGAAGCTGAAATCCGGAGAGAGCTGGTAGCTCTCTTATGGAATCTCCACCAAGTGATTAATCGGATTATGAACCAAAAAAAAAAAAAAAAAGTAAGTAGTGGTATCCGAGCAAGATATCTCATACAA